>NC_140967.1:4431474-4533974 GCF_056783735.1 Eptatretus burgeri | reverse complement strand
TGTGTGTGTGTATGCGTGTGTGTGTGTGTGTGTGTGTACATGTGTATGCAATGTTATCCAGGCAAAAAAAGCACTCCTTTCCCATTGTAATTCTCTGCAGACTACTGCAGTTGGACCTGTTATCAACTATAATATATGAGAGTGCAACTCTCATATACTCTAGTTGTCACTGCACCATGTTTGCATGTATGTATGCATATATGTGTATATGTATGTATGTAGCTGAAATAGCACCCCCTGGTGGTGTGTGTGTGTGTGTGTGTGTGTGTGTGTGTGTGTGTGTGTGTGTGTGTGTGTGTGTGTGTGTGTGTGTGTGTGTGTGTGTGTGTGTGTGTGTGTGCGTGTGTATGCAATGTTATCCAGGCAAAAAAAGCACTCCTTTCCCATTGTAATTCTCTGCAGACTACTGCAGTTGGACCTGTTATCAACTATAATATATGAGAGTGCAACTCTCATATACTCTAGTTGTCACTGCACCATGTTTGCATGTATGTATGCATATATGTGTATATGTATGTATGTAGTTGAAATAGCACCCCCTGGTGGTGGTGGTGGTGTGTGTGTGTGTGTGTGTGTGTGTGTGTGTGTGTGTGTGTGTGTGTGTGTGTGTGTGTGTGTGTGTGTGTGTGTGTGTGTGTGTGTGTGTGTGTGTGTGTGTGTGTGTGTGTGTGTGTGTGTGTGTGTGTGTGTGTGTGTGTGTGTGTGTGTGTGTGTGTGTGTGTGTGTGTGTGCGTGCCCAGAAGTGGATCGGAAAATGAAGCTCGATTTAAATTATAAAGATATATGTGCACACAAAATAATTTAATTTCAAACAAATTAAACAATGCAACTACCACCGAGCATGCTTATATGAGCTGTTTGAGAAGAACAATACTTTAGTGCCCATCATAGACGGGCGATTCGGTGAGTCGTATCAATTATTGTATGTCAAGTAGGGAATATAGCCAGGATGGCAACAAACAATGAGTGACCACTTAGAAAATAAAACACAGGATTTTTAACCTCCAAGAAATAAACATAAACAGCACAACCGGCCTTATGTCTTCATACAAACAATATTATTGATATAGATTATTACTGCTGTGTAGCACGGAGTCTTCATACTCCCTGCTAGCAATGCATTATTAAAGAAATACTCCATAATATCATTCAGTGCTATAAATTACCGAGGCTGCGAGGATAGTCCAGGAGGGGAGGAAATTCGAGTTTGAGCTGTCAAGACTGTTTGATTCCCATAAACACAATAACCCACCATTATGCTTCACGGGCAGGGTGAGTTACATCATGAATATGTCACCCTTTGAAGACGTTAATCCAACCGGTTCACTTGTAATTACTTTTGGAGACGTTAAACCAACTGCTTCACTAGTATTTGCTAATAGATGTTAAAATCCCACAGTACGTTTCAAAAAAGGAATAGACCATCACGTGCTGGCACGCTGACCAATTTCCAAATTGCTGCCCTGGTTGAAGGCTGCTTCGGCATACCATGATGTGTCCTGTGTCCATCATTTATACCTGGAAACATTCATGACCGGTCGAAGGCACACCTGAAGCCACCTCACCCCTCACTCCCAACCCCCAAAAAGGGTAAGGGAACAACATGAACATCCAACAAAGTACACAAATCAACAAATACATTCACTGATAGTTCATGCTCGTTAAATAAAAAAACTAAAAGTATCAAAGATAAGAAAAGTCCAAGGGATTGATTCAACAAGCTCAATAAACGTTCAAAAGTCAAAACACAAATTCTCATCCAGTGTTCGAGGCTTTGATTGAGGGACAGTTATGAGCACATGTACAAACAGGTCCATGAATCACAATCACTGTGAGATGTTGTACGGGATCTAAAGGAGTGAAATCAGGAACATTTACTCCACAATCGTGTACATCTTGGTTTACATCACATCAAGGTCTCTATCCTGACACAACGTCCTTCGCGACAACATTGCTGCGACGCAAACAAAATCGTGGCTTGGGTAATGTTGTCATGTTGTCCTCATAATACGCTCCCTATGCTGGCAGGTAAACATAGCTGGTGCATTGCATAAGCACATACCTTACAAGCTGATGATCCATCTGCTTGTGACAAACTACTGCACAGTTTCCATTTTCATATGGCTGAGCTAATGCAACAGATGCAATGATTTAAACACGTTGCGACAAGCAAACCAGCACACTCGGGGTTTTGGACGACATTGTTCGAACCAGTCCTTGAACAAGAATCATCAACAAAATATTACAATACAGCCATTATTAGCCTTTCCTTTGGAGAGGTATATTCATTGGCCACCACCTAACTGTTTCAGTGCTCATCGTTCTTTACTACGAACTAGCAGATTGTACGCAACAACAATGGGATGGTGTCTGATAGGATGGGAGGGAAATAAAACAACAACAATCCTGTGATGCTTGGACTTGATGTTCCATCCACCAGAACGCCATGGCGTCATTAGGCCTGGTTAATACCTTGAAAGAAGGTGTACTATCGGCTGGAACAAATGGAAAGAGAAGGAGTTGGAAGCAAATAAAGATGTCGTGAACAGAATTTTAAGACTACGATGATGGATGATGTGCAAAGTAGAGTGCGAAGAGATCCGAAACCATGGACAGACATACACGGTCATATTGTTGCGGGCCGGCGGGGTCGGGTGAGAAGACCACTAAGTGGGGGAAAGCTACGTCGATTCCCACCAGACTCCCCGGAATTGTAGGCCGTCGCTCACAGATAATTCCATGATGCGGCAGGTCGCTTTACCGACCATGGACTCCAATACCTCAACCGCGTGGCGTAGGGTCCTCTTGTCTAGGATCAAGTTACCTAATTAACCACGCGGTTTCGACTACCGGGGAACCACGCCCTCGGTACGCCTTGCCCGAACCAGATCACTCTACCAACTACGGATCACCTTTCCGGATCGGATGCAGCCGAGCGGCGCTGCCAAGGACGTACCGGCTCGAAGAAGAGGATTGTTGGGAATAAAGACCCGGTTCAACTTAGATCCGAACCATGCTGGACCAATGGAGGAAAAGACAAAGGCAAGCTGGGAACATTTATACAATTATTATTTATTTACAATAGACGGGGAAAAGCATGTGGCACAACAAAAAGGTTTATTCGGAATGTAATGCAGGGGAAAGATGAGAGAGGTGTGGTGCGGCAATTTTACAAGCAACTTACAAAAGCGGACACAGTGCAGACTTGACGCGAGATTAATAAAAGCAACAACTACAACAATGAAGATCTTATACAGGTTTATCTAACGGACAGGCGCCAACACACTCAGACACACACTCAGACACACACTCAGACAAAATAAACCCAATGAAATGAAAAGGGACCTTTTGCAGCCAGGGACGGAGGGAGTTGAGGTCACAGTTTCTGGTACCTGAGCGTTTCGGGGGAAGGGATGCTCCGTGGTGCGGCACCAGAAAAAGTTGTGTGGTTTGGTCCACAACCGCACACGTGGTAATCGTGTCTGGCGGAGTCCAAAGAGGCGAGAGATGAGCAGTAGGCAGGACCAGATAAGAAGCTTGGTCGAGGTCGTGTGGGCGAGGACCAGTACAGTAGGCGGGCCGTCGAGGCGAGACGTAGGCAGAGCCAGGCAGCAGGAACACTTTCACAACAATTCTCTTCAATCTCTCCAACTTGCAATTCTCTTCAACGGACCAAACAATTCACAATTCTAACTCGACCTCTCCAACGACCCGCAAAACCAACTCGACCCAACTCTGAGGATTGCTCCGTACTTTATAGATCACGGAGCTCGGGGAGGAGCCATGGCGAAACCGTCATCGTCCGATTCGAGCATTCCGATTGGACCGGGCCTTCCTGTGGTCCGCCTTTCTGGGTGGGGTTTCAGCCAGACGCTAGTTTGGCCCGCCCACCTGAGTGCAAAACGAACGTGATTCACCGCTCATGTCTGGTTTGGAGTAGACTCTGGAATACTCAAAGCGCCGGTCTACTCCATGGTGCACGTTGCGATTTTGCCTCAGAAGCGATCGTTGGGGAGGGTACCGTGGGTTGTCGTGGATTTTGCCTCAGTAATGAAATGGAGTGGGGATAAAATAAAAGGGAAAAATGATTTAATAACCCAACTAAAGCCCATCGCAACGCACCCCAGTGTCTTCCCACTAAACACAAGGAAGGGATATAACAACACGTATATTAATGGAATAACTGACTCGGGACAACTGTATGTTGTATGCATACGGTTCCGAGAACCGTAACAATATTATTGATGTAGATTATAACTGCTGTGTATGATAGTTAGAGTATATCCATCTAATTTGTGGCTCGTGAAACTATTGCAATGAAAAATGTGAAAAAAAAAATTGTAAAATTCAGCAAATCTCTACGTATGTAAAAACATTTGAACCTTATGGAATCGAAAAATGCTTGGGCAGTTGCCCTCAAATTTTTGCACATGTGCTCAGGGGTACCCAGGGTCATATCATGGACTCAAAATAAATCCCCTCCCCACGAGGGTAAGGAGATGACTTGCAGCTTTTGTCCATACATGTGGCAAAGTACAAGTGGTTTAACCACTGTCGCCTGCCAGAGGGAGGGGAATTGAGATTGGGGAAATGATGACAGACATGGATGGCATCGTGCAAGTGATCGATACCATATTTCAATCCCAGAGGGAATGGGTATTACCAGTGCTATGAAGCAAGAATGATCCATTTGTTCACCAGGGCTGACAGGATGGCCGAGAGTTACCCCAGGGGGCTCCATCTGGCCATCCCCCAGGTAGATGCCTGGCCCATCCCCATATCTTTGAGACGCCGATCAACCTGCTGCAACCACGAGGCTCGTGGTCGGCCCATTGGCCTCCTCCACTCATGACGCTCCCTCGCTGAGAGAATCTGGTGAGCAGGATCAGCGTCAGGAAAATGAGCCACATGTCCATACAGCCGCAGCTGATGCTCACGGACGATGCAGATAACAAATCTCATCCGAGTCTCTCTCAGGAACCGCTCGTTGAACACAAAATCCGAACAGCAACAGCCAAGGATTCACCGAAGAGACCTGGTACCAAAGGAATTTAAGTCCTCATCTCAGATCCCTGGTCAGAGTCCAAGTCTCACATCTATCGAGCAAAACTGGAAGAACCAAGGACCTGAAGACTTGGACTTTCGTCCTCCCGCACCGGCACCGACAGTGCCACAGCCCATGTCCCAGTGAATCCATGACTCCCCAGGCCCGAACCAGATGTCTATTAACCTCTGGCTCACAGCCAGCAGAGACGTGAATATCACTGCCAAGGAAAGTGAATCTCTCCATGACCTTAACATCCTCATCACAAACAGATACAGACATGAGAGCACCATCTAAGATGTCATTGAAAGCCTGGATCTTAGTTTTGACCCAGGAAACCCATAATTCCAGTGGCTCTGACTCATTCAGCACCTCGAGAGACCCAAAAAGGATATCTAGAGTCTCTGCAAAGATGACTGCATCATCTGCGAATTCAAGGTCAGAGATCTTGACATTCCCAAATGATGCACCGCAGCTTGATCTCTCCGACATCCTCCACAGAATCCAGTCCATACAAGCACTGAAAAGTGTGGGGTCCAGTACGCACCCCTGACGAACTCCAGTAACAAATGAAAATGAGTCAGAGATGGTACCACCACATCTCACAGCACTCTCAGTACCAGAGTATAGTTCAGACATCAGATCGAACAGTTTTGGTGGCACCCCACAAGGACCAAAAAATCTCCAGAGGGCATCCCGATTCACTGAATTGAACACTTTACAGAGATCAACTAAGGCTGCAAGCAGCCCCTGCCGAAACTCTCATCTGCGTTCGGTGAGGATCCGAAGAGCAAGGATATGGTCAATCCTTGACCTCTTTGGTGAAAAGCCTGACTGCTCCGGGCACTAGTGCTCAAGCAGATAGTGGCGAACCCTATCTTGAATTATCCGAGAAAACACCTTGCTCGGCGCTGAGAGCATCATCACCCCTCGGTAGCTGTTGCAGTCCTGGGGATCACCCTTCCCTTTCCAGAGAGGGGCAACAAGGCCCCTCTTCCAGTCAGTTGGGATGATGCCTGTGTTCCAGGCAGAGCACAGAACTGCATGCAACGACACGAGTACAGCATTTCCACCAGCCTTGAGAAGTTCGGCATGGATGCCACAGATCCCAGGAGCTTAACCCCATTTCAACCGGTTCACCGCAGTCTGTGTTTCCACTAGCGAAGGTGGATCGCAGTTGATTGGAGGGCCAGCAACAGGAATTGTAACACCCATGACATCCAACTCAACAGCTGGTGCATCAGCCTGGTACAGCCGCTCAAAGTAACTTGCCCAGCGGGCCTTCAATTCGGACTCTGTCAAGATCCCACCACCCTCAGCTCAAACTACATCACACCAAGGGATGGGTTTGGAGGAACGCAATGCTCAAATTCCCCTGTAAACAGGACGAGAATCACTTGACCACAGGTGATGCTCTACCCCCTCACAGATTCCTCACACATAGGCCTCCTTGTTCACTCTCAGCACATGTACAGTTTTGTGCCTCAACTCCCTGAACAGCTCAGCTCTGCCATTAACCCTGGCCCTGCAACTCTGGTCAATTGTATTCGGTGTCCCTTGAGAGAAAAATAATTCTTCTTCGTTCTGCAATGAGTTCCAAGATATGCACCGGCAACATCAGGGAATGTGGTCTTGAAGGCACTCCACAACTCTTCAGGATTCCCCAAAGCACCCAGATCCCTCAAATCCCCACTCAGCATGTTCGCAAACTCCTCAGCTACCCTGTCATCCATGAACTTGCCAACATCCAGCCTTGGCTGGGATGGTACCATTCTCCCAGATTTAGGCTGCAACTTCAAAGTTGCTACCACAAGCCTGTCGTCAGTCTTGAGGAACTGAGCCTCCGGTAGACCCTGCAGTTCTGGATCATCCTCCAGCGACCATCAACGAAAACATGGTCAATCTCTATTGCCACCCCACCAGCGTTGGAATACCAAGTCCAACGATGAGCCTGTGGGTGCTGAAACCATGAACCAGTCACCCTAAATCCATGAATTCTTGCAAAGTCAAGGAACTTAGTGCTATTCTGGTTCACAGTTCTCGACCCAAGGGGACCAACACACGTCTCATAACCATCCCTATCGGTTCCATTTGATGCATTGAAATCCACAAAAACTGGAAGATTATCTCGTCTGGGGCACTAATCAATCACAGACTCGAGCGCGGCATGTAATACGTCCTTCACTATGATATGACTCGCCTCAGTCGGAGCATATGCAGAGACCAGGGAAACAACACCCAAGGAGTGATGAATCCTTAGTCTCATAAAACGCTCGTTGACCGGTGTTACCTAAATTATGAATGAAGTCAGCTCATTGGACACAGATACAGCAACTCCTTGGGCATAGTTTACCATCTGTGACCAGACCAATGGTAGGTGCAACCACCCGCCATGATCTCGCCACTATCCGGTCTCCGAACGTCAGAGATCTAATCTGGCTGAACCTGACAACAAACTTGTCTTTGGAAATAACTAGACTGAGGGAGCTGTATGTTGTGTGCAATTGCCTTCAGGGCCGGTTCTTTGAACCTCAACAATATCATCACCCTTTTATCAAATTCCCTTGTCTGTGGGATACTCTTCCCACTGATGTTGTAAACAGTTATTATCTTTAGTCTAAACTCTTATGAAGAACCTTAAAAAAAGCATTGGTTGGTGTCAGATGTGACCGACAGCTCATCATAACTTACTCATCCAGATTTATTTTACGTCAGACTGAAATTATAAGTTTTCTCCTTTTTGAATATACTTGTGCAATTTTAACTTCTTTTAGGTTTGTGTTCAATGTGTAATTTTGGGGGGATTTTTGTTTAGCGCCAGGAGAGCTACTCGATAGAGATTCGGTTCATTTTTTAGCAATCTTTCAGGGGCGCAGTGTATGTCTTGATGTACGTGTGAAATCTACACTAATAAATGTCTGTGTGTGTGTGTGTGTGTGTGTGTGTGTGTGTGTGTGTGTGTGTGTGTGTGTGTGTGTGTGTGTCGGTGTGTGTCAGTGTGTGTCGGTGTGTGTCAGCGTGCGTCAGTGTGTCTCCTCCATTACTCCAAAACCATAAAACCTAGCAGCCTGAAACTTTGCATGCATACGAAGATAACTCCAAGAAAGTGCAAGACTGAATATTGGGTGTTTGGGTTCAATAAAAGAAAACCCTTTTGAAGATAATTTACGGCCTTATTTAATTATATCCTTCATCAGGTGATCCTCAGCCAACTCGCTCTCTGGGGTCTTAAGGCGTTTCCTTGAAAACCTCGCTGGGGTCTGAAGCCGCCATGTTTTTTGGCCTGCACAACCATGTCTTGACTTAGAACAGGCCGCAACGATTTAATAATGATAAAGTATTTTTTCCATGCTCTGTCGCCCTGAGCGAGCGGTTCGTGCTCCGTCGCCCTGAGCGAGCGGTTCGTGCTCCGTCGCCCTGAGCGAGCGGTTCGTGCTCCGTCGCCCTGAGCGAGCGGTTCGTGCTCCGTCGCCCTGAGCGAGCGGTTCGTGCTCCGTCGCCCTGAGCGAGCGGTTCGTGCTCCGTCGCCCTGAGCGAGCGGTTCGTGCTCCGTCGCCCTGAGCGAGCGGTTCGTGCTCCGTCGCCCTGAGCGAGCGGTTCGTGCTCCGTCGCCCTGAGCGAGCGGTTCGTGCTCCGTCGCCCTGAGCGAGCGGTTCGTGCTCCGTCGCCCTGAGCGAGCGGTTCGTGCTCCGTCGCCCTGAGCGAGCGGTTCGTGCTCCGTCGCCCTGAGCGAGCGGTTCGTGCTCCGTCGCCCTGAGCGAGCGGTTCGTGCTCCGTCGCCCTGAGCGAGCGGTTCGTGCTCCGTCGCCCTGAGCGAGCGGTTCGTGCTCCGTCGCCCTGAGCGAGCGGTTCGTGCTCCGTCGCCCTGAGCGAGCGGTTCGTGCTCCGTCGCCCTGAGCGAGCGGTTCGTGCTCCGTCGCCCTGAGCGAGCGGTTCGTGCTCCGTCGCCCTGAGCGAGCGGTTCGTGCTCCGTCGCCCTGAGCGAGCGGTTCGTGCTCCGTCGCCCTGAGCGAGCGGTTCGTGCTCCGTCGCCCTGAGCGAGCGGTTCGTGCTCCGTCGCCCTGAGCGAGCGGTTCGTGCTCCGTCGCCCTGAGCGAGCGGTTCGTGCTCCGTCGCCCTGAGCGAGCGGTTCGTGCTCCGTCGCCCTGAGCGAGCGGTTCGTGCTCCGTCGCCCTGAGCGAGCGGTTCGTGCTCCGTCGCCCTGAGCGAGCGGTTCGTGCTCCGTCGCCCTGAGCGAGCGGTTCGTGCTCCGTCGCCCTGAGCGAGCGGTTCGTGCTCCGTCGCCCTGAGCGAGCGGTTCGTGCTCCGTCGCCCTGAGCGAGCGGTTCGTGCTCCGTCGCCCTGAGCGAGCGGTTCGTGCTCCGTCGCCCTGAGCGAGCGGTTCGTGCTCCGTCGCCCTGAGCGAGCGGTTCGTGCTCCGTCGCCCTGAGCGAGCGGTTCGTGCTCCGTCGCCCTGAGCGAGCGGTTCGTGCTCCGTCGCCCTGAGCGAGCGGTTCGTGCTCCGTCGCCCTGAGCGAGCGGTTCGTGCTCCGTCGCCCTGAGCGAGCGGTTCGTGCTCCGTCGCCCTGAGCGAGCGGTTCGTGCTCCGTCGCCCTGAGCGAGCGGTTCGTGCTCCGTCGCCCTGAGCGAGCGGTTCGTGCTCCGTCGCCCTGAGCGAGCGGTTCGTGCTCCGTCGCCCTGAGCGAGCGGTTCGTGCTCCGTCGCCCTGAGCGAGCGGTTCGTGCTCCGTCGCCCTGAGCGAGCGGTTCGTGCTCCGTCGCCCTGAGCGAGCGGTTCGTGCTCCGTCGCCCTGAGCGAGCGGTTCGTGCTCCGTCGCCCTGAGCGAGCGGTTCGTGCTCCGTCGCCCTGAGCGAGCGGTTCGTGCTCCGTCGCCCTGAGCGAGCGGTTCGTGCTCCGTCGCCCTGAGCGAGCGGTTCGTGCTCCGTCGCCCTGAGCGAGCGGTTCGTGCTCCGTCGCCCTGAGCGAGCGGTTCGTGCTCCGTCGCCCTGAGCGAGCGGTTCGTGCTCCGTCGCCCTGAGCGAGCGGTTCGTGCTCCGTCGCCCTGAGCGAGCGGTTCGTGCTCCGTCGCCCTGAGCGAGCGGTTCGTGCTCCGTCGCCCTGAGCGAGCGGCGCGTGCTCCGTCGCCCTGAGCGAGCGGTTCGTGCTCCGTCGCCCTGAGCGAGCGGTTCGTGCTCCGTCGCCCTGAGCGAGCGGTTCGTGCTCCGTCGCCCTGAGCGAGCGGTTCGTGCTCCGTCGCCCTGAGCGAGCGGTTCGTGCTCCGTCGCCCTGAGCGAGCGGTTCGTGCTCCGTCGCCCTGAGCGAGCGGTTCGTGCTCCGTCGCCCTGAGCGAGCGGTTCGTGCTCCGTCGCCCTGAGCGAGCGGCGTGCTCCGCCGCCTGAGCGAGCGGTTCGTGCTCCGTCGCCCTGAGCGAGCGGTTCGTGCTCCGTCGCCCTGAGCGAGCGGTTCGTGCTCCGTCGCCCTGAGCGAGCGGTTCGTGCTCCGTCGCCCTGAGCGAGCGGTTCGTGCTCCGTCGCCCTGAGCGAGCGGTTCGTGCTCCGTCGCCCTGAGCGAGCGGTTCGTGATCCGTCGCCCTGAGCGAGCGGTTCGTGATCCATCGCCCTGAGCGAGCGGTTCGTGATCCATCGCCCTGAGCGAGCGGTTCGTGATCCGTCGCCCTGAGCGAGTTGTGAAATAACACCCCATTTCCAAGCCGTTTGCCGTATTGATGTGTTTTCTGAATTACTGAGCCAAATTTATTTTCCACCCGTCACACGCAGCTGTTTGTAAAGATTCATGTCTGTGAACATGTCCCTGAAACATCTGTATTTATTATCTTGCCAAAACAAAGTTTTTGCAAGATATGTTAGTCAGCTTGTATGTTTTTTTTTTTTGTTTTGTTTTTTTTTGTCTGTAATCACGTATAAAAAATTCTGCAGAGCACAGTTATCATCGGAAATTTTTGTAACTTCGCATATCAGAGGCCTATAGAGGTCCCTTTCAGTGCACAAAATTTTGAAGGTCAAGGTCAAAGGTCAAGGTCACTTTGGCACAAATCAGGGGAGTCAACGAAACCCTTATTGTTTGAGTAATTTTGATCGGATAGTCTTCAAACTTCACGGGAATATAGTTTTGGGTCTGGCGCTCAGCTGATTAATTTTTGGTGGCGATTGGCCCTGACCTTCATATGTTTTTTTTTGTTTGTTTGTTTTTTTGGTCTGTAATCACGTATAAATCACTCTGCAGAGCACAGTTATCATTGGAAATTTTTGTAACTTCGCATATCAGAGGCCTATAGAGGTCCCTTTCAGCGCATAAAATTTTGAAGGTCAAGGTCACTTTGTCGCAAATCAGGGGAGTCGACGAAACCCTTATTTTTTGAGTAATTTTGATCGGATCGTCTTCAAACTTCATGGGAATATAGTTCATGGTCTGGCACTCAGCTGATTAATTTTTGGTGGCGATTGGCCTTGACCTTCATGGTTAGCGCCTCAGGTCAAACATATTTGACCCCAAGGTCAAATTTTCAAGTTTTAGGAACCATATCGTGTAGTACCTCAAATTGAACACCTCGATGAGTACTTTCTAGATATGTCAAGCTTGAGACATTATGACGTCATTTGGTGACGTTATGAGGCAAAAGCATATTTTTCATGGTTACTCTGTAGAACGATTCTCATCGGAATCTCTCGTAGGCAGATATTCCTCAAGGAGTCGCTCCTGGTGGATAGCAGCTCTGTTCACCTCAGTGTGACCTTAAAAAAGTCACACGTGGTCACCTTTTGGCAAGATAGACTTCCGGTTCCGGTTTTGAGCGGCAAGAGGTCTCCTTCGGGGCTCCCTGCTGACATTCCCAAAGTTAAGTTCCGGTTGTTATTTGTCCCGTTTTAACTGTTTAATTTTCTCACCTACATGTTAATGTGTGTTCCTAGTTCGGTTTTGTTTCAAAAATCGTGCTATTTTGTGAGTATTTATGTCGACGTTCTTACTTGGTGTTTGAGGCCTAGTCCTAGGTTTGAGGCCTACCGGTTCCACTCGGTGTTCGATCGTTTTTTTTTGTTTGTTTTTTCTCCCCATTACCTTCAATTTTCATCCTCCCCACTTTCCAAACATCCCCCATTCTCCCAACTAATCTCTTTCTTATCTCAAAAAAAAAAAAAAAAAAAAAAAATATACCCAACAACAACAACAACAACACGCTCACCTTCTCCCGATTCTGCTACTTCTTCTTCCTCTTAACTTCCTCCTCGTCTTCCTCAATTTCTTTTTTTTTTTACACTTCCATGACCTAATCTGTTGAACTCTCTCATACATTAATATTAACAACAAAAACGATCTTATAATGCTTCATCTTCCTCTCTCACACATGTGGTACTCTTTACTGTTTCACAATGCACTTCTCTTCTGCTATTTTAACAGACTGCTCTCATTTCGACCTCTCCTTCATTCCTTGCCTAAAAAATCCAACTATTACAGCGCTTCTTCTCTCCATGCTCTGAATTCGCCTTCATTGCATCCATCAAGAATTGTGTTAAATCGCATCTCTGACCTAAAACTTTTAAAAACCACAGTTTGCCATGGATGCTCGCTTTCCATCAACCATTCTTTTTTCCAACTTCAGTGCCAACTCACCCCCTCACCCCTCACTCTCACTCTCAAAGCAACCATCCCACTCTTCTCCCTCCAAGCCTCCCTCTCACCTCTTTCAAAAATTCCCCCTCACCTTTCTCCCACCTTTCATCCCCCTCACTCTTCCTTCTCTAAGTTGCCCCCCTCTCATCCACCAATCTGCCTCCCTCCACTGCCCTCTCACCTCCATCTCTTCACTCCACCTCCTCAAATCCTCAACTGCCATCTTCCTTGTCTCTTGTCCCCCTCTCTCCCAGCACCACAGAGCCTTTTCTCCTCCTCATTCGGCCCCCTCCCCTCGCTATTCTGCAATACCCCACACTCCTTCACCAACCCTCCTTTCCTCCCCCCCTCCCCCCTCCTCCTACCCCCCCCCCCCCCTCCACCTCCTGCACCCAAAGCCTCCTCCCCTACCTCTTCATTAAAAGTGTGGACCTCAAATATCCGGGGCCTTCGCTCAAACCTTTCAGATCTTTCCATGCAGGTTGCCACTGACAAACCAGACATTATCTGCCTAACAGAAACTTTCCTCTCCCAAGACGTGTCTGACTCCCAAGTATCACTCCCTGGTTACTCCCTCTTACGGTATGACAGACCTGAGCCTCGTCCTGGTGGAGGTGTTGCTCTCTTCATCAAAGACTCTATTCCTCACTCTCCCTGCACTGCTCTCACTCCCCCACACCCCCAGGAATACCTCTGGCTTCGGCTTCCCCTCCACTCCCACCTCATGTTTATATGTGTACTGTACCGTCCACCGAACAGTGATGACTCCATCTACACCTCACTCTCCGAAAACATGGACCATCTTCTATCTTCTCATCCAAACTCTCTCTTCCTCTTATGTGGCGACTTCAATTGTCATCACGCCAGTTGGATAGATGTGGGTACCTCTCTCACCTGTCATGGGACATCAGCAAAAGCTTTCTGTGACTCATTGGGACTGACTCAATCGGTCAACTTCCTGACCCGGATCTCAACCAATGGTACTCCATCTCTTCTGGATCTGATTTTGACAAATTTCCCTGACAATATCTGCTGCTCTTCCTTCGCTCCAATTGGTTCTTCTGACCACGTCCTTGTTAAAGTGGACATCTCTCTGGCTGTCATCAGAGAACCACCTCACCGCCGTCGAGTCTGGCATTTCACTCAAGCCGACTGGCAGGGTCTCCGAGCAGCCATCAAACTTACAGACTGGTCTCCTATCACTACTTTCTCAAACATCAACTCATCCTGGGAATTCTTTCAAAGAAACTTGCTCTCCCTCATGCACAGATTTATCCCCTCTCGTGTTCAGTTGTCTTACCCTTCCTCCGCCCTTGGTTTACTGAAGCTTGTGGCGAGGCAGTTGTCCTGAAACAACTTGCCTTTGCCTCATGGAAAGCAAACCCAACTGAGGGCAATCTCAGTTCTTTCCACAAAGCTCGGAACAAGTGTGTATCTACCCTCAGGAGAGCCAGAAAACAACATCTTTCTCATCTCAAGTCTGAACTCTCAAACCTCTCTCCCTCCTCAAAATCCTGGTGGCGTTTAATCAAATCTGTTTCTGGTGTATGTTCCCCCTCCATCCCCTCCCTTACCTCAAATGGCCGCACTGCTGATTCCACACGTGATAAAGCTGAATGTCTAAACTCAGTGTTTGCAGCTAAATCTTGTGTCCCAAACCCATCACTATCTCTACCCACTTTACCCAGTCGCACCCAACTGTCCCTGGACTCTGTATCCTTTTCTCCTGACAAGGTGGAGAGCTTGCTTTCAAACCTCGAGTCAGATTCTGCAACCGGTCCAGACGGCATCAGCCCACGTGTCCTCAAAGCCTGCTCTTCTGCTCTTGCTCACCCTCTCTCTGTTCTATTCACCCTCTCATTTTCCCAAGGTCATCTGCCATCTGCTTGGAAATCTGCTAACATCACTGCCCTGCATAAAAAAGGTGCAAAAACAGATCCCTGTAACTACAGACCAATCAGCCTTCTCCCAATCATCAGCAAGGTTATGGAATCCATCATTGCTTCAGACATGAAATCCTTCCTCTTCTCCAATGGCTTGATTTCCAATCATCAATTTGGTTTCAGACCAGGTCACTCTACCCTGGATATGCTGCTACTGCTCTCCCATCAATGGATGGAGGTCCTCAATGCCAGACAGGAAATCCGAGCCGTATCCCTGGACATATCACGTGCTTTTGACACAGTCTGGCACCCTGCCCTACTCACCAAACTCTCTTCCCATGGTATTCAAGGCCATCTCCACTCATGGCTCGCAGACTTCCTCTCCTGTCGCAGTCAACGTGTGGCCCTAAACGGAGTTCTTTCATCCCCTCTTCCTGTGCAGGCTGGAGTTCCTCAAGGTAGCGTTCTGGGCCCTGTTCTTTTTCTGGTTTTCATCAATGATCTCTCGGACTCTCTGGAAAATCCTCTATTTCTCTTTGCCGACGACTCCACCCTCTGCCGTACCATCTGTCATCCCTCAGACCGGCAAGCAGCAGCTTCTTCGCTCACTGCAGATCTGGATAAAATCACAAACTGGTCCAACACGTGGAACATGTCTTTCAATCCACACAAATCTCACACTCTCACTATGTCTCTTCGAAAGGACCGTCTACAAAACCCCCCCATCCACTTTCTCAACAATCCTCTGGAAGAAGTCTTTTCTTTCAAGCTTCTGGGTCTCACTATCTGCCATGACCTTTCCTGGGAAAGTCACATTTCCAACCTTGCCTCAAAAGCCAGTCGCCGACTGGGAATCCTCCGTCGTGCAAAGTCCTTCCTCGGCCCTCTTGAGCTCCTGACTACTTACAAAGCTTTTGTCCGTAGCCTGATGGAGTACTGCTCTCCCCTCTGGGCTGGTGCTGCTGCCTCCCACCTTTCTCGACTTCACGCTGTCGAAACCAGGGCTTTTAAGATCATTGGCATCTCCCGCAATGAAGCTGAGTCTTTGGGCCTCTCACTCAATCACCGCAGGTTGGTCGGTGGTCTTTCTGTCTTCTACCGACTCCTCTCCAGCCTTGCCCCCTGCTCTCTCTGCGATTTGTCCCAACCACATTTCCACAGGGCGCTCAAGGTCCGCCAACAACCCCTTCTGGTAAAACTACCAAAATCACGAATCACTGCTCATCTTCACTCTTTCATTCCTCTTTTTCCCCGCCTTTGGAATAAACTTCCTCACTCTATTCTTTCCCATTCTTCCCTCCAGGCTTTCAAAACAGCTGTTCACCACCACCTCTTATCTTCCCCCATCCAAATCCTCGATCTTTTCTACCCCCGATAATCCACCCAAGCCCACTTCCTTCAATTCTCCTGCTTTCCTTCCTGAAAGTCCCTGTAATGTCCATCTTCTCCTCGCCATGTTCCCCGTCCCATCCCCATCCCTCTCCCTTCCACAGTTCACCTGTGTCTGTTCCCCAATGTTTTGTCCCTTCCACTCCCACCCCTCTTGTCTCATGCCTCCTTGCTGTGAGTTGTGTGTCAGCTCTCATACGAGCCTCGACCAAGGTATACAAAAAAAAAAAAAATAAAATAAAATAAAAAAAAAGATACGGGTCACCCTGCGGGTGACATTGGTTTATTTTTTATTTTTTTTTGGTGAATTGTTTTTTGTTTTTTGGTGTTTTTTGGTGAAAAAAAACATTGTTTTTTGGTGAAAGCTACTTCTGGTTATTGGGTTATTGCCGATATCAGCCAAGTGTGTGTGTGTGTGTGTGTGTGTGTGTGTGTGTGTGTGTGTGTGTGTGTGTGTGTGTGTGTGTGTGTGTGTGTGTGTGTGTGTGTGTGTGTGTGTGTGTGTGTGTGTGTGTGTGTGTGTGTGTGTGTGTTGTTCATAAAGCATAACACTCATAACACATTACTCCACCATCCTCCATATATATTATATATCTCTATCTCTATCTCTATCTCTATCTCTATCTCTATCTCTATCTCTATCTCTCTCTCTCTCTGGACATATCCAGACGGTGGTTATGTCTGGACGGTGTTCGTCTCCAGAGGTGTCTGGGTGGTGTTTTTGTTGGGACGGGAGTTCAAGCGGTGTTTGTCTCCAGCCAGCTTAGCTCCGGATGAGTCCGGGTGGTGTTTGTCTCTGGACGTGTCCGGGCGGTAATTCATGCTCCACTGCACATCTGCCTTCCCTTCCTCTCACCTCACACTGTCTTCCCTTCCCCCACCCCCACGCTTTTTCTCCCTCTCCCCTTTAGTATTCCTGTCTGATAAGTGACGGGTGGTATTTGTTTGTAATAAATAAAATAAATGCCATAAGGGTGACTCACGCACAGTAGTGCAAAGTTTCTCAAAATAGCAAGGAGTTTGAACAGCAGTGTGGAACGGACTAAAGGTATCCCTCGAGTTCAGCAAGGAACAAAGCCGTGGAAAAGGCAAAGTTTTAAAGCAAATAATTTTTAAAAACAATACGAAACATATATTTGGGGATTTATTCATAATTAACAACATGTTCAATATAACCATCTTGCCTCGCATTGCCTTCAATCGATACACATTGTTATTCGTTATTATTCAATCAATTATTCATGGCTGTGATTGTTACAAATTCTTTACGAGTGACTCTTCGGTGGTGTATTATGTTCAATGCAATGTAAATGCTAATACACTTGTGATTTGGTATGGAATATATTATATATTAAGGATGACTGTTGGAATATTTTGTTGAGGTCAGATGTTTATTCTTAAAGCTGAATGGAATACAAAGGTGACAAGTTATAATATTGTTGCAGCTGCGAGTCCGTTCCGGTTGCCCGGTTCGAGTCTGGCGGGTTGTGTCAAAATGATGGCAACCACCAGCAAAGTTCACAGCCCGGAGCAAATTCCCGGGCCTGTTTGCCATGTTATACTGATCATGGGACCACTTAATTAACCGGGGACCACGCCAATAGATGCCCGTGAGCAATCTAATTTGGCTGAGAAAACCGTGAGGTCAAGAGCTCAGTCTAAAGTAGTTTGAGCCACTTTACCATCAGCCTACAACCAGCCTAAACCACCAAATGAAGCATCCAGGACAAGTGTAATTCACCCCAAGACTAAGTATATTTAATGACTCTGTATAACAAGCAAATGGCTCAGCGGAAGGAAACAAGAGTGAAGCGATCACAAGAATAATTGATGCAACCACCTAGTAATAAAACAATCCTCTTACCCACGACCAGTATATGTGGTGTCAGTACCAAACGGACGAACAGTAGATTCCTCAATTATGCCAATCTTAAAGGCCTTCATGCACACTACAGGAGACAGACATAGTGTTTGACTGGACTGAAGAAACTTCGTCGGGCAAGCCTGAAGGTATAGCCGTGCAGGAATCCGGTGGCAGTTCAGTTCCACAGCAGAGTGAACGTCCCTTCGCCTCCATGCCGAATAGAGAACCAACCTCTATTCTGGCGGAGCATGACTCAGCTAAGACTAAGGCTTCGTCACTCCTTGGGTGTCATTTTCCTGGTCTCTGGATATGCTCCAACTGAAGCAAGTGATCTCACCATGAAGGACAGATTATATGCCAAGCTCGAGTCTGAGATTGATCAGTGCCCCAGGCGAGATACTCGTCGAGTTTTGGGGGATTTCAATGCATCGATTGGAACTGATAGAAATGGTTATGAGACACATGTTGGTCCCCATGGGTCTGGAACTGAACCAGAATATCACTAAGTTCCTTGACTTTGCAAGAAGTCATGGACTTAGGGTGGCCGGTTCATGGTTTCAGCACCCACAGGCTCACCGCTGGACTTGGTATTCCAACGCTGGTGGTGCGGCAAAGAAGATTGACCATGTGCTCGTTGATGGTCACTGGAGGACAATCCAGAACTGCAGGGTCTATCGGAGTGCTCAGTTCCTCTATACTGACCACAGGCTTGTGGTAGCAACTCTAAAATTACAGCTTAAATCCAGGAGAATGGTACCATCCCTGCCCAGGCTGGATGTTGGCAAGCTCAAGGCTGAGAGGGTAGCTGAGGAGTTTGCAAACAGGCTGAGTGGAAATTTGGGAGGTCTGGGTGCTTTGGGGGATCCTGAAGAGTTGTGGAGTGCCTTCAAGACCACTGTCTTTGATGTTGCCGGTGAATATCTTGGAACTCACTGTCGGGTAAAGAAGAATTTTGTCTCTCAAAGGACACTGGATACCATTCACCAGAGTCGCAGGGCCAGGCTGAATGGCAGAGCTGAGCTGTTCAGGGAACTGAGGCGTAAAACTACATGTGCACTAAGGGTGGACAAGGAGGCCTATGTGTGAGGAATCTGTGAGGGGGTACAGCATCACCTGCAGTCAAGTGATTCTCGTCCCACTTACAGGGAAATTTGCGCATTGTGTTCCTCCAAACCCATCCCTCGATGTACTGCAGTTAGAGCAGAGGGTGATGGGCTCTTCACAAAGGAGTCAGAAGTGAAGGCCCGCTAGGCCAGTTACTTTGAGCGGCATACCAGGCTGATCCACCAGCTGTCGAGTTGAATATCAGGGGCGTTACTATCCCAATTGATGACCCTCCAATCAACTGCGGTCCACCTTCATTTGTGGAAACACAGACTGCGGTGAGCCAGTTGAAATGGGGTAAAGCTCCTGGGATTTGTGGCATCCATGCAGAACTTCTCAAGGCTGGTGGAAATGCTGCACTCATGTCATTGCATGCAGTTCTGTGCTCTGTGTGGAACACAGGCATCATCCCAACTGACTGGAAGAGGGGCCTTGTTGTCCCTCTCTGAAAGAGAAGTGCAATCGCCAAGATTGCAACATCTACTGAGGGGTGACGCTGCTTTCAGTGCCGGGCAAGGTCTTTGCTCGGATAATTCTTGATAAGGTTCGCCACCATCTGCTTGAGCACCAGCGCCCAGAGCAATCAGGCTTTACACCAAAGAGGTCAATGATTGACCGTATCCTTACTCTTCCGGTCCTCACTAAATGCAGACGAGTTTCGGCAGGAGCTGCTTGCAGCCTACGTTGATCTCTGTAAAGCATTTGATTCAGTGAATCGGGATGCCCTCTGGAAGATTCTTGGTCTTTGTGGGGTGCCACCAAAACTGACCAATCTGATGTCTGAACCATACTCTGGTAATGAGAGTGCTGTGAAATGTGTTGATTCCATCTCTGACTTATTTCCAGTTGTTACTGGAGTTCAGAAGGGATGTGTACTGGCCCCCACACTATCAGCACTTGTATGGACTGGATTATTGGGTGGATGTCGGAGAGATAAAGTTGTGGTGCATCGTTTGGAAATGTCAAGATCCCTTAGCTTGATTTCCAGATGATGCAGTCATCTTTGCAGAGACTCTGGATATCATTTTGGGGGCCCTTAAGGTGCTGAATGAGGAGTCGGAGCCGCTGGGATTACGGGTTTCCTGGGTCAAAACGAAGATCCTAGCTTTTAATGACATCTTGGATGCTGCTGTCCTGTCTGTGCCTGTTTGTGGTGAGGATGTTGAGGTCGTGGAGAGATTCACTAACCTTGGCAGTGATATTCATGTCTCTGCTGGCTGTGAGCCAGAGGTCAACAGATGTCTGGGTCGGGCCTGGGGAGTCATGGATTCCTTGGATCATGGGGTGTGACACTGCCGGTACCTGTGCGGGAAGACGAAATTCTGAGTCGTCAGGTCCTGTGCTTCTAATCTTACTCTATGGATGTGAGACTTGGACTCTGACTCCAGATCTGAGATGGAGAGTTAATTCCTTTGGTACCAGGTCTCTTTGGAGAATCCTTGGCTATCGCTAGTCAGACTTTGTGTCCAACGAGCGGTTGCTGAGAGACGGTCAAATGAGATTTGTTTCCTGAATAGTCCGTAAGCATCAGCTGCAGCTGTATGGACATGTGGCTCATTTTCCTGATGCTGATCCTGCTCACCAGATTCTCTCAGCGAGGGAGCCTCGTGAGTGGAGGAGGCCAATGGACCAACCACGTCCCTCGTGGTTGCAACAGATTGATCAACA
The DNA here is from genome assembly GCF_056783735.1 of Eptatretus burgeri. NCBI lineage: Eukaryota > Metazoa > Chordata > Myxini > Myxiniformes > Myxinidae > Eptatretus > Eptatretus burgeri. The sequence goes on along the minus strand of NC_140967.1, from coordinate 4,513,414 downwards.
TCTCAAGGAGATGGGGATGGTCCAAGCATCTGCCTGGGGGATGGCCAGATGGAGGTCCTTTGAGTACCGGCGGAAAGTGGACACAGCAACGTGCTGTTTCGGTGCATGCTCTCATATCTGATCTGATGGCTCAGCTCTTCAGGAGCAGATGAGGAGCACAATTTCCTCTGCACCAATTCTAGGGAACTCTCTTGAAGCAGATTCTGATGCACTCTCTCTCATCCGATTTCTGGGAAGCTCTCGCTTTCTCCCGGCACCCTGCCTTATGTTGATTCGGGCTGGTGGGTGGCTTTTGAAGGTGTCATGTGGGTGGCTCTCCACCTCGAGATGTATCAGTTCCTCCACGAGTCCCCCCTGTGGTGAAGCAACCAACCAACGTTAACCACGGTTTAACGGCACCTGTTTATTTTCCTGCCCAGCTCACACTGTTAGTTCTTCGAGTGCTTTAAAAGAAACATAAAGGACACACTTTGGGAAAAGAACATCCAACAAAGCTAAAGGTTTAGTGGGTGTAGAAACCGACATGATGGAAGGGGGATGGGGGGTGGAGGGACACGTCATTTCTGTTACATACGCAACACATATCTTTTGCACAAACAGCACACCATGCTCACACGAAACAAACACTAATAAGTAACTAACATTCTACAAAACAGTTTTACCCCATTAGGGCCATTTCCACAACAATATTGTAAGGTGGACGATAAACTGTGTGGAAAGATCAGTGAGTTTGGGAAATTTCTGGGGACTTCCAGATATTGAACTACATAATCTATTCAATGCTAGAAATTGCTTGTTAACATTTCGTCTTCACAGTTAGTAGTGGCTTCTGGTTATAGAACCACTCAGAAATTACAAGTATTTTAAGAGAGAGGGGCTCTCACAAATGTTTTTGGTGTAAGTATTTATGAATGGTAAAGCAGGACAAAAGGGAGAGATAAGAAGAGCCAGTAATTAGTTGGTTCGCTGTGTGCAGTGCTGTGCCGGTGTTGCTCACGTGTTGCTTGCGCTTTATCTTTTAAATGCAAATTTGGACTACACCCACCTGCCGATTGGTTGTCGATTAATTGTAGAACTTTGGGATTTGTGCCAATGGCACAATGAAGTCCTTATTGAATGATTTACACAACTTTCGCTGCATGAGAGTTCCTGGACTTTGTGCAAAGTCCTTACTTCTCAAACTTCCCAATTGTAAAAAGAAATCATCTGGATGGAAGTCCAGAGGTACCTTACCTGTAAAGTTGAGAGGAATTCTGCAATGTTTAAAAGTGTCATGGAGAAACTGAAGACCAACTCTCTTTCAGTATCGGTAGTTGCGGAATCCTGCACAAATCATCGTGTATTTGTGTCGAAGCCCTTAATCCGTGTTTCAAACTTGGTAAAAGTTAGTTTTGAAGCATGGTGAATACAGGACCAGTAAGACCATGGCTTTCTTTATGTGGGTACCATGTTGAAAACTGTGTCAAATAGTTATTTAACCGCAAGGTTCTCGTGATGTATGATTTGCTGTTATGGGAATAGCAATCACTGCTTTACAATCTCCAAATAAATAACAAATAAGTAAACAAACAAATTCATTCAAATAATACTTCATTCTCCATTTGCAAAAAATGCAATCAAAAAAAAAATTAAGTTATTTCATTAACCGGTGAAACATACGACTGAGAACAAAATTGAGCAAAAAAAGGGAACTTGCGGTTTCACCAAGTTTTAAAATGCTCTGTTAAAAGATTGCTACATTCCCACAATTACTTACAATCAACAAGCATGGTACATATAAACAGAGAATAAAAAGGAATAGTTTTGTGTGCTGCCTTAAGGGTCGCCATTTTCATGAGTGTTGATAAAGGATTTATAATTTGGGGGAAGTGTGATGAGATGTGATTTCCAGTTTCAAGAATTTTGGACTTCCTTGTTTTCAGCTTTTTGTAAACAAACCTTGCTCCTTGATAAACAATTAATTTTGTAGATAGTAAAAATGAAAAAAATAAAACATAACATGAAGCTGTAGTTATAACAGCACGTTTTTATACGTGATTCAAATTTATTTAAATTTGTTTAATTTATTTAAATAAATTTATTCAAATTTATTTAAATAAATATTTAAATATTTAAATTTAAAGCGCCAAAAAAAAAAAGCAGCAGCCACTGAAGTCCTTTGAATGATCCAAATCAAAGTGAAATGTGGAAATACCATGTTCTTAGCGATTAGCAGTACATTTTCATGATCGCATTTCAACTGGTAAAAATCTGGATGATACTATATCAATACTACGATCATAAACACGTCCTCGAGGTGCCCTGGGAAAATCGGCTGAGAATTTTACTTGAACCTCACCGAGAGAAGGAACTTTCGGTATGCTCCTGTCAGAGGTAATATCATTGATTTCAGGATCAAAACTGATGACTAATGAGCAACTTACACCTTAAAAACCTCAAACTCACTAAAGATTATCAAGTCCATCGCTTCATAAAAGGACTTCAAAATGTCTATTGTGGTGACTTTTAGGTTCCAGACTCCTTGGTATGTCATGCACAAGGATCTGTTGGACATACAAGGGTCGTTCAATTGTTTATAACACAGATGGGACGCTGTAAGGGATTGATTTTTCTTTCCCCACATTCATCGTCTTACGAGGTGTGAAAAAAAAAAATATATATATATATATATATATATATATATATATATATATATATATATATATATATATCAAATATGAGCCAACTGCCACATCTTGTAATATCATTCAGAATGCTTCAAGTTGATTTGGAAGAACTGTGGAGGAGAAATGGAGAAACGTGCACTTTTTTTCCTCTACCTGAGTGAGGCTCAGGGAAGAGGAGGGTTAAATTGGCAGTGGGATAGTGGGGCAATAATTGGGCACAACCAACAAGGGGAAAACCAACAAGGGCAAAAAAAACAAACAACAAGGAGAAAACAATGGGAAAGAGAGACAGAGCAAGAGAGAGAGCGAGAGCGAGAGCGAGAGCGAGAGCGAGAGCGAGAGCGAGAGCGAGAGCGAGAGCGAGAGCGAGAGCGAGAGCGAGAGCGAGAGCGAGAGCGAGAGCGAGAGCGGAGAGAGAGAGAGAGAGAGAGAGAGAGAGAGAGAGAGAGAGAGAGAGGGGGGGGGGAAGACATCAGCAATTAAGATGGTTTGGTTTGGAAGTGTTAATGGGGTTAATAAAGACATGGGTCAGGATGGGGGATGACAAGAGATAGTGGTGCACTGCCTGCTTGAAGTCATGGAGGGGTTTACTGGAAGAATGTGTGCATCCTGGAGTAGAAAAGAAGGGTCAGAGGACTTAGAGAGCAGAGGGATCAATGTTGGAGAATATATGGCAGAAAACAGAGACCACCGATCTGCCTGCGATGTGAAAGCAACAGATCTTGTGCTTCGGGCTCATCACAGGACATTTCAATAATGTTGAAAGCTTTAGATTCCACAGAATCCAAGGGAGACAAATGTGATGCTAGGTTTACTTCCCATAAGGGAGAGCAGGACTCCATTGAGCAACATAGGCCTTGTATATTGTGAGTCGCTCCGATTTTCCAAGGAAAAATTTGGATAGACAGAGGATGCCCAGTCTATGGCTGGTTTGGGAGACCAGCTTTGCTACATGGTTGGCCCAGGAGAGGTTTTGGATTTAAATAAATAAATAATGATGATGATGAAATCCCAGCCGACAAAGAAAACAATTTCAATATATTATTGGTTTTACATTTTTTTTAAAACCCTTAGGGTTTACAAAGGGCATGTAAAAACTTCACAGCATGGAACAAAATAATAACTAATCAAATTGTATTTCCACATCTTTATGCAAGCTTGATTTTTTCAATATTCCAAGCCTGAAATGGGGGAAAAATATATGTAATAATAATAAAAATAAAAATAATTTATCTATACAAATAAAAAGCAATGTGTGTGTAAGTGTGTCAGTGTGTCTCTTCCATAACTCCAAAACTATAAAACCGAGCAGCCTGAAATTTTTCACGCGTCCTAAGAAAACTTCAAGGAAGTGCAAGAGTGAAAATTGGGTGTTTGGGTTAATTAAGACACCCCGTTTGAAGATAATTAACAGCTTTATTTAATTATATCCTTCATCAGGCGATCTACTGCCGCCTTGCTCTCCGAGTCTTAAGGTGTATTCTGGGTAACCTCGCTGGGGTCTGAAGCCGCCATGTTTTTCTGGCCTGCTCAACCATGTCTTGATTTGGAACAGGCCACAACGATTTCTTAACAATAAAGTTGTTGTTTTCACTTTCCTCACTCATATTATTGAATGCCTATTCATCATGGCTACACAATTCGGACATATTTGGCATTTCAGGTGTCTCCGGGAGGTAAAAATAACGTACACGTCACATCGACCGAGCTGTTCGGCGTTTCTGTTCCGAGTTCCTTCATGTCGGTTTGAGCTGTGAAAAGCGTGTGCCGACATTTTTTGGTCGCATTGGATTGTTTTTCCTTTGAATTACATTTTGTTATTTGTTCGATTGATTTCCATATTTACAGAATTATATTTAAAAGGGAAGCCTTTGTGGTTGTTTTTGTTTGCTCTATCCGTGCGGAGCTTCGAACGGAACTTGGAACACGCTGTGTTTGCTCTCCCTTGTGAGTTCACAAGCTTAGTGAGAAAACAACCAGTACCTTTTTAATGTGAAAAAACAAATTTAACAGATGCTTCAATGGAGTCAAGTACACCTTGAACATATGGCATCAAGTATCACACTACCTTGGTACGGCAAGAATGGAGGTACAGACGTAAGCAGTTGTTTATCATTACATGAACTGAAACGTCTAATATGGAATAGGCAAAGCCAAGAAGCGAACGTAGAATTCTTCTTACATTCGCTTCTGACCTGACCTATAACTTGTTGACAACTGTATACGCAATTTCCGGTTACTTCGGCCTGGATTCGGGATCAGCGATCAAATAACGTAAATCACGATTAAAAATTATTTTTTGATGATGCGGGAGATATCTTTATTAAAGTCAGTGGAGGAAATATACCCCATGTCTGATATTATTTGGGTCTTTCATGTCTCCGACGATGCCTTTATCTCCCGGCATGCATCATTCCCCATGGCAAAAACCGGAAACAAAAAAAAAAAAAACACAAAAAAAAAACAAACGGAAGCAAAAGGGTCATAGGCAACGACACGGATTCACAATTGCCAGGGTATTGTGTTTCCTATTCTCTCATGTGTACGCGTTAAGTAATATTCACAAGATAGAAATAAAACCCAATCGTGTTTATACACCGCACAGCGTTTAACAACAACTGGAAGCAAAAGGTCATATCCAACGACACGGATTCCAAATAGCCAGGGGTATTATGTTGTTGTTGGTGTTGTTGTTGTTTCCTATTCTCTCACGCGCACGCGTTAAGTATGAAGCTCACTGCGTTCGCTATAATGTAACGTTGTTTTTTTAAATCATTTATTAAAATTCCCCCCAAACAAGGGTGAAAGCTACACAAGGTTTCTGGGTTGTATACAGTACGTACTGTACTCGGTAATCAAACTGACCCCAATCTGCCGATTCCCGTAAAATTGACGATATCGGCCAAACGTGCGTGTGTGCGTGTGTACATCTGCAAATTGTTGCGTGCTATCTCCACATGTGGGTGGGTTTCAGGAGATGAAACAGACCTGCCAGGTCTCAAAGTGTGTGTATATGTCTACATACACGAGTTTCAGAATGTGGAATGGAGTCCTCCAAGCGTGGGCTCAAGTCTCCACCTTCATTTCGGTAAGGGGTCACGATTCACAGACCAAGATGTGAAGTTTTCTGTTTTCAAAGTTTTGTGCGGAGGGCTCTCTTCAGGATTGTTACCGAGCCCAGGACAACTTCCAACTGTAGTTCGTTTGTAGTGATATTCCCAGGGATGGTTTTTAATATCTCTGTGAGGTTTTCATCATCATTGGTACAACTTTGGCATTCTTCAGCTTCCAGGATCTTTTCACTTCCTGCTTGAGGTCTTGGTATTTGGTCATTTTCTTCATTTCTGCATTGTTAGTCCAAAATCACCGGTATTAACACCTCAATCGGCAATGCCTTCTTCTCTTTGTTTTTGCACTTAAGTATGATATCTGGTCACACTGCTTTTTTTTTGATGTTCATACCCGATGGGATCATTAGGTCGTACGTGAAAGGAACTTCAATGTTTTCAGTGATTGCTTTTGGTTCATTTTCCCACAAATTTTCTAGAAAAGGGATATCAAAGTTTTTGCAGATGTGTCAGCAGATTACTTTGCAAACTCTGTTGTGTCATTGTGTGTACAGCTGTTCTGACACTTTCTTTTTCATGTTCAGTCATTAAGCATCACATATTATTTGGTAACCCCACCTCCACCCCTCACCTGTCTTTATTTTTCCTCCTCTCCCCCACATTTTTATCTCACTCTGTCCCCTCCACGCTCCCCCCTCCTCATAAAATGCAGCACTCTCCTCCCATACCTCTGTCACTCTCTCGCTGTCTCTGCCTGTGTGTGCGTGTGCGTGTTTGTCTCTCTCTCGCACCCCTCCCTCCCACAGTGAAAAGCAACATGGTTGTTGAGGTGTCGCTCTCCCAACCTCCCCTCAAACTCCCCTTTCTTCATCCTCTCTGCCTCCCCTTCCCCCTCTCACCCTACACCCGTCTCCGTCTCCGTCTCCGTCCCCGTCCCCTCCCTCCCCCCCCACCACTTTATTGACCTGTCAGCAAAGTGACGGATTGTATTTGCAAGTAATAACTACAACTACCAAGACGTCCCACTCTTTGATACAACCTCGGGGAGAGTTATTGGGGTCGGGGGGTGGGTGGGCTATATAACACCCCCCGCTTCAATCAGACACATGACCCATGATGTCCTCTTTATAAAACTTAATTCAGAATGGGATTTTAAAAATTCAAATGGAAGATGAAATATTGCATTGGAGTCATCAGAAGGAACCTGAATAAGCACAAAGCAAAGCTGCACTCATCAGGAGGAACCTGGATAGGATTCAGACCCAGTTGCATAAAATTCCCTCATCATTAAGGAAAGATTCCCATGAAGGTACACTGCGATTCTGTGATTCCTTCGTGAAGGATTTCCTTGAGGGCTGTTGCATAAACAACCCTGAGGAAATCCTCAAGTAAGGACTTCCTTCAAGGTGAGGAAATCCTGAGGATCCGTTGTTATTCCAGAGGAAATCCTGAGGATCCTGAGGATCCGTTGCTCTGCTAATCGGATTAGAGATAGGAAGAGGTATCCAAAAGCAAGATGGAAGCGAAGCAATGTACAAACTGGCTTCAGGAAGAGACAGAAGCACTGGTGCAGGCTTTTCTCAAGCACAAGAGAGACAATACATTGTATAGTTGTATGACGTGTGTTGTTGAAGTACTTTTATGTTTAATTACAACACTATAACTATAAATAGTGTATAATTAAGAATCCCTCAATTTAGGTACAACCTGAGTCCACAGAGTAAACCCGGACTCCCCCAAGGCCCCACACATCTTTTAACAAGTTACGGACCGAGTAACTCGCAGTGATCAATCTATTTATTACATATGCAGTTGACTTTTTCCTGGGGTCATCGTCGGTATCAATTGACTTGGCATCTAAATAACCTGAACACAAAGTAATAAGGGGGGTGGGGGGGGGGGTTCAGGTGCAAGGCCGGCACCCTTAAACCCATCCAGCCGTAGCCAAGTGGGCCTTATGAAAAGAAAAATATTGAAAAGGAACCCAGATTCAAAAAGTTAAATAATTCTGGCTGCCAGACCAGACCAATGTTGTGATAAGGAAGAATAGATTCAATTTTGCTGAATATCTGAATCGAGATCCGATAAAAAATTTTTAAGTTATTCTTCACAAGAGAGATGGGGCCAAAAACAATAAATAGCATGATATCTCAAAAAGTTGTGGATGGATTCAGATGAAACTTGGTGGACAGGACTAACTGATTATAGTTTGGTGAAAATCCGAATCCAGATCGAGATAGGAGAATTATTTAATTCCTCAAGTGATTCTTCGCCATTGAGAGATCAGGACAAAAAAGGAGATAGTACTGTGTCGCACAACATTTCAAAAATGTATTTGGCCCGATATGTTCTCGTGGATCAGGCATTACGTGGTGGAGGTATACGGTCTACCGAATGCCCTTCTCATTATTTATTTTCCACTCCCATCTCAGACCAGGAACTTTTCACACGGCTCTTATACATCGATGTTGTCGGCAGAGATAGAACCACAGGACTGCTCAAAGCGAACGGTTTTCAAAGAATCATCAAATGTATCAAACGGTTTAATCATTCATTATTAACTCGGCGTTTTAATGAACCCTAAACTGGGTATGAGAAAACCTCCCACCATGAAATAAAGGTTAACTAAGTAAATTGTATTTTTCATGTATTTGTAGAACACGTTTGAATTTTTATTTATCATAGGCCAAAAAAAAAAAAATAACTCCTTTCATTTCTTTGGTTTCTTGTCCACTCCTTTCTCAGCCGAGAAATTTTTCAGTGCAAGATCATTTGTGCTCTCACCACACACAAAAACGACCACAGCAAGCTCTGAAATCGAGTTACATATACATCGGGAAAAGAAAATGGATAAGATTGAGAAGCATACAATTAAAAAGGAAACTCCTCACAAAGAGATCGATGTATTAATGTGATATGTGCCAGCGACTGCTCGAGCATACACTTGTATGAACTGCAGACCGTTTCCAGGAGAATCTCAAATATAGACACGATGTCCTGCATTTTCAAATTGTTCATTTAAAAATTAAGTTAAAACGTGGATGGAAGCTCCATGGTGTGTCAAACGTGCTGAAACCCTCATGGATCGGATGATAAACTTAGAATATACGTCATGGCTTTTTTTGGATACAAAGTCAAGGCTCGTGGAAGAGCGAGAAAACAGAATGGATATCATGACGAGAGCGAGAGAGAGAGATACAGAGACAGAGACAGAGCGAGACAGAGAGAGACACTAACAGCTGGGTTGAAAGATAAAATAGAGGGATTGGGACTTGGACAAATAAGGGATGTGGGGAGGAATGAGGGGCAGGGAGGATGCATGGGGTGGACAAGATGGATGTACAAGTAAAGTCTCAGGGAGGACAAACTGAAATTTGGAAGGAGGGATTGGGTTGGAGTAAACAAGGATTCTAGGCCATCAGCCATGGCTCAGGAAGTGCCTGAAAATCAAGTTTCGTTCCACTCATCGGGGGGGGGGGGGGGGTGGGGGGGGTAGACAAAACCTTGATGATATGATAGTCTATATCCAAATACATACGTATCCAAAAGTTCTCCACTCAAAGAGCTGCAGTTATTGTGTATTTTCATCTTGAAAATCGATGCATTCCCTGCGCTCTCTCATTTGAATTTTCTCCACTCGGATCACGTGTAGGCCATGTGACGCCTCGACAGCCAATAGATCAGCTGACATCGAAGGCAAATTTCGGCAGACTGTCATGTGACCAGCTAAGTTGTCCAAGATGGCAGCTTCCTGCAGGAAATCACCGGCAGCTGATCGGCGATTTATCGGTAAATTTTGATGAATATGGCCAGTGAGGACGCTCCCCAGTGTATAATTCACCAGGACAATGTAGCGAACGAAGAAGTCAAACGTTTTACGTCTGTAAGATGGGATAAATGGAGAGAAAGTGTCAACAAATGGCTCGTCTTAGACGGTCACGAACGACGTTTCGCCGAGAGTGCCAGGGCGGGGGGACTAGCCATTGTGCAACGCCAGCGCATCGACCCATCGAATGAACGCCATTGACTCTGCCTCGGACAGCTTTATATATAGCCGGTCAGCCACGGCCAGACATTACATACATACGGCCGGCGGGGCAGACAACTGGGCAGTCGAACCGGCGCTGATCGACACTTGAGGCGCACCCAGTCAGCGCGAGGATTGACTTTTCCGCATCGCGAGTCGTGTGGCGTCTTCGTCTGGGAAGAGCAACCCTTGCATCGCCATCGTCAGGATGGCCTTGGGCCAGCCCCGCAGGGTTGAGTCGATGTAACGGGGTGCCGGGCGGTATCGTGTGTCGCGGAGAGTTGATTCAATTATATTTATATATTTTACACCCATGTAGTTCAGCTCTAGTGTTGAGGACATTCCAGACCTCACGGGGTGGGGACCCAGCCTCCTTACCCGTCACCGCATCAGCCCCGACTACGACAATAGGGAAAGTGGGGTAACCTAATTTTGGCTTTCCGTGGGAGTTGCAGGTAAGTTGCTAGCCAAAGGATGTGTACTGCAGTTCCGTTGCATTGTGAATCGGAAGTAAATAGAACTTTATTTGCAAGATCAAACCAGATATATACAATATACATAATTATCCGTCATCACAAGGTGGGAGGCTAGGAATTCTCTGAGCTGACCAGACGAGATAGTATCTATTTTCCTATCTTGGCATCACTTGGATGACAAAGGTCAATTTGCATCAGAGTTTATCCAAGCTCGAGTGTAGCTCTTGAAGCATTCACGGTGGTATCAATTGCCACACAGTCTTGACCCTGAGTGTGGAGCAAGATATTCTTCCCAACAGTATCATTCTTCAACTTTACCACTTCGATCAGTTTTCCTGAAGAAAAATTGTAGATTTGTCACCGATGGGCAAAACACACTTTTGCTTTCAATACATTTTTGGGAATTAAAGAGAGGCGATGACAGAGCAGACATTAAAGAGACATGAGAAGTACTTTTCAAAATATTTTAACAAACAACAGACAGATCGTATCGTTGGAATATAGAAAGTCTACTACTAATGCTTAGTTTGCTTACCTTGAATGAAAGGTATACTACAAATTCGTTATTTCGCAGGATTTAAGAATTGTGCTATGGCCAGTTTTAGTTGTGTCCATTTTTATATTACGTCCGTTACGCCTCTTTAATGTTGATTTTTTGCTTTAGTAGTACACTACACAGTGGGGTTTATACCAATATCAGAAAGACATAGAGACTAATTACGATATGTAATAAAGAAACTCTCTGTAATATGGCAAACCTTTTCAAAATTTTAACATTAGTGATGCAATTTTTGTCTCAATGTTACGTCCGTTATGCTGGAATTACCCCCACACTCAATATACACTCGTGCACTCTCGGGTAAACGTCGTTCGTGACCGTCTAACACTCTAAGACGAGCCATTTGTTGACACTTTCTCTCCATTTATCCCATCTTACAGGCGTAAAACGTTTGACTTCTTCATTCGCTACATTGTCCTGGTGAATTATACACTGGGGAGCGTCCTCACTGGCCATATTCATCAACAATTACCGATAAATCGCCGATCAGCTGCCGGTGATTTCCTCCCTGCAGGAAGCTGCCATCTTGGACAACTTAGCTGGTCACATGACAGTCTGACATAATTTGCATACGATCTCAGCCGATCTATTGGCTGCCGAGGCGTCACATGGCCAACACGTGATCCGAGTGGAGAAAATTCAAATGAGAGAGCGCAGGGAGTGCATCGATTTTCAAGATGAAAATACACAATAACTGCAGCTATTTGAGTGGAGAACTTTTGGATACGTATGTATTTGGATATAGACTATCATATCATCAAGGTTTTGTCTACCCCCCCCCCCCCCCCGATGAGTGGAACGAAACTGCACGATACAGCTTATGGCTGATGACCTATTCAGGACACAAGGTTAACAAGGGTAGAAAGATCATGGTTTTGGATTGGGATCAGTCGATCTGAGATGGTGGTGAACAACTGTCTTGAAGACATAGAGGGAAGAATGAGATTGAAGAGAATGTGGAGGTGGGTGGGGAATGTGGAGGTGGGTTGATTCCACAGGTGGGGGAAGAAGAGGAACAAATGAGTGGAGGTGAGCAGTGATTCTGGAATTAGGTAATTTTACCAGACGAGGGTTGATGGTGGGTTGTGAGCCCTGCAGAAACCTGGGAGAGTGTGCGGGAGAGACAAAGCATGGAAAGAGCAGAGGGTGCAAGACCAGAAAGGTGGGAGAAGACAGAGACCACCGACCTGTCTTGGTGACTTGCTGGTGATTTTCCTGGAGAGCAGAACTCTCATACTCATAATCATCACGAGACACGAGCCGAGAGGTTACGCGAGACCAAATCACAAAATACTTGAGATAACTGACAAAACTCTGCTTTGACATTTTTAAAACCAAGTAAATAAAACAAAACACAGATCAGACAACAGGCAAGAAAATCATTACATTCACTTTTATGTTACTACGAAGGGATGTTCAAAACGTTTTGCAACTCAGGCATGTACAAAAAAAAAAAAAAAGATAACAGCAAGTTTTCACATTTACATCCGATGTAATCACCCTTCATCTCAATGCACTTTGGCCATTTCTTCTTCAAACTCACAATGTCCTGGTAAAACAAATCTTTCTTCCGAATGCTCCCATCACCACTCGTCATGGTGGATTTCAAAGAATCGTCGTCTTGAAGCCGTTTCTCACGTCGCTGAGACTTCGGATGTCAAAAGAAATAAAAGTGATTTGGGACCAAGTATGGTATACAAGATAGATAATTGAACTGTTTAAACCCACAATGGCATATGATGGCCTGTGCAACTTTGGCCCTGTGAACCGGCACATTGTCATGCAGCTGTAAACACCGTGGATCAACATCCTCGGGTATCTTCCATGAATGGCTTCCTGCAGCCGGGTCAGCGAGTCACTATCATATTGACCAGTCATCGTAGATTTTGCGGCATGTAATCGATTAGCAGCACAGCTTTTGAAATCACAGAAGATGCTGGCCATAATATTGCCTGCAGATGACTGGGTGCATAACAATCCAGCGGTGGAGCTGCCCGGTGATTCCACCATGTCGATTCAGTCTTGGTCTCTGGGCGCCGAGTTATGAACCCACGTATCATCACCAGCAACCAGACATGACAAAAACTCTGCTGGGTCAGCGTTATATGAAAGTCCTATTGTATATATTTCTCTGTCACGGAGGAAGTGACCTCACATTCATGGAAGTGACGTCTCGTTCATCAATGAAAGGGAGCACACGCAATATCGGTGTTGGCACCATTCACCATTTTGTTTCCTCTCAGGAAAGGTGAATTTACACCGTCAAAAACTTTGACTGCACACATCTCAACGTGGGTTGATTGCATAACCATTCCGGTTGTTTTCACAACTATATACGCGAGAGGTGAGACGTTCGTATTTACCCTCGCTGAAGAAGAGGGTATTGCATTTGGGTCCGTTTGTTTGTTATTTGCAAAATCGAAGATTTTTCAACTTTAATGGTTTGTCGATTTGGTTATTCATTCTGTCTGTGTCTGTCTGTCTGTCCATTTGTGAATCGCCGACAGGTCACAATTTTAAACCGATCTTCACCAAACTTCAACACATGGTAGAGTTTGTCATAAGGAAGAAGGCTGTTGTTTGAGGTCAAAAGGTCAACATATGCTAAAGGTCAACAACTTAGGTGAGATTGCTAAAATCCTCATTTTTATCCGATTGACTTGAAATTTGAAGAAGATTTATATTTCATGTCACTGAATTCAACCAACCAATTATTTTTGAGGTCAACATCGACCAAAAGGTCAACAACTAAGGAGAAATGGCTAAAATCCTCAATTTTAATTCCATTGACTTGAAATTTGAAAATAATTTGCAGAACACATCCCTGAATTCAACCACCAATTATTTTTGAGGTCATATTTATTTTATGGATTTTGCAACTATCGTGCTCTGCATGACATCATCATCTTGTTTGTTTGTCTGTCTGTGTGTACACAGAACTTTCGTGTTATTCTCCGCAACCACTTGTCGGATTGAGACGAAATTTTCACCATTGATGTGACTCCTCATGTAGAATGTTTTAATAATTACGATGTCACAGGTCACGTAGTGGGGCAGCCATATTGGAAAAATCGGACAAAAATTTGACCCCTACCTCTAAAACCGCACCAAGGAAAAAATAGAAACTTGGCACATAGCAAGTACTCCTCATGGGAAATGAGTGTGATGTTTTTTTTTATGACGTCATAATTGCATATGTAGAAAACTACATCCGATCAGTATGGAAATTTTTGAGGGTCATCTAGGGATAAAATGGTCCACAAAAAAACTTTTGATGGTGTCACTGGTCACATGATACAGCAGCCATATTGCTGTTGTTTTTTTAAACCTTCAAAAATCTTCTTCTCTGAAATGGCTGAACAGATCGAGGCGAAACGTTACACACATGACGCCTATCCATGAGGAAGAAAAGGTCCACACATATGTCATTGGTCACATGGTTTGCCAGCCATATTGGATTTACCCAAAAACACATAAAAAAATTTTCTCCAGAACAGCTGGAAAGATTGAGGGGAAACCACACAAATGTTCAAGGCATGTGTGTACAAGTTTGTTAAGGAATAATTGATATCACATGGTTTGGCAACCATATTGAATTGAAGAAAATATTAAATCAAGTTTTCTCTGGAACCACTTAATCAATCGATGTGAAACTTCACAATTATGATCTTGTTTTGTTTTTGTTTTTTAATAAGGCTCACTTGGGTGTGCCTGGATGGGTTTGAGGGTAGAGGAGTAGCAGCTGAAATGAGATTCCTATCCAGGTTCCTCCTGATGACTTGATCTTTGCTTTTTGCTTGTTCGGGTTCCTTCTGATGATTCCAATGTCGGACTGTACCGATTTGGTGTTCCATTTGATCTGAATTGAATTCATTTTAATCCCATTCTAAATTCAATTGAATAATAATGAAAAACGTCATGGGTCAGGGTCAGGTGTCCGATCAAAGTGGGGATGCATCAAAGCAGGATGACTTGGTAACCGGTCATCACTGCCAGCAGTAGTGGCAGTTCTAATTTTCTCTTATTATTTACGTAACACACCAGTACACAAATGCCACACAAAACACACCATACAAACAAGTGCTGGTGAGGGTCTGCAATCTCCGATTGCTTTTTTTTTTCTTGTTTTGTTTGTTACTGGCAAAATAAAGCCTGGTGTTGGCTTAATGGTTAGGGTGGTGACTTGGGATCCGAGGGTCCTGAGATCAAGCCCCGTTGGCCGCTGAATTAAATACACCAGGAGGTTGACTCAGCCTGTCATTCTTCCGAGGTCGGCAAAATGAGCACCAGTGTACTGGTAAGGGGGACACTGCATCAGCGGGATAGCCGCGTCCCAACCAATGATGCAACTAGCAGCCACAGGCTGCACTCGACAGAGAGAGAGAGAGACTGGCAAAATCAAAGATTTTTCAAGCACCTCGTCTCTTGGTCAATCAATTTTGTTATTCTGTCTGTCTATCTGTCAATCGCCTACAGGTCACAATTTAAAACCGATCTTCACGAAACTTCACTAAGTTGTAAAAGTAGTCTCAACTGAGAAGCCTATTGATTTTGAGGTCAAATTTCTAAAATCTTCATTTTTCATCCGATTGACTTGAAATTTGAACAAGATTTGTACATTGCGCCACTGAATTGGGAAGCCAACTATTTTTGAGATCAAAAAGTTAAAGGTCAACTCAAGGTCAAATTTCGAAGATCATCAATATCAATCTGAAAAATAATCAATTTTCATCCAATCGACCTGATCTTTGATTAAGGTTGTCAATTTTATGATGTTATAATTGCATTCGTGGAATGCGACATCTGATCAGTATGAAAAATGGAGGGTCATCTAGGGATAAAATGGTCCGCAGAAAAAAAAAATTTGATGATGTCATCAGTCACGTGATTCTTCAGCCATGTTATTATTAAATTTTTTTCAAAAACCTTCAAAAATCTTCTTCTCTGAAGTGGCTGAACAGATCGAGGAGAAACTTTACAAGTATGACCACCTACCCATGAAGAGCAAGAGGTTCACACATATGACATCATTGGTCACATCGTTTGGCAGCCATATTGGATTTACCCTAAAACATACAAAAAAATCTTCTTCTCCAGAACGGCTGGACAGATCGAGTGGAAACTTCACACAAATGTTCCCAAAGCCTTGGGTGTACAAGTTTGTTAAGGAATAATTGATAGGTCACATGGTTTGGCAGCCATATTGGATTGAAGGAAAATATTAAGTAATGTTTTCTCTGTAACCGCTTAATCAATCGACGTGAAACTTCACAATTATGATATAGTTGTGATGGGGACTACACATTTTAAATTTTAAACTTGATTGGATACAGGGTCTGGCAGCCAGAATTTCATTTTTTTTGATCGGGAATCTTTTTGATTTTTTTCTTTTTTCTGAATAAGGCTCACTTGGCTGTGCCTGGATAGGTTTGAGGGTAGAGGAGTAGCAGCTGAAATGTGAATCCTATCAAGGTTTCTCCTTATGACTGCATCTTTGCTTTATGCTTGTTTGGGTTCCTTCTGATTACTCCACTATTTGGTCTTCAATTTGATTTGAATTGAATTTATTTCAATCCCATTCTAAATTCAATTTAATAATAGTTTTTAAAACATCATAGGTCAGGGTCAGGTGTCCAATCAAAGCGGAATGTCTTGGTACCCGGTCATCACTGCCAACAGTTATAAAGTGGCAGTTCTAATTATGTCTCTAATTAATTACGTAACACACCAGTACACATACACCACACAAAACCACACAAACATCACACAAAAGTCCTGGCGAGGGTCTGCAATCTTTGATTGCTCTTTTTCTTGTTTTTATTTGCAGTAACATACATATACATATATCAGTAATTATGCTCAGTCACATGAAATTCTGTTATCACTTTGATAATAAGTTTCTAAAATAATCATAAACTTTCTTTATGAATCAAGTGTTGACAAGTGTGCTGTGATGGTGGTGATGGGGTGGGGGGGGGGGGATTGCTCTTCGCTCCACAATTTTTGACAGACTTTACACGAGTAATATAATAATAACAGGAAATAATAATAAAAAAAATAATACCGTTCCTTTCACGCCATGAAGGCGCAAAGGACTGCCGAGAGTTTCATTGGCAAGGAGTACAGTCCTGGACGGGTCGCCACTCCGACACAGATTACGATGAATGGTTATTACCCAAGTACACTGATACTCATTTCACCGACATCAGAAGGATGACAGGCTGAGTCAACCCCACCTGGTGTTAATTCAACAGTCGACAAGGGATCAAACTCAAGACCCTAAGATCCCAAGCCAACACCAGTAGTACATGAATTGCAAAACCTCTTGAACCCCATTTGTAACATTCTTCTCCAATCTTTTCTCATTTAGGATTAAAGATGGACTTCAACATCATGGAATTATGTTTTAATGTATGTTTAGAAGTGAAGAAAAACATGAACTTCATAAACTTCAGAATACATTGCAATATTTTGGACTTTTAAATATATTTTAAAAAACAATACGTGGAATTTTTAGCCCTCAATGTGAATTCCCTCCTCCCCCGACCACAAGACTCAGGCATCCACACACTGACCGCCAACCACCACAACTATGACTTTTGGAAGTCTGAATTATTTGACGTTTTTGCATCAAAACATTTATTTTTAATAACTTGTTCCAGACTTCCTCAGCATATTAAGTGTTAAAATGAAACAGAAATATAAACACTTAACCAAACGGTTCATAACGAGAGTTGCATTTTAACTTGACGTTAAAGAACTGCTTTGCATCAATGAATATTCTTTAAGTTTTCATCCTGTGTATTCTCTATGAACTTCATGTGGGACCAGCTTTCATCTGGTTGTTGTTTACAAAGATTGCATCATCCAGTGACGTGTGCTTCAAGCAAACCATTGCATCATACGAAAATGCCACGTTACAAGACTGTGCAATAACTTGGTGGTAAAATTGTGGACAATTTATGATCTGATTGAGGTTTAAACTCGATTTGCAAAGACAACAAACTTATAACACGGACTTCTTCTGGTTTTTTTTTCTACATCTGGAAGTCTTAAGGAAATATGGAATGATGAAAGATTATCTATTCTTGAAATTGTGTCAAATATATTTTTCAGTTCACATAAATAAATAAAAATACATAACATTAACGGTGAAGGCAAAACAACAACTTTGATTAACAACATAATAATTATAGTTATCTTTAAGGAAGATGCAAATTTAGTGTTTTTGGCTCATCTATTGAAAAAAAAAAAAAACAAGATTCAAACTTGTTTCGGTCAACAACCACAAACGTTATCAACTAGATTTAGGTGGGTTACACAAACTGGGTAAGTGGGGCAATTACACAGTGGACTCCAGTTCAGCCAAACAACATTCCACTCAACAACATTCGACCACATTCAGTTATTCACTTCACTCAACTCTGTGCCTCATATTCTAGTGGGAATGTGTGGAAGATGGACATCAACAGACTACATAGTCCCTGTTGTCCTGCTCATGCATCGACTTGCTTTTGTACTATACACTTCCTGCTGTGCCGAATGTATTTCCTGTGGTGACTGTCGTGCTTTGGGGATAAGGTCAGAGAGGGAGTCGGGGTTGATGCGTCATTTAATGTCATGTCTCGTATCGGGGGACCTTTCCGATATTTGGGCCAATCCCTACATGAGAGAATTTAGTGATGAGCCTGAGCACCATCCACCTCCACATCAATCTCAACTATTTTTGCTGGAAAGTAAATGTCGTTTTCATTTTTGTGTTCCTCCCAGATTATCAATTTTTGTTTGAAGCATCCGGTATTTGTATCATGATTATAGTAGGGAAGGAAAAGCTCACGATTATTTCATAGGAGATATTGTTGTAGTCGCCCGGTCGTCCCAGTTGCCTGGTCTGAGCCTGACGATTCGCGTCAAAGTGAACGCAATGGTCGACCGTTTTGACGAGCCCCTCTGCCGGATCTCGCATCTAAAAGCCACGTTATTATGCAGACAGGGGAATCAAAATCGGGAGAGCGTTACGCCAAACAGCACCATGTTTCTGGATTGAATTAAGCTGAGCAATCCAAAGACATGTGACACGGTCTTCCATGCGGGATGGAGAACTGCCACCAATTAATCCCTCAACGGGTCTCTTGTAACCACCAAATCAAGCAAACACCAAAGTGAGACTTCACTCTCGAAAGGAGGTATTGTTACAGCTGTGGAAATTCGCAATACACCATAAAGGTCCCCAGCTCAGTTATGACGCTAAGTTTATGTGCAGATAGGTCCCCACCGTTGTTTAAAGGGATTTTCTTCGCGTTCACCGGGCTGCGACCCTTTGAGATAGCCGTTTTTATTTCGCTATCGTTATTTTGGCCCGACAGAGCACGCTACGACCCTTTCCACCGCAAAAACCGTCCGAAAACGTCGAGCGAAGGCCCAGTGAAAAGAACTGGGATGACGCGCGAGTTTTCCCGCCGTCAAGGCTGGCACGAGAAGCGGCGAGGAGCTCGCTCGCGATTAGTGGACACGGGGTGTGAGGCGGTCGAAGTGAGGGCACGCCCCTTTTCGAGAAGCTTCTCGAAGGGAGGTGGAGCCGAAAACGGGGAGGAGCGAAGGGCGGAGCCCCGCGCTATATAAGGCAGACCGCACGTGGGCTCTCCTCGCCTCTCTTGGTGGTCGGGGTTGAGTTCTCTTCTCTTGGCGGTTCGGGCAGCTCGTGTTCAGTTCAGTTCGTGCCTTTTGTCGCCAGGGTGTGGTTCAGTTCAGTTCGTGGTGGTTCTTCTCCTTCGAGCAGCTAGTTCATGAGCTCGGACGGGAGGCACCGCTTTGCCAGCTCGGGCGCGCAAGCCTGCGCACACGAGAGGAGAGTGCCGGAGAGAGCTCGCCGACCGTCGCACCACGAGGGTGCAGGTAACCAGCGGCGGTCTCGTGGGCCCATTCGGTCATCCACGGCCATAAAGGTTTACGAACCCCGTCTACCCCCTTGCCTACAAGGGGGTCATTTCTTTTGTTCTGTGTGAATGATGTGGCGCCGTGTCCGTAAGTAGAACCTGTTTAAGTGACTGTACACTATAAGCATATTCGGTGGTATTGCTTTTGTTTCCATGCTTTTTCTGTATATTGCATGACTGCCTTGGCTGTACATACGTGCTGTATAAATAAATGTGCTTTGTTTGAATGTATCCCGTTCGTCGTGTCCTATTTCCCCTTTGAAAGTGCCATCTTGCATCGTGGAATGAGTAGTGGGTTTTGAACACCCGAGTAAAGAAGAATCACTGAACCGTCGAGGTCGGCGATAACACCGCTTGGTTATCCCTGTAGCACGGAACGAACCGCTTACGCGGTTCGTGTTCTAAGCCGACCTGTGGCGTGGTGCAACCCCTCGGTAGGTTACCCGCGTGGGTATTTAGGTATATCGACATTCGGCGATTCACCCTACTTTGCGCGGGTAGAATGCGGACTGGGTTGTGGTGAGGTTAAACCGCCACCCGTGACTGGCTCCTGGCGGTAGTTCCAAGGAGGGTCACGACTGAATTTTCCGTCCGGTGGGCGACGTGGTTGCGATTGGAGTTACGCGGCCGCTCACACGCCAGACGGGCCAGAATTCGTTACAGTATATTCAACAAAATGAAGGGTCATGGGGAAGCAAACCGAAGGAAGCAATGCACATATGTAATAATAAAATAATGATAACCCCTTTTTACCTGCTAATCAATATGCACCCACTATGCAAAACAAACGGGAGATCCTTAAATAACTATTTCCTTAGGCCTAAGTCACATTTGCTCTACAGCAAGGATACGGCAGCCATACGCCCTCTGAATTGACAGAAACGTGCGGTGGCTGCAGAGTTTCTGAGGTGGCCTCAGGGTGGCCCTATGCCGTATGGCTATATTTTACAGGCCGGAGGGTCGCCGTGGAATTATAGTGCGGAGTTATAACCTTTTTCATTTCTACGTTCGCCGTAACAATTCGACAAGCCAAAACAAAAGAACTGGTAATAAAAAAAATAAAATAAAAAAAAAAGAACCCACTCATTACCGTCCGTCTGGCCACACGTTCCCCTGAGTTGTGTGATGCTTTTTGTCCCCCTGCGGTCCCCCTGTGGTCGCCTTGCGGGCACCTTGCGTCTGCCTTGAAAATTATATAGCCGCCGCAGGAACGCCCTAAGGTCACCGTGCAACATCAAATCAAAGACCGTACGGCACCCCCACATTTTCGGTCTCCACAATTTATAAACACGCCGTGCGGCTCCCCGAAAAATAAAAACATATGTGACTGATACATTGTGTGACCGTGGAAATACTGCGGTCACCGTATAATTGCTTGTGGCCGTAGATTTTGGAGACCCCACGGCCGCCGTGGTAAATGTGACTTCAGCCTTAAGGTCTCAGACACTCCACAATAGACAAGGCAGGAATGACAGGACAACAGTTTGGGCAAATCTGTGCAGAGCGTTGGAAGAGTAATCATGTCCCGTGCAGCTTGGCAGAAGGCTAAGCAATCTCTCATCCTGCTGGCTGAGAAAGAGAGGACAGAGAAAGAGGCATGGCTTCGGCCCTGACGAGACGCGACTCAGGCGTTCAGGACGATCGATCGGGCGCAGCCTTCCTCCAATAGGGTCAGGGCAATCTCCTCCCCTTTCTGAGTCACCTACACCTTTATGCCGTCAAACCCATGTGTCACCGATGATGTGCCATGCCCCTCCCGCTCATTCACCATTGGACGCTGGGCAGTCTAGTTGGTGGGATGAACCTGTCCGTGACCTTTCTTACTGGGCTGCTCGCAGCCGCCACTGGGCTCGATGCTTTGCCGCCAAAATTTGTGTCGCAAGGCCGAGCGAATGCTTTCAAACAACACAAATGACATTACAAAGGGCAGAATGGTTAAAAAAAAAAGGGTCAAAAGGTTTGGTAATTCTAGACACAGACATTTGGAAAGGTAGAACTCATTTACGAGACATAAAAGCAATGCATATCTCATATCACAAATATAATTACTTTACGCTTATGCTGGACATTCACTTTAAGGAAATAACTTCTCTATTCGAAGCACTATTAACCCCCAGTAGCCATTTCCACAACATCACCCCCACCTTCCTCCTTCAGCCTCTTCAGAGTCTGCACTCAAAAGAGGGAGCGATATTGGGCATGACCCCATTTATCACACAAGACTACTTCCCACTCTTGTCTGATATCCCACATGTACAAAAAATTTCAAAACAGCATTCAATCCTAAAGTAATGCGTCGCTCCGCTGGTACTACAAATTCATCCACTAATACATGTAACTTAACAGCACTAAAGCCAGATGCAATTTTCAGAAGAACATGTGGTTGGGGTGAAGGTGGATGTACAGTATAGGACGGCCTCTACTTCTTCTTCTTCTTCTTCTTCTTCTTCTTGCTCCTGAGAGTCCATTAAGTCTATGAAGTTTATGGTCCCCCCGACTCGGTATCAGACACCTCACCTCCCCCAACACTATCCATTACGGCCCTGGGTCATGGCACAATGTGTCCTAGGTGACCGAAGGACCTCTGACAAAAAGTGAGATAGGTACAGTAGATAAAGGGGATTCCGCTGTTTTGGAACATGGATGCCGTTCTGGTGTTGGTGCTGAAAGAAGTAAAAGTTTAACTAATAAAAGGGTGCAAAAGTAAATTGAAGGGCTGGGGCGTGGCTCATGAAAGTAGGAGTTTGAGGAAGGGCACTCCGGGTGCTGGGAGTGCACGCCACTGGAACTCAGAGGGGCACCAAGATTTGTTGTGGTCGGCCTGAATACCTGGGAGAATACTCGAGGTGCTACATACCAGAGAGGGCACGTGCAAGGGAAGCCAGAAAGGGCCTCCCAGAATTTAGCGGGGCAAGGAAGCTCGTAAAGGTGGCCCCAGCGGTCCAGGAGTGCCGCATTTTAGAGCAGGCAGAGGCCTGCTGATGCAGACACACTTCCCAGCCCCAAGATTGTGCAGGACACAGAGTGAAAATTTGAGGGCCAGGCCCAAACTGCATATAGCACAAGCACAAGGAGTGGTGGGTAAATTGGTTACATCGAACCATATCAGAAAGGGGGGGGAGAGGAGGAGGATTTAAAGATAAAAAGAAAAGGTGGTTTTGAAAGTGCAACTGGTAGAGTGGAGATGCTTCCCCTTGTGGAGAGAGGTGATGTTTTCATCCGTCCATCTGTCTGTGAGCAGGATATCTCAAAAAGTTATGGACAAAACTTGGTGGACAGGTGCGTGTGGGTGTGTAACAAGGGCGAATTGATTCGATTTTGGTGACGATCTGGATCTGGATAATATAATTTCCAAGCGATTCATCACCATTGAGAGACAGGGCCAAAAAAACGATATCTCAAAAAGTTGTGGACAAATTCGAATGAAACTTGGTGGACAGGTTGAGTGTGTGACAAGGATGAATTCATTAGATTTTTTGAAGATGCCTTCTACGGGGTAACTTTGCATAGCATAATAGTTGTTTTCCTTTGTGCATGGATTGGCATAAGCACAAGGTAAAAAGCTTATTCATCAGGAAATGCATCGTTGTTCGTTTTGAAAGCCGTTGTCAGCCTTTCCCACATGTGTGTCTAAAACCGCTTTCCCTTGAAACTTTGTTTTTTTTTCTAATGTTCTATCCCTCTGTAATCTGTCTTGTATGTTCTTTATGAAGATTATCGATGCTGTTGGCATGTGTTTTGTTGGGAAACTCAGCGATAACTCTCCTGACCTTTTCGACTGCAATATGTCCTGACTTCGCATCTTCAAGCTGGGGATAACTTCATTTTTTCACAATAATTACATAATATAACACTTTCTTCAAATATCGTTATCTCACAGTGAAATATTGCACATGAATCGAAAAAAAATGGATAGAATCTCGACGAGGAATATTCAAATGTTCATGATCTCACGTGACAAATTTGGTGCATCAGACAAAAAGAATCACACAACATCGTGATACAACTGTCGCTAATTAGCATGATTGACCAATCACAAGTGACGTTCTATCTGGCATGACGACCGATTAAAGCAATACGGTGGCGTCCACATCTGTTGACTCAGTTAAGAAGACTGCTTGAGTTTTTGACAACATTCTGCGTTATGCAGTTTGCTTCTTCAACAAATAATAATTTCATTCTGTTTACCAACAAACTCCGGCTTCGATTCGTCAGTTTTGTGACCGATTAGAAGGAGTACGACTGCAGAGAGCAAAGTCGTCGCAGACATGGGAGCCGGTCTCGGTTCCGATTTTGAAGATGTGCAATCGTGCATCAATGCTCACTCGACAAATGATGAGATAGGCTACCGTTACTAGTGTCACCAAAGCTTCTTTGACGTCAGCATTAAGTCAGGAGGAAGGCCAAGAAATTTGGTGCTCAAGGCGAGATATGAAACGTCGCTCGCTTTCAAGTTTCACTTCGGGCCAGCCGATGTAGCTGAAGCTTTGCAAGTTTACATGACGTACCAATGACAGGTTACATTATTTTATTTTCAACACATATGAATGCAAACAATTGCTTTAATTTTGTGTTGAAAACGGTGTTTTATCACCTCCACCACCGGACGGAGATGGACGGAGGTTAAGTATTCACCAGTGTTTCTTTGTCTTTGTTTTTTGTTCTTTTTGCGAGCAGGATATCTTAAATTTGGATGAAACTTGGTAGAGAGGTTGGGTGTGTGACAAGGATGAATCGACTCAATTTTGGTGAAGATCCATATCTGG
This sequence comes from Eptatretus burgeri, assembly GCF_056783735.1. NCBI lineage: Eukaryota > Metazoa > Chordata > Myxini > Myxiniformes > Myxinidae > Eptatretus > Eptatretus burgeri. Next base: position 4,488,916 of record NC_140967.1, on the reverse strand, counting down.
ATACTAAAATTTTAAATGAGTCTTCACCACCGAGTTATAGGGCTAAAAATCGATATCTCAAAAAATTTATGTGCAGGTTCGAACAAAACTAGGTGGATGAGCTGGTTCGGTGACAATAACAAATTGATTAAAATTTTTGTTCAAGTCCAGATCCAGATCCGACCTCTGAGTGGAATACAAAGTGTGAACCGTTCAGTCTGGTGGAGGTGTGCACTCTACTGAGTTGTATTCCAGTTTATTGTCAAACCCTTTGGGCAGATCTGACAGAGGATCTGGTTGATGACTCCACATCTGCTGAAGATGATGATGATCAACAGGCAAATAAATGAGCGACTCCAACACGGTACACACAGCACACAAATGACCATCGGCGGACACCGTTTCTTATTCTTAACTAAATGGTATATTTTCATATTCGTCACATTTTCGACAAAAACATGAAATATTTTTTGTCATGCGAAATGAATTTGGTTGAATGTTGGTTGGTTATGTCATAAATAAAGTACAAAAGTACTTCCAACCATAAACAGCAATTTTAATCAAATATAACATTTTGTAACAAGTACGATTTCCATATGGGCCATTTGGCAGTTTCTGTGGGTTTTCATGAACCACTCATTAAAAATTGATGAGCACAGACTGCATGTGGGGATAATCTTCTATTTTAATCTTACATATGATAAATTACAGCTCACAGATGTGTCTAAGTTGGACAACCAAGTCCCAGCACTGTATGTTGTTTGGTGCATTGTCCTAAGTCCCACCGCCTGGTTTGGGGGATTGCCCTAAATCCTTCATTAAATTTCCGCAAGTATTACTCATTCACAATGTGATGAATAGTCTGGCTGGGCAGTGTTTGAAATTCCATTTGTGGAGGTGGTGTGATGGCCTTGCATGGAGAGTTCAGAGCCTGGTGTTGGCTTAGTGGTTAGGGTGGTGGCTTGAGATCCGAAGGTCCTGAGTTCAAGCCTCGTTGGCCGTTGAATTAATACACCAGGGGGTTGACTCAGCCTGTCATCCTTCCGAGGTCGGCGAAATGAGTACCAGTGTGTACTGGTGGAGGAGCACTGCATCAGTGACACAGTCACGCTTCCAAGAACTGATAGCTACCCCGGCAGCTAAGCTGCCATACGCAAGAAGAAGAAGATGGAGAGTACATATCCTGTTGAGCGCAAACCACTGTTTCCAGGGGAAGTCAAAACCTGGAGGCTCTTTTCAGATCACTCACCGGGTCTTTGTTAGCAATGTTGGCTGTCCAGAGATTGCGCCACTTGTACGCTGTGTCTTCTGCAGGTCTTCGTGGATTGCAATTTTAAGGTTGGATTTGATACAGTGAAACTCTCTCAGCATTCTTACCTTCCGGCACACATCAGGGATGACATATTAGACAGGATTGGGAGCCACTGCATGGGTGGTGATTTTAGTGTAAAGCTGATTATCCACATAGGTGTTTTCAGGACAGTGTCCAAGTGTTTTGTATGGCTGCTCTCTGCCCAAACAGGAGAACAGTATTCCGCTGCAGAGTACACAAGAGTAAGGCTCACACTGTAAAGAGTGTGCACTTGATCCCCAGCTTGTGACCACCCGTTTCCAGATGATGTTTATCCTGGTATTGATCTTTTCTGTGACCCGTTCTAGGTATTCACGGAATGTGAGGCTGCCATCAATGGCGACTCCAAGGTACTTGGGGAACGGTACGTTCTCGACTTGTTTGCTGCAAAAGGAAACCTGGAGTTCGCTGTTCACCAGTCAGTTGCTGAGATGGAAAGTGGTAACTGCAGTCTTCGTTGGGTTTGGGCAGAAGCACAGCAGATGAGGTATTGCTCCATGTTACCTTTAAGTCCTGGGACAGGGTACCACTGAGATCGTCATGGTTGATTGCTTGGGTAGAAAGGGCAAGTCATCTACAAAGGCAAACTTTCTGGAGGTGGAACAAGGCATGTCACTCTCATCGACATTGAAGAGGAATGGAGCTAAGCCAGATCCTTGGAGAAGACCAGCATTCAGAGTCCTTATGTAGCTTGTTTGGGGATAAGGTGATCGACTGAGATACTTATTTGGAACTCATATAAATGGATTCCAAGTAATCCCCATCCATGTTGCATGGCATGGAAACTGTATTTGAGGGACTTGTACCACTGTGTGTAATGGCCTATTGGCGTTATCAGCACCACTGAGGTGAGAGGTCCCAGCAGGATGCCCCACCCACAAACTGGGCTTGCGAGCCAATAACAGCAATGTGAGGTGAGGCCAGTGAGATCATAAACTGAGGGAAGCTGAGATAATAAAGGGGGCTTGGACCACGGGGGTGGATAAATGCTCCTGGACCCACGCTGCACGAGTTTTCCTGGTTTTTCCTTCAGCATGAGTCTGCCTGCAACACTCCTTCCACTGGGGTCCCACCTCACACCGTGACAAGCCATGCCCAGAACTTGCCTCCCCATCGTGCCGGCTTGTGCTTGTGAGAAGGAAAGGTTTTCCAGCAAAGGCCATATTTCACCTGGGGTCTCACTGTGTCCCGTCAGAAGCATCACAGGTATTTGTCTTTTCTGGTTCTTCTCGTCCTTTCTTACTGGAATGTCGAGGCCTCAAGGTTTTAGATAAGATAAGGAGCTACTGCTCGTTCAATGCTCGGGGAGCTTAGGGGGTTTGTAGATAACGAATTGTATCGGATCTTTGTATTCCTGCGCGATTTTTGTCTGTTCCAATACACCATTATGTAATTACTTAATCTCGAGTCATTTCAGATATGTTTGATTGTGAGCCACATTGGCCATCAACGCCCATTAAAGGACCGATTGGGGTTATGACTAGTACCGATCACGTAACGTACCTGCGTCTGGGTGACCACTGATCAGGTCACTAATTTAGGCAACCCGGCGCACGGTATTTTCAGCAAGTCTGCCGGCTGACTCGGGCGTTCCACCTGAGCACGGCAACGTGGAAAACAAGCCAAGGACCCCGCTCAGAGTGCAATGATCAGTTGGCTGGAGCGACCGCTTTGACACGGTTCATCAGGATTCGGACCGGGCAACTGGGATGAGTCCAGCGATTGCAACGATATCTAGGCCTACACACATCCACATTCGTACAAGGTCAACCAATAAAAACGGACACCATTAAAATCGACTTAAGTACAACAGTACAGGAGCTAGACAACAAAGCATCACACAAATACATCGCAATAGAAGAGGGCCACAAAATACGTCACAAACAAATGTGCAAAACAATTACCAAAGAATACCTGTGTAGAATTAGGGTGATCCTCAAAACATACCTCTCCCCAAGAAACACAATCAAAGCCATTGACCAACACGCAGTTCCAGTGTTCCAACACAACTGCGGGATAACAAACTGGCCACAAGCAGAAACAAACAAACTAGATATCAAAACAAGGAAACTCCTCACCATACACAAAAATCAGAGCTTCCTGTGATTGTACCTGCCGAGACGAGGACGACGTAGCGTCCTGATGGAACTCAACTCAGTGCACAGAATGACATCTGTAGGACTGGCTGAATGCGTGAAAAGTTCAGCATACTACAGAAAAATAGAAAACTAAAACAGCACTCAGTAGAGGACATACCTCCACCAAGCTGAACAGTTTACATTTTGTATCCCACCAATATGCCTGATCCGGATCCAGATCGTGCCCAGAATCAAAAACAATTTGTCCTTGTCACATACCCAACCTGTCCACCAAATTTTGGCCGAATCCGTCTGGAACCTTTTGAAATATTCTGCTCACAGACAGACAGACAAGCCGGCAGGCGACGTGGCTGCTCGCTCTCGATGGAAAGCTGGCCGACGCGACTAGCCGATATTCATGTACATGCTATCAATCAATATGATTATCACAGCCCTCTTAGTTTGCGCCCAGAAACCCGCCTTGTGAAATTTCAGGCATGTTTCCAAAGAGACTGTAACAAATGGCAGCCCTGGTAATTCCATTTATCTATTCGCTAAAGATTTTATTTTTTTATATGATGCTGTAAGACATTCTCCTTGGGCACAAAAATAAACAGGTCCCTCGGAGGTATTGATTTTTTTTGTACAGTCCATAATAAGTGTACGATGTACGATAAAGTATTTTAGCTGTTGCTAAGCAACGGAGGTGTGCATAGCAACCATTCAGTTTTGTGTACATGCTCGCCACATTGTACACATTTCACCCAAGTTTCATCAAAATCAGACTCTTTCTCTTGGAGATATTCGCAATTAACCGTTTCTGAAATGTTCGACATGTACTCCCCCAAAACCTATCTCCTCCTACAAATATTTTTGTTAGGGCTGCAAATTGGCATGAAGGGAGCGAGATAGATTGCGCACAGAACTCTAAGCTTCGATTTTTTTTTTTTGATTTTTTGACCACTTTAAAGGGCCGTTGCTATGCAGTTGCTAGGGCCCGGGGTCCCATATTCGAAAGCACACGATTCCCAGAAATGTTGGTCCTACCTACCAAATTTCATTGGGATCGGTTGAGTGGTTTAGCCCCTAGGCTTGACCAAAGTTTCACGGACAGACAGACAGATGGAGATGTCCAGAATAAGGGTGCTCTAAGAGCAGCCAACAGACAGACAGGGATGAAAACATAACGTCCGTCCGCCTTCGGTGTTGGAGGTAACTAGAAAACTTCACGACTTGGTCCATGAATCGGAGGTGGATACTTCGATTCCCGGGAGGACTCCGTTCCAACTTCTGACACTCGCATATGTAGATCTCACACACACACACACACACACACACACACACACACACACACACACACACACACACACACACACACACACACACACACACACACAATCACAGTCACACACACACTTATTTCCTTTTATCAAACTGCGAAAATGATGAGCGACGTTCAGACACTTTTGAAATGTTTCATCATCGACACTTAGTTTACAAAGGCTTGAAACAAAAGTTTGAAAGAGTTAATTTTTGCTAACCCATCACAACTACCGATTACAAACATAATTCAGCACATTGATGAATAAGTAACAAAACAACAATTCCAAAAAGTCGATACGCTTTGGTTCTGTCACACACGCACATACATGTAACAAGTCACGCACATCTAAAACAATGGTGATGATCAACATCCTGGTATGCATTGCCAACGGCGTACAGAGAGGTAGCACCTTTCGTCATGTGGAGCTCAAAACGTACATCATGTTCATTTGTTCTGCTGAAGGACTGACTTATTCATCATTTTCTTTCACTTCATGCGTCTTTCGATCTCAAATATTCTCTTAGTGTAAAACAACGTCGAATCTCACTCAAAACGTTTTATACACTTACTGTGTGAGCATCCATGCTTCTCATTTAATGTTTCATTCATTTGTTGGGGTTTCCATGCAAAGGGAAATAAAGCTGATTGCTAAGCCAGACAGGATGATGTACTTGCCGCCTTTGAGCCATCTGCTCCAGGTTCGATTCCAGACCCGACTACATCACAAAGTGAGCCGTCCCTCGAATCGACGTTAAGCCGGATGTCCCATCTGTTCACACTAGTTGGTGAATGGGCTGGCAGGACAGCCTGGAGGTACTTGCACTCGCTTCTTCACTATATCGTTCAGGTATTAATCCCAACCCATCGACAAACTGTCACCTTGATGCTTTGCTGACAGGGCAAGGTGTGTGTGACATCCCTTGGATGGACATGAAGCCGAAAGACCCCTCCACTCGCATTCGTCGGTCGATGTTAAAGATCCTATGTCATGAAAGCTTTGGGCCAAAACATTTTTCAAGCGACACCACAAGAAGGTGGAAACAATTGATATGGTGGTGGTAGTGGTAGTAGTGGTAGTGGTAGTAGTAGTAAACGTTGGTTGATTGGAGAATCGTTGCTAGCAGGGGTTGCTGACATACTCATATCAAAATAGTCTGTACTTGGATACTGTTTCTCTCTGTCCTCCCATTGGTTGAACAGCTGGCCTGACTCCACCCACAATTGTAACATGTCAATCGCCATTTTGGGCGCTATTCGTAGGCCTCAGGCTTCATGCCTTAGGCTTGTGGTCGCTGGTGTACATTTAAAGACTGAACAACAAGTCTTCTATCATGAAAGAAAGGAACGTTTTGAATACAACCCCTGCAGAGGAAATGAGGTAATGCGTGTTTGTTAATTACCGCCTTCAGATTTCGGCAATTATGTTGGTCGGTTGTGTGTGTGTCATTCTGTCTGTCTGTTTGTTTGTTTGTTTACCCTGTAGCAGCCACACCGTTTCAGCGATCATGACCAAACTGGGTACAGACGTCGGCCATGGTCCAACTTAGACACTTGTCGTTTTTGGTGAATCTAGGTCAAAGGTCAAGGTCAAGGTCACCGAAAAACCGAAATTCTTATTTTCGCAATAACGTCCGTTAAAATGGTCGTATCGACTTCAAATCAAATCCAAAATGTGCATCTTCCAATACTGCATCCAACCATGTCTCATTGGGGGTGTCACACCAACACCCTTCTTCGTGGTGGAGGTCAAATGTCATGGGGGGGTCGAGTCAAAAATTTCAAATTGCAATAAAAACGCCATTTCAAGTACGATTGACTTCCAAGTTATGATCATGACCAAACTAAGTGCTATAACTCATTAAACAGTAGCACTATCGACTTATCAGAACCAAATTGATTTCCAGGTGTTTGTTTTTTCAGAAATCATGTAGATATGACAAAGTTATTCCGGAAATTCCTTGCTCAACGAGCAATTTCATTTGTTTTTTTCGGGAGTGATCAAGGCAGCCATCTACTATACACCGCGCCCAAAGAAAATTTTCAAAGTTTCTGTACATTTAAAAACTGAACGGGTGGTCTATTATGCGGTGTATTTTTCCCGACTCGATAAGACGCACACACCACCAAAATAAAGAGATGAGCAATTTGAAGTCAATGAAAGATGAACGCAAGTTTGGTTTTAGACCGTTTTCAAGGCCGATTATTGTGAAAATACAGGATTTATAAACAAACTATTTCACATGTGCATGGACATGGAATTCACATTCGATCTAAACTAATAAAAGGGTGTGTGTGTGTGTGTGTGTGCATCTCTTCCATAACTCTAAAACTATAAAATCTAGCAGCCTGAAACTGTATGCACACTAAGAAAACTCCAATGAAGTGCGAGAGTGAAAATTGGGTGTTTGGGTTAATTAAAACACCCCTTTTGAAGTTGATTTAGGGAGTGCTCATCACAAAAAAACCCAAAATAAGCCTTATCAAGATGGCGACACACCGTCTTGGTCAGACCTCTGTGCTTCCTGGAGTCTTCAGCCACCATTTTGTTCGGCCGATTCAACCATGCCTCGATTTGGAAACACGATCTACTCTCATGGACTAATTAAAGTATATAATCGAAATATGTCGGATTTGAGAATCGGATCTGATGAACAAAATAAGTGTTGAAATCTGGAGTGAAATCCGAAAATGTTAACAAATTAATGATTTTTAATATGGAATAGGCAAAGCCGAGAAGCGAACATCGAATTGTTCTTACATTCGCTTCTTAAATATATCAAATTAGTCTTTTTGCTATGAAAAAATAAATATTACCTTAACATTACCTTCACAACAACTACACCGCCTAGAACAGGATCTCATCTGAAAAAAAAAAATCCTCAACATTACCTTCACAACTACAACTACACCAACTAGAACAGGATCTCATATAAAAAAAATAAATACTACATTGAACGTAGAATTCTTCTTACATTCGCGTCTCACTTTACCTACAACTTGTTCACAACTGTATACGCAATTTCCGGTTACTTCGGCCTGGATTCGGAATCAGCGATCAAATAATGTAAATCACGATTAAAAATTATTTTTTGATGATGCGGGAGATATCTTTATTAAAATCACTGGAGGGAATATACACCATGTCTGATATTTGGGTCTTTCATGTCTCCGACGATGCCTTTATCTCCCGGCATGCATCATCCCCCATGACAAAAACCGGAAGCAAAAGAGTCATAGCCGACGACACGGATTCCAAATTGCCAAGGTATTGTGCTGTTGTTATTGTTGTTGTTGTTTCCTATTCTCTCATGTGCACGCGTTGAGTATGAAGCTCACGACATTCGCTATTAACATAAATATGCTATTATAGTTCCGCCAATATATTAATAGTAGATAGTTTCTGCAAGTGAAGAGATATGAAGACAGCACACATGGACGTGGTAGACATGGGAACAAATGACTCTCCATGGGGTGTGTGCCTGTTCTTGGTTACGTGTGTGCGGTGAACAGGTTTCGTGGGCACACAATCTGAACTCGAACTTGGGCCCGTGGTGCGCGGATTTTGCGGGTGCGTGAAGAATGTGGGGGGCGTGGGAAGGAATGTGGGGGGGGTGGGGAGGAATGTGAGGGGCGTGGGAAGGAATGTGGGGGGTGTGGGGAGGAATGTGGGGGAGGGTGCCGTGGGGAGGAATCTGGGGGGAGGGTGCTGTGGGGAGGAATGTGGGGGGGGGGGTGGGGAGGAATGTGGGGGAGGGTGCCATGGTGAGGAATCTGGGGGAGGGAACCGTGGGAGGAATCTGGGGGAGGGGACCGTGGGGAGGAATGGGGGGACCGTGGGGAGGAATGGGGGGGGACCGTGGGGAGGAATGTGTGAGGGGGGGCTGCATGCAGGCAAGCCTTTACCAAATAGCATTAGTTTTGATTTTTAAATGTTACCGCCTGGTTTTTACACAGAACATGGCGGTTAGAAGGAAAACCCTGTTGTTTGGACGTGTTTTATTGCCCCGGTAAAGCTCTGGTACGCTGCCTTCCCATTCCCTCCCCTCCCCTCATGTCATTGACCCATTCCCTCCCCTCTCCTCGCGTCTCCTTTCCATTTCCCTCCCCTCATGCTGCCTTCCCATTCCCTCCCCCTCACATTGCCTCCCCCCTCATGCTGCCTTCCCCCAACCTCACGCTGCCTCCCCCCATGCTGCCTTCCCCCAACCTCACGCTGCCTCCCCCCTCGCTGCATTCCCTCCCTGCCTCGCTGCCTTCCCCCCCCCCTCACGCTGCCTTCCCCCACCCCCTCATGCTGCCTTCTCCCCACCCCCTCATGCTGCCTTCTCCCCCCACCCCCTCATGCTGCCTTCTCTCCACCCCCTCATGCTGCCTTCTCCCCACCCCCTCATGCTGCCTTCTCCCCCACCCCTCACGCTGTGTTCTCCCTCCCACCCCCTCACGCTGCTTCCCCCTCCCACCCCCTCACGCTGTCTTCTCCCCTCCTCACGCTGCCTTCCTCTTCCCCCTCCTCACGCTGCCTTCTCTCCCCCCCCCTCACGCTGCCTTCTCCCCTCCCCCATCACGCTGCCTTCTCCTCCCCCCCCCCACACTGACATCCTCCATCATACAACTCTCCAGAGGTCGAGGAGATGAGTGTCAAAGAATGTGCCAATTGGCCAAATGAAAGTTTTATTTATTTATTTATTTATTTTGCAGTCGGGACTGCTGCTAAGATCAATTTAGTTTTCATAAAGCAATGAATCGTCAGATCATGGCAGGATAGCGGAGAAGTACACATGCTCACTATTCACTGTCTCGCCTGGGTTCGAATCCCGACTCAGCTGGAAATTGTCATCCCGGTGTTTCACAGGCAGGGTGATTCATTAATGTATGTGCCGTCTCTCAGATGGACGTTCAGCTGGGCGTCAGATCTGCCGACATTCCTCCTTCTCCTCTCCCTTCACTCCCCCATATCCTCACTCCTGTCTCTGTCTCTGTCTCTGTCTCTGTCTCTGTCTCTGTCTCTGTCTCTGTCTCTGTCTCTGTCTCTGTCTCTGTCTCTGTCTCTGTCTCTGTCTCTGTCTCTGTCTCTCTCCCGCCCCTGTCCCTCTCTCTCTCTCTCTCTCCCGCCCCTATGCCTCTCTTTCCCACACCTATCCCTCCCCTATCCCTCTCTCTCCCGCCACTATCCCGCCCCTATCCCTCTCTCTCCCGCCACTATCCCGCCCCTTCCTCTTCCTCTCCCTTCACTCCCCACTCGTGTCTGTCTGTCTCTCTTCTCTTCTCTTCTCTTCTCTTCTCTTCTCTTCTCTTCTCTTCTCTTCTCTCTCTCTCCACCGCCGCCCCTATCCCACTCTCTCCCGCCACTATCCCGCCCCTTCCATATCTACTTACCCTTCCCTTCCCTCCCCTCCCCTCCTGCTGCTCTCTCCCTCCTCCTCCTCCTCCTCCTCCCCCTCCCCTCCCCTCCCTCCCCTCCTCCTCCTCCTCCCTCCCCCTCTCTCTCCCTCCCTCCCTCCCCTCTCTCTCCTCCCCTCCCTCCTCTCTCCCTCCCCTCCCCCCTCTCTCCCTCCCCTCCCCCTCCCCTCCCTCCCTCTCTCCCTCCCCTCCCTCTCTCCTCCCTCCCCCTCCCCTCCCTCCCTCCCTCCCTCCCTCTCTCCCTCCCTCCCTCCTCTCTCCCTCCCCCTCCCTCCCTCCCTCCCTCCCTCCCTCCCCCTCCTTCCCTCCCCTCCCTCCCTCCTCCTCCTCCTCTCCCTCCCCCTCCTCCTCTCCCTCTCCCTCCTCCTCCTCTCCCTCCCCTCCTCCCTCCTCCCTCCCTCCTCCTCCTCTCCCTCCCCTCCCTCCTCTCCCTCCTCCTCTCCCTCTCCCCCACTCCTCCCTCTCCCTCCCTCCTCCTCCTCCTCTCTCCCTCCCTCCCTCCTCCTCCCTCCTCTCCCTCCCTCTCCCTCCCTCCTCCTCCCTCCTCTCCCTCCCTCCTCCTCCTCTCCCTCCCCCTCCCCCTCCTCCTCTCCCTCCCCTCCCCCTCCTCTCCCCTCTCCCTCCCCCTCCTCCCCCTCCTCCTCCTCCTCCCCTCCTCCTCCTCTCCCTCCCCCTCCCTCCTCTCCCTCCTCTCTCCCTCCCCCTCCCCTCTCCCTCCCTCCTCTCCCTCCCCCCTCCCTCCCCCTCCTCTCCCTCCTCTCTCCCTCCCCCTCCTCCCCTCCCCTCTCCCTCCCCCTCCTCCTCCCTCTCTCCCTCCCCTCCCTCCCTCCTCTCCCTCCCTCTCTCCCTCCCCTCCCCTCCTCCCCTCTCCCTCTCCCTCCTCTCTCCCTCCCCTCCCTCTCTCCCTCCCCTCTCCTCTCTCCCTCCCCCTCCCTCTCTCCCTCCCCTCCTCTCTCCCTCCCCTCTCCCTCCTCCTCTCCCTCCCTCCCCTCTCTCCCTCCTCCCTCTCCCTCCTCCTCCCCCTCCCCTCCCTCCTCCTCTCTTCCCTCCCCTCTCCCTCCCCTCCCTCCTCCTCTCTCTCCTCTCTCCCTCTCCCTCCCTCCCTCCCTCCTCTCCTCCTCCCTCCTCTCTCCCTCCCCCTCCCTCCCTCTCCCTCCCTCTCCCCTCCCTCCCTCTCTCCCTCCCCCCCCTCCCTCCCTCTCCCTCCTCCCTCTCCCCTCTCTCCCTCCCCTCCCTCCCTCCTCTCTCCCTCCCCCTCCCTCCCTCTCTCCTCTCTCCCTCCCCCTCTCCCCTCCCCCTCCTCCTCTCTCCCTCCTCTCTCCCTCTCTCCCTCTCCTCTCTCTCCCTCCCCTCCCTCTCTCTCCCTCCCCCTCCCTCCTCTCCCTCCTCTCCCTTCTCTCCCTCCCCTCCCTCCCTCCTCTCTCCTCTCCCTCCCCTCCCTCCTCTCTCCCTCTCCCCTCCCCTCCCTCCCTCTCCCCTCCCCTCCTCTCCCTCCCTCCTCTCCCTCCCCTCTCTCCCGCTTCCTCCTCCTCTCCCTCCTCCTCCCTCCTCCTCCTCTCCCCTCCCCTCTCCTCCCCCTCTCCCTCCCCTCTCCTCCCTTCTCCTTCCCCTCCTCCTCTCCCTCCTCCTCCCCTCCTCCTCTCCCTCCCCTCCTCCTCCTTCCTCCCTCCTCCTCCTCCTCTCCTCCTCCTCCTCCTCTCCTCCTCCTCCTCCTCCTCCTCCTCCTTCTCCTCCTCCTCCTCCTCCTCCTCCTCTCCTCCTCCTCCTCCTCCTCCTCCTCCCTCCTCTCCCTCCTCTCTCCCTCCTCCTCCCTCCTCCTCTCTCCCTCCCCCTCCCTCCTCCTCTCTCCTCCTCCCCTCTCCCTCCTTCCCTCCTCCTCTCCTCCTCTCCTCCTCCCTCCCTCCCTCCCCTCTCCCTCCTCCTCCTCCTCCCCCTCCCTCCTCATCTCTTCCTCCCCTCCCTCCTCATCCTCTCTCCCTCCCCTCCCTCCTCATCCTCCTCTCTCCCTCCCCGTCCTCCTCCTCCTCTCCCCTCTCCCCTCCTCCTCTCTCCCCGGGGGGGGGGGGGGGGGGGGGGGGGGGGGGGGGGGGGGGGGGGGGGGGGGGGGGGGGGGGGGGGGGGGGGGGGGGGGGGGGGGGGGGGGGGCCTCCCTCCTCCCTCTCTCCTCCCCTCCTCCTCCTCCTCCCTCCTCCTCTCTCCTCCCCTCCCTCCTCCTCTCCTCCCCTCCCTCCTCCCTCCTCCTCTCTCCTCCCCCTCCCCTCCTCCTCCTCTTCTCCTCCTCCTCCTCCTCTCTCCTCCTCCTCCTCCTCCTTCTCCCTCCCCCTCCTCCTCCTCTCTCCCTCCCCCTCCCTCCTCCTCCTCATTCTCCTCCTTCTTCCTCCCTCCTCCTCCTCCTCCTCCCCTCTCCTCCTCTCCCCAGCGCCTTAGTGAAGCGATAGGTTGTATTTGCTAGTGTGAAATAAATAAACCGACGTGGTAAGTCTGATGCAATAAAAAGTTGGTTGGTTGGAATCAAAAGCGGGCTTTTATTTTGTTTGTTTACTTTTTACCAAACCTGGTAAAAACACTTTTTGAGGTATTGTCAGTGACAAAATACACAAGAATACTGAGGTTCAGGGATGGGGGGGGGAGAAGCTTGAGGAGTTGTCATGGGGTCGTGGGTGAAGACTTGTGGGAGGGTGGGAATGTGAAGGCAGTGTGAGGGGAGTGTGAGGAGGGGAAGAGGCAGTGTGATGGGGGCAGGGATGGGGAGAAGGAGTGTGAGGGGGAGAAGGAGTGTGAGGGGAAGGAGTGTGAGGGGGAAGGAGTGTGAGGAGGGGAGAAGGAGTGTGAGGGGAGGAGAAGGAGTGTGAGGGGAGGGGAGAAGGAGAGTGTGAGGGGTGAGGGGAAGGAGTGTGAGGGGGAGAAGGAGTGTGAGGGGGAGAAGGAGTGTGAGGGGAGGGGAGAAGGAGTGTGAGGGGGGAGAAGGAGTGTGAGGGGAGGGAGAAGGAGTGTGAGGGGAGGGGAGAAGGAGTGTGAGGGGAGGGGAGAAGGAGTGTGAGGGGAGGGAGAAGGAGTGTGAGGGGAGGGGAGAAGGAGTGTGAGGGGAGGGGAGAAGGAGTGTGAGGGGAGGGGAGAAGGAGTGTGAGGGGAGGGGAGAAGGAGTGTGAGGGGAGGGGAGAAGGAGTGTGAGGGGAGGGGAGAAGGAGTGTGAGGGGAGGGGAGAAGGAGTGTGAGGGGAGGGGAGAAGGAGTGTGAGGAGGGGAGAAGGAGTGTGAGGGGAGGGGAGAAGGAGTGTGAGGGGAGGGGAGAAGGAGTGTGAGGGGAGGGGAGAAGGAGTGTGAGGGGAGGGGAGAAGGAGTGTGAGGGGAGGGGAGAAGGAGTGTGAGGAGGGGAGAAGGAGTGTGAGGGGAGGGGAGAAGGAGTGTGAGGGGAGGGAGAAGGAGTGTGAGGGGAGGGAGAAGGAGTGTGAGGGGGAGAAGGAGTGTGAGGGGGGAGAAGGAGTGTGAGGGGGGGAGAAGGAGTGTGAGGGGGGAAGGCAATGTGATGGGGGAGGGGATTGGAGGAGAAGCTTGAGGAGTCATCATGGGGTAGTGGTTGAGGACTTGTGGGAGGGTGGGAATGTGAAGGGGCTTTGAAGGCTTCGAATGGACGGGGGAGGGATTTAAACGTTCAGGTTGGAAGGGGTTGGTCGATGGATCCAAACACACCCGGTAAACTGTTGTTGTGAGATTCCATGACAAGCCTTTCCATGTAGGCCCAGTTTACAGCCTCCACGGTGAGTGCAGTAAAACTTCCTTTTACATCCACGTTATATACAATAAGAACGATTTTACACGTCAAATCGACTCCTGTGGACTTGGTACAAACACACACACACCGCCTCAAACTACAGACGAATTGACAAGGCGACGCGAACGTAACGAGTAACCTCCTCGAGAATGAAAAACGACCTTTCTTCCTCCCAAACACCACACAAACCGATTGATTACCGTCACTCATGTTTCCCGAATGACGTCGTGGTTGGTACTCACTTCGTTGAACTCTGGAGCCGCAATATGACAGTGACAATCCACTTGAGCCATTGCGTTTCCCAAAGCGACAAAACCGTCAAAAATAACTCATTTTTTTGTCACAATGTTGTTTGACAACACGCGGAGCTTTAACAATATCGAGTGAAATGCATTCTGTTGGAAATGTGAAGAAAAAAAAAATACATCACAAATCGTTTTGGGTTCACTTTTAGTACAGTCGCGAACTACACCGTCATGATGCGCATACATTGGAAAATTAAACAACCGCTGTGGTCGCACACGTTTTCACAATAAACTGTTTATTTAATACAAAGTTTACTTTTTAAAAACGTATTTTGATCGATTCAACATAACCTTACTTTCAATTTCAGAGTTCCATCCAATGTCCATCCTTTGCGGCATGCCGGTTATCAAATCAATGGAAAAGAAGGTTAAATTGGTTCATTAGTTTCCAATGATTCCAATAGTTTACCTTTTTTTTTACATATAAACCGTTTATATTGCCTTAAAATGAAAGCATACATTTGATTTGGAAATATTTCACACTGTCCTATACACTTGGTTGGGAGGACCATAACCTCCAATGCTTCACAATACATTGCAGTGAAGGCAAACAAACAGGTGATTCCAAGGAAAGTACCATTATACTTCTCAAGAAGCATCTGCAACACTTGCTGCTTCAACAGTGACACGATAACAGTGACGTGGTGAACTAGGCAGCCAAAACTGCCTTGACTTTTATTCACAGCTTATGACGTAGACAATGAATGAATGTGTAAGCACTGTAGCATTCTGTAACAGCTCATGATGCAAAACTGTCAGCACTTAGCAGATAAAAAATAATGATTTAAAATAAAAATAAAAAAAGATTTTCATAACACCTTCAATAAACCTTCCATACTCTGCCAATACAATATCTCGAGAGAAACTTGCGGGAAATAGTACATTTGTATTATATACAATTGCATTGTTTCAGTGTGTAGATTATTTTTTCAGACTACAATACAGGGTTGTATCATAAAGATTACAGAATGCATATATACCTTAATATAAGTATTTGTTTTGCATTCATCAAATCATCCACCCCTCGGTGCGCATTGCAAGGCATACGACAGTGGGGATTTTTGACCACAAACAAGTTCGTGTGCTGAGAAACAACAAAACAATGTATATGGTGCAGCACAACCACAAAAATGGTGGCAAGGTGGTCGATGCTTTCATTTTTTGTTCATTCTATATACTCTGCAACACACATATAACCATTCTGTCCCCAGCTGCAGCTTACAACAAGCATTTATTTTCCTTACAAAAACAAAGGAAGGTACTAAATAGGCCAAAAGAGGCCGACATCCACAAATGGAATGATTCGAGGCAGATGTTTACTGCACCTCGACAGTCGCTTTCAGTCGTCGCATTCGTCGCATTTACTCAACGAGTCCAGTGCAATATCCTTACTCCATCTCCAATGAAGAAAGTACAGTGGAGGGGGTGGAAGAAATGTAAATACCTGAGGCCTGATAGAGGCCTCCAGCATTAGCCACTTTGCAAGTCCAAGATGCCCCACCTTGTAGCGTTTGCAGATGAAATAAAAAGAAAAATTCGACCCCAGCATCATGAGGAAGGGAGTGATAAGGCCGAATAAGTAAAGTTGCACAAGGATAAGGAAACAGCACGAGCAAAAGGAGGGTCTTCTTCGTCGTAGAAATGCTGCAACACTTGAACCGTGCTCCACCAAGGAAGATCTTACGAGTCATGGCTGATCGATCCCAAAGACCGCAATGTCATCACTGCTGTGAGCAGGCCCTTTGATCTGGACTGCTGCAGGGCTTGTTTGACCCGGGAGCCTGTACGATGATGCTCGGTCGCCGTGTGTTGAGCAGCTCAATGAGCCTTTGCCGCTCGAGCCGCATGGCTTCAAAACGTGCCTTGAGCTCAGCGTTGCGGCTTTCTAACATGGCCGACTCCTGCGTAGGTAACAGGAACACAAGATGAAAACCTTGAAAGAAGACTTTACAATCAAATTATTAAGATAATCATTCGTTTATGTCAGTTATGTTACCCTATAGGCACCAGATCACAATTTAAAGTGCCTTACAAAACATGTCATTGGCCTGGAATCACGTGTATAGAATCTGGGTGTTAGCTACAGCCAAATAATCATAGAATCTGAGTGTCAGCTACAGCTAAATAATCATAGAATCTGAGTGTCAGCTACAGCCAAATAATCAGAGAATATGAGTGTTAGCTACAGCCAAATAATCATAGAATCTGAGTGTTAGCTACAGCCAAATAATCAGAGAATCTGAGTGTGAGCAACAGCCAAATAATCAGAGAATCTGAGTGTCAGCTACAGCTAAATAATCAGAGAATCTGAGTGTCAGCTACAGCCAAATAATCAGAGAATATGAGTGTTAGCTACAGCCAAATAATCATAGAATCTGAGTGTGAGCTACAGTCAAATAATTAGAGGATATGAGTGTTAGCTACAGCCAAATAATCATAGAATCTGAGTGTTAGCTACAGTCAAATAATTAGAGAATCTGAGTGTTAACTACAGCCAAATAATCATAGAATCTGAGTGTCAGCTACAGCCAAATAATCATAGAATCTGAGTGTCAGCTACAGCCAAATAATCATAGAATCTGAGTCAGCTACAGCTAAATAATCATAGAATCTGAGTGTCAGCTACAGCCAAATAATCAGAGAATCTGAGTGTTAGCTACAGCCAAATAATCATAGAATCTGAGTGTTAGCTACAGTCAAATAATCATAGAATCTGAGTGTCAGCTACAGCCAAATAATCATAGAATCTGAGTGTTAGCAACAGCCAAATAATCATAGAATCTGAGTGTTAGCTCCAGTCAAATAATCAGAGAATCTGAGTGTTAGCTACAGTCAAATAATCAGAGAATCTGAGTGTTAGCTACAGTCAAATAATCAGAGAATCTGAGTGTTAGCTACAGCCAAATAATCAGAAAATCTGAGTGTTAGCTACAGCCAAATAATCATAGAATCTGAGTGTCAGCTACAGCTAAATAATCATAGAATCTGAGTGTTAGCTCCAGTCAAATAATCAGAGAATCTGAGTGTCAGCTACAGCCAAATAATCAGAGAATCTCAGTGTCAGCTACAGCTAAATAATCATAGAATCTGAGTGTCAGCTACAGCCAAAAAATCAGAGAATCTCAGTGTTAGCTACAGCCAAATAATCATAGAATCTGAGTGTTAGTTACAGCCAAATAATCAGAGAATCTGAGTGTAAGCTACAGTCAAAAAATCAGAGAATCTGAGTGTTAGCTCCAGCCAAATAATCAGAGAATCTGAGTGAGCTTCAGCCAAATAATCATAGAATCTGAGTGTTAGCTCCAGCCAAATAATCAGAGAATCTGAGTGTGAGCTACAGTCAAATAATTAAATCAGAGAATCTGAGTGTTAACTACAGTCAAATAATCAGAGAATCTGAGTGTTAGCTTCAGCCAAATAATCATAGAATCTGAGTGTGAGCAACAGCCAAATAATCAGAGAATCTGAGTGTTAGCTACAGCCAAATAATCAGAGAATCTGAGTGTTAGCTACAGCCAAATAATCATAGAATCTGAGTGTGAGCTTCAGTCAAATAATCATAGAATCTGAGTGTTAGCTAAGCCAAATAATCAGAGAATCTGAATGTTAACGACAGCCAAATAATCATAGAATCTGAGTGTGAGCTAAAGCCAAATAATCATAGAATCTGAGTGTGAGCTAAAGCCAAATAATCAGAGAATCTGAGTGTGAGCTAAAGCCAAATAATCAGAGAATCTGAGTGTGAGCTAAAGCCAAATAATCATAGAATCTGATTGTGAGCTAAAGCCAAATAATCATAGAATCTGAGTGTGAGCAACAGCCAAATAATCAGAGAATCTGAGTGTTAGCTACAGCCAAATAATCAGAGAATCTGAGTGTTAGCTACAGCCAAATAATCATAGAATCTGAGTGTTAGCTACAGCCAAATAATCATAGAATCTGAGTGTTCGCTTCACTCAAATAATCATAGAATTTGAGTGTTAGCTTCAGTCAAATAATCAGAGAATCTGAGTGTTAGCTACAGCCAAATAATCATATAATCTGAGTGTTACCTTCAGTCAAATAATCATAGAATCTGAGTGTTACCTTCAGTCAAATAATCAGAGAATCTGAGTGTTAGCTTCAGCCAAATAATCAGAGAATCTGAGTGTTAGCTACAGCCAAATAATCATAGAATCTGAGTGTTAGCTTCAGTCAAATAATCATAGAATCTGAGTGTGAGCTAAAGCCAAATAATCATAGAATCTGAGTGTGAACTACAGTCAAATAATTATAATCATAGAATCTGACTGTTAACTACAGCCAAATAATCATAGAATCTGAGTGTTAACTACAGCCAAATAATCATAGAATCTGAGTGTCAGCTACAGCTAAATAATCATAGAATCTGAGTGTTAGCTGCAGCCAAATAATCATAGAATCTGAGTGTTAGCTGCAGCCGAAGTATCAACAACTCACATTCGGAGTATTCTATGCTTAATTAGGATATTAACTGACCTCGAGCAAAGACTGTGACCTCTCTTTCCTTTTGCTCCGACATTTTGCGGCTGCAATCTTGTTTCTTTCTCTTCGTCGCCTTTTTCGTTCTTCTTCATCAGAAGAAACCTGCAGAGATGAAGCTGCATTGAGTCTTTTACAAAAAAAAACCCCTCAACATTCAGGATGCAGTTCAAAGTGAATAAATCCAGAAAACCGACACCACAAGTTGAATATGGGCCGGCAGGATAGCCTGGAGGTGTTCACACTCGCCTCTGAGCTATTCAGACTGGGTTTGAATCCCGACCCAGCGATGAACTACCACCTTGTTGTTTCACACTCAGGAGGAAGTCTCGATGTGTGTGCCGTCACTCAAAAGGACGTTAAGCCGGAGGACCGTCTCCCAGCACCGGTCGTCGGTGGACGTCAAAGATCCCACGGTATCTTTAGCAGAGAGTAGGCAAGTTATCACCGACACTCTTAACAAATTACAAACTCCTTCCCAAATCACCTTTCGTAGATTGCCAGGCCTGACCAGCCTGTTCCGGAAAGACTTGGGCCAGAACCGTTCCCCGGGCCAAGCCCACAAGAAGTTTGGAATAATTGGGAGCGTGAAAGAAAAAGAAAAATTATATCTTACAAACAATTGTTTTTGGAAAAGCTACACCGTCCAGTCATGAGGAGAGTTTCCAGCGAAAACGATATAAATCTATGGGAAATTTTGTGCCTCCTATTCCCATGGAGATTGATTCAGGAGACTTTTGACGAAAGTTGCTCATCCATATGTTTGAGACAGCAGCTCTGACCGCAGACTGACAAATCTTGGTGCTGTAAAGTTTACTGCTGGGCACCATTCGGCACGAGTAAAGGCACACCTTTTCACAATGTCACAAGCTCAAATGGATCCTCTTGTACATATTATACCCCGATGGATGCAAGTTGCAGGGGCTAACAGGATGTCCTACTCACTCGCCTCTAAGCTGTGCCGTCTGGATCTGAATCCCAACCGAGCTATAAACTGTCATCCCGTCGTTTTACAGTTAGTAAGTACAGTACTGTGCTGTCAAAGGACATTCCGAGCAAACTCCCAAAACATTCCGCACTCCATTGGGAACAAATTATGTTAAAACAGCAGGTGGAACGGGGTTATCCGATGGTCTAACATAAACAGGTACACGCTCTGTGAAGCATTCCTCACAAGTTACCTTGTGATAACATTATTCTCTTAAATCTTACAGGATGTGATTGGTTTAAAAAAAAATATATATATATATATATATATATATATATATATATTTCATCATAGCTTTCTAGAAACTTCCATACTCCTCGATGGAAGCTTTTCAGTGATAATGTCTGGAAGCTTCCACAGGATTTATAGGGATTCTCTCATGGTCCTCCTTGGCTGCTCATGGTGTACCCATCATTGGTGTACCCAGTGGCATGGGCAGGAGCGCTGGGGGAGGGGGATGTTGTGGGGAGCAGGTGGGGTAACTACCCTTGGCACGGACCCTAATGGAGGTCTTTAATTTTTCCTTAAATTTTCTGTTTCATTTCATGATTGTTTGTGATGATAAAACACTGGGGGGGCGGAGGGGGGGGAAGCTTTGGGTCTCCCTCCAAGCAACTCAGGGCGATTCCTCTGGCATGCCATTGTCGTGGGGAGTAACACCCTCCCCCATAAAATTAAATCCTGCGGTAGCAACTTACATAACGAAACATCTTTGAAGGGGCTCTGACACTAGCGTCACCCAGGGGCCTGTTTTGGCTCTCGGCGGCCCTGGGAATGAAGTACAACTGCTCTAAAGCCAATGTCTCCCGCATCTCAACTTTGTATCCCACCACACGGTGGTTGTTCAAGCCCTGGGAATTATTGGTGCATCAAGACACAAGGATAGACACTGAGCTTCATGGACAGCTTTGTGGCATCTTATGTCTCCCAGCACATAGTCTCGTCTTGAGCCTCCAGATGTCGGCGATCGGTGTCATTCGAAGCCCAATGGACCACATACCCACAATCATGTTACGAAGTCCAAGCTGTCTGTGGACATTTTCATTTGTTGTTCTCTCATCGTTGGAACCACCGATCGGTCGTCACATCCCGCTGTTCTGCTTCATAGTCGAGGATCACAGCTCATCACCATCTCAGGTATAACATTTAGTGTGTTCGAGACCAGTCACTAACCACGACAGTCAGTGTGCCTCATGTCTGCTTGTTGCACACCACCTTGCGAATGTGTTGTTGAGTTTTTAAATGAGCCCCCTCTTGTATGTAAAGAAAACGTATTCCCACCTGACAACCATCTAAAAGATCCTCGTGTTATGTGAAGGCTCATATTATCCAAATCCCTAAAATGGCAACACGAGTTACGTAATCATCATTAAGGTGAAATACTTTAAAGCATGAAAAGAGGAGATTCAACTTTTACCCACGCATTGTAAAAGCTTTGATGGAACTGAGGCTTCCACTGAAAGGGTATGAGAGAGAGAGAGAGAGAGAGAGAGAGAGAGACAGAGACAGAGACAGACACACACATAGACAATGGGTGGAGGAGCAGAGAGGAAGAGCAGTGAATGAGTAGTAGTAAGTGGGACAGCACGTAGGAAAGGCAATGAGCTCACGTTCGTGTCTGCTCCAGAGGAGAAGGTGGGCGCAGCACCGGGACTGACAGGAGAGTAGCAGACACTGGCCGCCTTGCCAAGGGGCGCGGGTTCTCCGCTTGGAGAGGGGACCCCGGGTGAGGTCCACATCCCGAGACCGACCAGGTCGCACAAGGGCAACGATCGCGGCGGTTGGATCATCATCGCACCCCCAGGATGGTGGAGATAGGGGACGGAACCGACCGCGACAGCCAGGGTTGCAGCCAACCGGGATTCCGCGGTGCTGCGGGCGGACAAGGGTTGGAGTAGAGAGGTGGGGGTGGGAGAGGGAGAGAGGGAGAGAGGGACGTGGGATGATGATATGATGCAGGAAGAAGGGCGATTTGCACACCCTGTTCACTCGCACCCGTTGAATTCCCACATAATCATGAACGATCTCGATTGATAACAAAACGATTATTACGGACCAAGTTATTTGGTGCCGAATCGAATGACGATACAAATAACGACAGATCGCCCAATCGAAGAGCGCGTACATCGATCGCCGAAGCACGAGGACACGGCGCGCGTGTATTTATAGGTCGGGCCGCGCGCGGGGCGCGCGCCCGTCCTCCCGGAGAGAAATCTCCATGGAAATCCCAGGACGTTCGTGCGGTTCGGAGCGTGCGTCGCCGAGCTTTCGCGCTGGTACGACGACGTAAGCACGGACACGCAGCTTACCTGGCTGGGGTTGCGGTGGTGGGGCGCTGGGTGGAAGGGGAGTCTGACGACGTAGAAGGTTCGGAGGCTGATGATGGTAGTGGAGGTGAATCCGCTGCAGGTGGTGGTGGTGCTGGTGGTGGTGGTGGTGGTGGTGGTGGTGGTGCTAACCGAGCTGGCTCTGTTGCTGCTGAGCCGTCCGAGCCGGCGGCGCCGCGTGCTGCCGTTGTGCTCTATGTGAGGGGAGACAGCGCGAGCCGCTTGCATCACCCCTTTATAAGCTCAGCCCATGGCAATTGACGTCACCAGCGACTGGCTGCGGGAAGCGGGATTCCCTCCCTCGCTCCGCCCTCCGTGGTCTCTCTCCACCGAGGCATCCCGACCGTGAACCCATTCATTGTTTCTTTTCCTTTAATCCCCTGGACCCCTCGTACCTCTGTAACCCCCCAAAGCGGGGAACCCTTTGTCGGTCTCTCCAATTTTCGGTGCTTGTGTTTGTACGGACCGGTGAAGGGAAACTCGTTTGTGCCAACTCGTTGTTGCACTAATTTCCAACCACCCACAAGAACAGAAGCAGTCGCAACAACGACAGAAACAACAACAGAAACAACAACAGACTACAAAAGCGTTAATTGGGATAATTAAGTGAACGAGTGACGAAATGATAACGACGTGGGAATGGAACGAGCCACAGACTGCACAATGGTCCACCTCGAGACCCCCGAGACCCCCGAGACCCCTCTCACCCGCACTCCACGGGAAGAAAGTTAATTTAATAATCATGAATCCACGGTAAGAATCGTCACAAATTCATTAGCATCGATTCACTGTGACAGTATTTGGGGTATTGAAGTGAAACAATCTTTAATAATCATCATCATCAACATCATCATCAACGTCATCATCATCAACATCAACATCAACATCATCATCATCAACATCATCGTCTCGACTCTGGCACACACACACAGGGAGATCCTCCGTGAAATGCACGACGGTTCAGATTTCATGTCACGTGATGCTTGCTGGGTCAACGTGTGACGCACGGACACGTTGTCGACGTCATATAATCAATAAAGTTTGTACTCGCAGTCCCCACCAGGTCTGAGATTCAGTGTACAAACCCCGTTATCAACGGCCCACTCTCTTTACCGATTCATGGAGTGGGGGACGAGTGGGAATTCCGTACGTCGTGCTCCATTATCGTCTCTATATTTAACGCACGAGCCGTCGGTGCGTTTCCGGTGTTCCCCGATGATGTGAGGACACGTCGTGAATGTGGGAGAAGAGGGTGAACCCCACCAGCTTACCCCACCCCGTCTCCCCGCTTGTTGCTAAAAGAAAACGGCAACAAGGGCACTCCCGCTCGTGCCCATGGCAACGCGGCACAACGGCTTTCCGCTTTTAACGCACTGACGTCACACAAAGCACACCACTAACGGTGGCCATGACAACGCGTGCCGTGTTTGCCTCGCGCGCCTGGCCGCCCTCCAGACTCTCAGCGCGGAATTCCCCCCGCCCCGCTCAGCAAGGCCAGGCTCCGCCCCACTTTCCCGCAAGCCCCGCCTCTCACTCCGACGGCCTTGGCTCTGCCCCGCCGGGTCCAGCAAGGACTCCGCCCCCTCCCCCCCCACCGTCCGTTTCCATGGCGCTGCCAAACAAACGTCACCACCGGAACCGCGTGTCATTATCACGTGATCCGTAAACAGTGCCGTCGTCGCCAGGGAGATTATGTGACGTGCTATCGGGGATTCCTGTTCCTCCCCCTCCTCCCCTCGGAGTCCCGGGGATGCCACGATAAAGAAACGGAAGAAGAGGGAGGATAAACCGATCAATAAATACACAGATTACAACGACGTAAACAAATTGAAAACCACGGAGACGGACGACGGCAGTGTTTGGACTGACAGACAAACAGGCTGCACAGACAGACAGACAGACAGACAGACAGACAGACTGACTTGTGAGAAAACCGACACGGACGAAGTGAGTTGCTGAAATCCGATCGATGGACGACCTCCATCGTTGATGACTTGTGTTCACGTTACCCTCGTCACTATCGAAGTTGATAACAACCTCGATGTTGTAAATAGCGCTCCCTCCCTCCCTCTGGTTACCGACAGGTTTCTCTCGACAGTCATGTTCATGGTCAACACCCCGTTGGATGTTTCAACACGACTTTGGTCGTCGGCCCCACGTGCCTCGTTGCTCAGACCGTGTGGATGTTCCGCCAAACTTGGGCCTACACGGATGGCCTTGCCTTGCCCACATCGGCTGGGAAAGCGAGACTCGAACATCGCGTCGAGTCATCAACCGAATGTGGTTTTAACAACAACTTCAAAAACCCTCAAACCTCTTCCCCACGAAGGGGTGGTGGAGGTAATGGCGGGAATACGTGGCGACCTGGTGAAGGTACGAACGAGGTTCATTCGACGTTTCGTGTCGCATTCCGATCGGTTTCATCATCGGGGACACAACGTCGCGACGACGAACGTCGATGTAGGTCAGGCGGGACCGCGGGCCGTCCGTCTGTGTTGGACCAGGACGAGCGGGCCCGAGACGGTGTCGGGTTGGAATTAATTAAAAACAAATAAACTCAACGTGATTCAATGTGAAAGACACGTGTCACGTGATCCACTTGAGCTCCATCCCGACCTGACGACGAACGGTTCCATTTCAATCCATCATGAAATCCACGAAGTTCTGTTTCGTAAACACAAACTGGTCATCACGACATGCTTCCGCCGAGTCCTCAAAATTACAAGGACATTCAAGGGACGTTATCGCAAGAGGCCATCGGCCCATCAAGCCTGCTCCACCATACCGAGCCCACCTTGCCTGGCCCACCACAACTGGTCCATCATGCCTGGCCCACATTATCTGGCCCACCACAACTGGTCCATCATTCCTGACTCATCATGCCTGCCCCCATCGTGCCTGGCCCAACATAACTGGTCCATCATGCCTGGCCCACATTACCTAGCCCAACATAACTGGTCCCTCATGCCTGGCCCACATTATCTGGCCCACCACAACTGGTCCATCATTCCTGACTCATCATGCCTGCCCCCATCGTGCCTGGCCCAACATAACTGGTCCATCATGCCTGGCCCACATTATCTGGCCCACCACAACTGGTCCATCATTCCTGACTCATCATGCCTGCCCCCATCGTGCCTGGCCCAACATAACTGGTCCATCATGCCTGGCCCACATTACCTAGCCCAACATAACTGGTCCCTCATGCCTGGCCCACATTACCTGGCCCACCACAACTGGTCCATCATTCCTGACTCATCATGCCTGCCCCCATCATGCCTGGCCCAACATAACATCGTGCCTGGCCCAGTGAGGAAGGAGGATGGAGTGAGGAGGGGTGGGGGAGCGAGGAGGGGTGGGGGAGCAAGGAGGGGAGGGAGAGAGGAGTGAGGGTAAGGTGAGGCGGCAGAGGAGGGGGAAGACCGAGGAGGGGTGGGGAGTGCAAGGAAGGAGGAGAGGGTGCGGAAGGAGGGTGGAGTGAGGAGGGGTGGGGGAGCGAGGAGGGGTGGGGGAGTGAGGAAGGAGGATGGAGTGAGGAGGGGTGGGGGAGCAAGGAGGAGTGGGGAATGCAAGGAAGGAGGAGGAGTGAGGAAGGAGGGGGAGCGATTAAAGATGGGGAAGCGAGGAAGGGTTGGGGAAGGGAAGGCAGCGTGAGAGGAAGGCAGTGTGCGGGCAGGGCAAAGTAAGGCAGTGTGATGGGCGGTTCTGTCCAGACATAACCACTGTCCAGGCATGTATGTAGATAACCTCTGTCCGGACATAACCAGCGTCCGGATACATCCGGAGATAACCACCGTCTGGATATGCACGGCGATAACCACCGGCCGGATACATACGGAGATAAGCATCGTCCAGATACTTGCAGAGATAACCACCGTCCAGATACTTGCGGAGATAACCACCGTCCGGATATTTGTGGAGATAACCACCGTCCGGATACGTGCAGAGATAACCACCGTCCGGATACGTGCAGAGATAACTGCCATCCAGATACTTGCAGAGATAACCACCGTCCAGATACTTGCGGAGATAACCACCGTCCGAATACGTGCAGTGATAACCACCGTCCGGATACTTGCGGAGATAAGCACCATCCGGATACGTGCAGAGATAACCACCATCCGGATACGTACGGAGATAACCACCGTCCGGATACTTGCAGAGATAACCACCATCCGGATACTTGCAGAGATGACCACCGTCCGGATCCATGCAGAGATAACCACCGTCCTGATACTTGCGGAGATAACCACCATCCGGATACGTGCAGAGATAACCACCGTCCAGATAGGTACGGAGATAACCACCGTCCGGATACTTGCAGAGATGACCACCATCCGGATACTTGCAGAGATGACCACCGTCCGGATCCGTGCAGAGATAACCACCGTCCGGATATGTGCGGAGATAACCACCGTCTGAGCAAAACCACCATCCCGATACGTTTGGAGACAGAGAAGGGGGGGATGGGGGGGGAGAGTTAGAGGGAAAGGGGTGGGAGTGAAGACTTAGAGGGAGAGTGGTTTGGTGGGGAGAGTTAGAGGGAGAGGGGTGGTGGGGGAGTTTTTCTGGCATTTCTCTGGTTGTGATTCTGATTGGCACCATGTCTCGTTTGTAGATAGTTAAGATTGTCGAAGAGGCTCATAAGTGTCAAGGGAACAAGTTCTGCTCCATGTCTCCAGTATTTGTTGTACATACATGCCACACAAATTTCCCCCATTGTATACGTGTCGCACCCTCACAAATACCCTGAATATGTGCTTTGCCATTCTTTGTGAATGAACCTTTACTGTATATACGTGCCACACAAATTTCCCCCATGTTCCCCCTGTATAAGTAAACCCATACATGTTTTCTTCCAACCTGCTTGTGGTGTCTTTTTCCTATTGGGCAAACATAGTCCTCACTAGCGATCGCCAGGAAATTTTACCCTAACTGTTTTTCTCCATTAAATAGCCAGCGCTGCACTCTCACTTCCTCCCGGCAGTAGTCTGAGGGTGCGAGCCTCGGTTCATTGGGATCCGTCACCGCCAGGTAAACGGTGTTTAATGGAGGAACACTGGGAGATTTGATCGTCTGACGTTTATGGTTGCTTCACGACCCGCCGGGACACGGAGATATCCTCGCCACGTCAGCCTGCGGGGCCAGAGGTTCGGAGGAGTTCGAGGAGTTTCCCCTCTTGGCGAACCCCGAACCCGCAACAATATATAATTGAAATATGATTTGTGAATTGAGGATCGCATCTCATGGACTAAACTTGAGGGGCACTCGGTGGTGCGCATACCTCTGCCAGGCTGATTAGTTTACGTTTTGTATCCCACTGATAAGCCAGATCTGGATTTGGACCTGAACTAAAATTGAATGAGCTTGTTCTTGTCACCTAACCAACTCACCCACCAAGTTTCGTTCGAATCCGTCCACAACTGTTTTGAGATATCCTGCTATATTGTTGTGGTGCCGGTTGTCGGTGGCGAGCACGACCGCTAGGGGGAGCAGTAGAGTCGGCTCCACCAAACACCCGGAATTTAGGTCGTACCTTTCAGATAAATTCAAAAGATCACGGGTCCCTTATCGGAACAAAGATCGCCAATAGGTCGACCACGTGGGGTAGGGTCAATTGCCAATTTCAATATACCTAAATACCCACGCAGTCTAACTACCGGGGAACCACACCCACGGCCGACTCTGTCCGATCCGAGTCGCAGGTAACGGTTCGGATCCGGCGTAACTGAGTGGAGTTACCAGAGCCGCGCCGGACCAAATGAACAATTTATCCTCGCTATCTCTCAATACACAGCGTGCTAAGCCAATGAAAGAAACACAGAAACGAGCTGGTACATTCAACAAAAGGGATATTTATTTACAATGGGGGGAAGGGAACACACAAAGAGCAGAGTTATCCGAACAAAAAATGTAATGTACAATGAGCAAAAGAAAGCACTTACATGATTCTACTTGACAAGACAGGCCCGCACACAGACACGCACACCCAAAAAAGAAATGGACCCCACCGGGTCTTTATTCAGCTCTCCAGCTGAGGAGGATAGTTCGGATGGGAGTCAGAACAGCTGGCTACTTGGCCGCAAGCGCGTGGCTGGTCGATCGCACTTTCGGAGCTCGGGTCGTCGAAGGGCCTGTGAGCTCCTTTGTGAACCACGGGGAGGGACCCGAACCCACACGGTCAGCTTCACGCCAAACGCCGAGGAGAAGACCAGGGGCGAAAACTGGCGACCACCAAGGAGCGCCCAGCAGGCCAGTACACCAGGGAGTGGGTGGTCCACCAACAACATGACTACCATCTCAGGAACCACGAACTCTAACACTTCGACCAACCACGAGCACCACCAACACGAGCCCCGACACCAGCTCCGACACTTTTTCTCTCGTCCGATCGCGCCGACAATTATTCCCTCCTTCTCCAGAGGGGAGGAGCCGCCTTCTCGCGACCCGCTCTCCCTCACTGGATGGTTTTGACGTGCAAATGCGCTCGTCGCCTCTGTCACTGGCCAAAACGGGCGCCAAGTCCGTTGATTGGTCCGGGAGGCGTGGTGACATCACGCGGACCGCCCCTCACACATTGGAGGAGTCCCATTGGTTGAAGGATGGCAACCTCGCTCGCATCACCCGATTGGCTGGGGTGTCGGAAAGTCGCCCTCTGTGCTTGATTGGACAAGGGGTGGAGTCGGAGCTGAGGCGATGAAAATCTCCGCCCACGTACGTGGTCGAACGCATGTGGGCAATGGCGTCGGTGTTGTTATCGATCTTGTAGTAATCGTTGTGGATGTATAAAAAAAACCTAACTAAAAAAAAATAACCCGTAGCGCACACATGTAATTCCCATTAGACAGAAGGCGATGGATTCTAACTGTGCACATACTTATCGACATAACTAACTTTGGGACCTGAATGTTGAGTGCTCATGGCTGCCAGATTCGTAACAACATATCGTTTAGCCCCATCACTCAATGGTGAAGAATTTCTTTTAAAAATTCTCGGATCTGGATCTTCACCAAAATCTGAACATTTCTTCCTTGTCATATACACAAACTCTCCAGAAAATTTTGTCCAAATCCAGACAAAGAAATCTAAATTATCACAACTTTTTGAGATATTTTGTTCACAAACAAACAAACAGACAGTGGTGAAAACATAACGCCATTCCACCTTTGGTGGCGAAGGTAATAAAGTGTCAAAATCTGGAGTAAAATCTGAAAATTTAAAGAAATTACTGATTCTTATAACCAAACGTTAATCTTACAAGGTTTAAGCACGTACTCCTCCATATTTACACCAGAAAGTGTGAAATCGCCAAAGCATTAAAGTTAACTTTTTCTACTCTTCTGTTTTTCTACTGTTCCCCAAAGTGTAACTTCATTGAGTGCAACGACAATAATGAAGCAGCTGAAGGCTCCCGCAGCGTGAGTAGTGGGTGTAGTGACCGTGGTTCGGTTCTCCATGGGGACATCCCCGGCTGGCGTCGGGTACCTTTGCGAGTTGATTAATAAAATAAGATTAGCGACTTCCATTTAATGGTGGAATGAAAAAAAGCATTGAGGTGAGTGAAAGAATAACATACCTTTTGGCCAGAAAATTATAGATTCACCTCCAAAGTGTGGAATACCACCTTGGGGGTGAATGGGCTTCGACACATTGTGGTGTTTGGATACAGTTGTCCAGCCTGGGTTTGAATCCTGAGCCTGACCCAGCGATGAACTGTCATCAAGCATTTTGAGCATACGAAAAGATGATTCCTAGATTTCTGATGCAGTGGCTTTCATTATGTTGTACATTGTGTGCTTATTCCACTGTCGAGTATTCCACATTAAACCACTCCAATTCACGGACATGGATATAATACCGGTACATGTTAGTGTGTCAAGATTCAGAATGAAGACCTGCTTCATACCGTTTTCCACAAAAATGCATTCCCAACCACATAAAGATTTG
Organism: Eptatretus burgeri; assembly: GCF_056783735.1. NCBI lineage: Eukaryota > Metazoa > Chordata > Myxini > Myxiniformes > Myxinidae > Eptatretus > Eptatretus burgeri. The sequence goes on along the minus strand of NC_140967.1, from coordinate 4,458,946 downwards.
AAGGTCTGCATCTCGTCACCTTCAAACTTACATTAGACTTAGTTGTAAAAGTAAAGGTCAAGGTTCATGGAGGTAGTCATGTTTATTAGTATAGATAATAAACAAAGATTTTATTGTGATTGGTGAATTGATACGACTAGCAGGTGTTATACTCTAGTGTTAATAAGATATACATTTGTCTTTGTTGGAGGTTTCAAACTTGGCTTGGGCAGGTTTGGTCTCATTGAACGTTTCTCTTTTCAACAGGAAGGACTTTTTATTTCTGGTCGATGCTCGTGGAAGAGCTAGGACACAGAACAGACCAGGACACAACGTAACAAATGGAACAGCAAGAGAAAGTGGAAATGCCAATTGCAAGGTGCAGAGAGAAGGTAGATGGAGACGGACAAACAAGGGATGCGGGTAACGATGAGGGTTAGGGGAGAGCGCAAGTAACGGGTGTCGAAAAGATCATGGCTTTGGATGGGGGTTGACCTCAGATGGTGCTGAACATCTGTCTTGAAGCCCGGGAGAGAAGAATGGGATTGAAGAGAGTGTGAAACGTGGTTCCACAGGTGGGAGAAGAGAGGAATATATAAATGGAGGTGAGCAGTGGTTCTTGGTTTAGACAGTTTCATGAGGATGGGGCTGCTGGTGGACCACGTGATTCCTGCTGATACTTTGAGGGGACAGAGCATGGAGAGACCAGAAAGGAGGTGGTAGATGACCGAGAGACCACCGACATATCTGCGATTGGAAAGTGATAGGCCCATAGACTCAGCTTCTTCGCGGGAGAATCCACTGATCCTGAATGCCTTGGTTTCCATGGCATCATGCTGAGCAAGGTGTGAAGCAGGGGCACCAACCCAAAGGGGAGAGCAGTACTCCATCAAGCTGCGGATGAACGCCTTATAAGTCAATAAAAGTTCAGTTGTGTCAAGAAAAGACTGTCCAATGGAGGAAACCCAATCAGGGGCTGGATTTGGAGGCCAACTTGGAAATGTAGTTTGCTGAAGAAAGATCATGGCTAGTGGTGAGGCCCAAAAGTTTGAATGGCTGAACTTATTCAAGAGGATTATTGAGGAAGTAGATGGGAGGATTTGCTTTGTGGTGTGCTTTTGGAGAAGCAAAGTAAGAGTGTGAGATTTGTTCCGATTGAAAAACATATTCCAAGCATTTGACCAGCTTGTAATTCTATCAAGGTCTGCAGAAAGGGAGGAGGCTACTACTGCCTGATTTATCTGAAGGATGAGGGATGTCATGGCAGATGGTGGAGTAAGAAAGGATGTCGGCCTGTGTCAAATGCTCAAGATATGTTGAAATGTCTGACACGGCCCTGATCTCATGTCTGACATTGAGGTTCTCCACTCATTGTTGAAAGAGCAGAAGCAGCATGTCCACGGTACAGTGACCTTGTCTGAATCTAATTTTTTTTGATCTGCGATGCGGTTGTTAGATAAACGGAAGGATTTGATATTGACTGCGATGAAGGATTCCATGACCTTGCTGATGATTGGTAGTAAGCTGATAGGTCTGTAATTCAGGTGATCAGTTTTTGCACCTCTTCATGTAATGCTGTAATTTTGGCTGACTTTCAAGCAGATGGAAGATGACCTCGGGCCAATGATAGGGTGAACAGAGTAGAAAGAGGATTTGCAGGAACAATTAGGTAGGTTTTTAGGACACGTGAGCTGATGCTGGCCAGTCCAGTTGCAGAATAAGAGTGAGGGTTGCCAAAAATTTCTCCACCTTCACAGGTGAAAAGGACACAGAGTCCAGGAGAAGTTGGGTATGACTGGGTAAAGTGGGTAGAGAGAGCGAGGGGTTGGGGACAGAAGATATTGGAAGCAAACGCAGAATTGAGGCATTTGACCTTCTTCCAAGCACAGTTGGCTGTGATGCCATTTGAAGTGAGGGAAGGGATGTAGGAGGAGTATACACCAGAGAGAGACTTGACAAGGTGCCATCAGGTGTTTGAGGAAAGAGACAAGTTTGAAAGTTCAATGTTGGGGTTGGCCAGATGTTTTTTTTTGGCTCGCCTGAGAGTGGACACACACTTGTTGAGCGCTTTATTGAGTGATCTTTGGTTGCCTTCAGTTGGATTTACCTTTGTGGAAAACACCACAAGTTGTTTTTAGGCAACTGTCTCACTGCAGGATTCAGTGTACCATGGGCAGGAGAATGGGTGTAATCACTGAAGGTAAAAATGAGATGAATCTGTGCACAAGAGAGAACAGATTTCTGTGGAAGAATTCCCAGGTTGAGTTCATTTCAGTGGCTTCAGGGATAGGAGACCAGTCCCGAAGAGAGATGGTTGCTTGTAGTCCCTGCCAGTCAGTCTGAGTGATCTGCCACACTCGCCGGCCCTGTGGCAGGTCTCTGAAAATAGCCAGAAAGATGTTGCTTCCAAGAAGCACATGATCAGATGAACAAATTGAAGCAAAGGAAGAGCAGGAGACATTACTAGGGAAGTTGGTCATTACCAAGTCGAGAAGAGAGGATTTTCCAATGGTAGAAATCCGGGTTGGAACGTTCACAGATTGATTCAGTCCCATGCAGTCACAGAAGTCCTTTGCTGAAGTGCCATGACTGGTAAGAGAGGTGCCAACACCCAACCAATCAGCATGGTGATAATTTAAATCACCGCACATGATGAAGAGAGAGTTGGGATGTGTAGTTGAAACTTGGTCCATGGTATCTGAGAAAGACGTAAATGGAGTCGTCACTGTTTGGAGGATGGTCCAACACACAGACAAAGGAGGTGTGGGAGTGGAGGGAGGTCGCAGCCAAAGGTCCTCCTGAGGGTTGTTTGTTCAGAGACATGACAGAAATAAATAGACACCATGATTTTTATAGAATTTATTTATTTAATATTTGAAGAACATTTGATCCATTTTATTACAAACACTAGTATTTTGTAGATTTGCCATTTGGAGATTTCAACGCTTTAACTTTTTCAGTCCATAGAACTAACGAGTTCCGAAATTTTCTCTTGTGGGATTTCTGCCCAGGCTTCACACCAACGGTTTAACAATTTTGTCCGTGATGTTGGTTTCCTGGAATTTTTCCACACAGCTCGGTCCAATATGGCCCAGAGGTGTTCAATGGGATTCACATCAAGAGACTGACTTGGCCATGTAAGTCACTTGATCCCATTTCTGTCCTGCCATTCTTTGATCATTTTTGCAGTGTGGCATGGAGCAACATCTTCCATGAACAGTGTTGTTTTGGACCATCTCACCAGTGGACAAGACGGAGAAGTCCATCCTCAAGGATGGAAATGTATATCGTAGAGTTGATGTTGCCAACACACTCCACAATCTCTGACCGACAAGCACTCCAGATTGCTCCCCACACCATCACCGTGTTTGACAAACCACTGTGTTTGAAAAATCACTGTGTTTGACAGTTGGCTGCAATGGGTTCAAATAAAACTCTTGACTGGGAAGTCTCCAGACCCATATGCATCCACTGTCAGAAAATTGAGTAAATTGGGACTCATCTGAAAAAAAATGACAGTTTGCCAAAACTCCAAGGGTCTGTTGGCCATCTTGTCAGCCCATTTCTTTCTCCTTTGAATGTTGGCTGGTCTAAGAAGAGGTTTTCTCCGAGCTGCTCTCCCACAGTATCCCAGTTGATGAAGGCACCGCACGGCAGTTCTTCAGCTAACTTGGACCACCTCTGCAACATCTGCTGCCTTGCAACAGGGAGTTTTCTCAATGGACCGCTTGACAGTTCGAAGACATCTTTCTGAGGGCACAGGTCGACCAGAACGGGAAGTTGTGGATTCCTTGCCTTCGCTGGTGAATTGCACGATCACCCGATTGACCGTAGAAAGCGGAATGCCAAGGTTCTCAGCTATCTGATGCTGGCTCACTCCACCTTCCGATTGGCCAACAATTTGTCCTCTTTGAAAATCGCAAAGGTCGTGTGCTCCCTGGGTTTGAGACATAGTTAATTGTCATACAAGACTCAGGAACTCATTTCTGCAAATAAATAGTTGACTATTAGTACAAATCACTGAGTAAAACGTGCTTTATACAGATGAAATGAATAAATTTATGGTGTCTATTTACTTCTGTCATGTCTCTGTACATGTGTAAAAGGAGTGCACGACAATGAGAAATTGAGATCTTGATATAAAGTGCCACTCCGCAGCAAGGACAGGGTTCAGACCTGTCGAACTACAGGAGATAATAGCCAGGGAGAGTGACTAAGCAGTCAAGGACATTCTGTGAGGGGGGTGGTGGGGAAGGATTCTGTTAAACAGATGATGTCTGGTTTATCAGCTGTTTATTGAATGATATTGTCAAAAAGTTTAATTCCCACGTGTTCGGTTAACCTTGGATCCGTGCATGTGCATCAACAGGGAAAACAGTCAGTTGTATAATGGCAATTCGAACCTGAATCTCTATCACCTTGTCACAACTTGCAAGCCTGTATAATATCAGACAACAACAAAAATCACATAAATCTGACAAAATGATTTTAAAATCTCGTCTCACATGTTGATCTTAAAAAAATAAACCAGTCACAAGGGCCGACACTAAAGTTGCTCGAAAAGAGACCACAAAGCCCCGTCATTTATCCCACACTGTTTGTATACTAATGACCATGAATAATTAAATTATATTGTGGCCAAACTGTGGCTACAGATACAAACTTGAGCAAAGACATACAAACTCAGACACCTACCTCGGAGGTCGTTCGGTCCATCTCACCTTTGTAAACAAACTTCACCTGATACTGTATATGTTATTACAAAAAACAAGCGTCTCTTAACAATGCCATGTTCCAAACATGGATGAAATTTGTCGATACCAGCATAACGAGGTATAAAGACACAATGACCGGATCAAGGGGGAGAGGGCAGATGGGGCGATTGTCCAGAGTCCAAGCAAAGATGGTGCCCATGCAGGGGCTGATGAGTGGGAAATACATTGATGTCCAAACTATCATCAGGGAGCAATACTCCCATGTGACATTCAGTAGACATTGAGTTCAGTAAACCTTCAATGAGGTTGATGTTTAAAGCTGTGACAAAAATTAACCTGAGAGTGCACCACAGCAATTATAATTGGCGAAATGCCCTCATTTCGTTGTTCGTTGGAAGTTTGTTGATTTTCAGATGGATAAGTACATACAAACGGTGTCTTCAGAAAGTATTCACACCCCTCGACTTATGTCAAATTCTGTTGTGTTACATCCTGAATTTAAAATGCAATCAATTAAAAAAAATTTTTTTGTCATCGATCGACACAAAATACCCCGTAAAGACAAAGTGAAAACATGTTTTTCAAAATTTTTACAAATTAGTTAAAAAAATGAAAATCTGAAATGTTCTGCATCAATGACATTCCAAATTGAGCTCAGGTGCATCCAATTTCCATTGATCATCCTTGAGATCTCTCAACAACTTGATTGGAGTCCACCTGTGGCCAATTCAATTGACGACTGCACATAATTGAGAAATAAACTTCACCGTGAAATCCAAGGAACTGTCCATAGAAGTCTGAGATAGAATTGTGAGGAGGCGTAGATCTGGGGAAGGATATAAAACAATTTCTAGAGTGTTGAAGGTTCCCAAGAGCACAGTGAGCTCCATCATGAGGAAATGGAAAGACTATGGAACTACCCAGACTCTTCCTAGAGCTGGTCATTTGACCAAACTGAGCAACCGGGCAAGAAGGACCTTGGTCAGGGAGGTGACCAAGAACACAATAACCACTCTCACAGAACTACAGAGTTCCTTCGCTGAGATGGAAGAACCTGCCAGAAGGATACCAATCTCTGCAGCACTTCACAAATCTAGGCTTTCCGTGAGAGTGGCCAGAAGGAAGCCACTCCTGAGAAAAAGGCACACGACAGCACACCTGGAGTTTGCAAAAACATATGTGAAAGACTCTGAGAGGATGAGGCAAAAGATTCTGTTGTCTGATGAGATGAAAATTGAACTCTTTGGCCTGAATGCAAAATGCTACATCTCATGGAAAGGAAGCGCAGCTCATCACCCATCTAATACTATCCCTACTGTGAAACATGTTGGTGGCATCATCATGCTATGGGGATGCTTTTCAGCAGCAGGGACTGGGAGACTTGTAAGGATAGAGGGAACAACGAATGGAGCCAAAATACAGGCAAATCCTTGAGGTGCAACAGACCTTAGACTGCAGTGAAGACTTACTTTCCAACAGAACAATGACCGCAAGCATATAGCCAAAGCAACAATGAACAAGAACAAGAATGTGAAAGTCCTTGGGTGACCCAGCCAAAGCCCTGATTTGAATCCCATTGAGAATCTGTGGAAAGACTTGAAGATTGCTGCTCACCGACACTCCTCATCCAACTTGACAGAGCTTGAGCAAATGTGCAAGGAAGAATGGGAGACATTCCCCAAATCCAGATGTGCAAAGCTGATACAGACATACCCAAAAAGACTCAAAACTGTCATCGCTGCCAAAGGCGCCTCTACAAGGTATTGACTCAGGGGGTTGAATACTTATTGACACAAGACATTTCAGCGATTCATTTATGTATAATTTGTAAAAATTTCCAAAAAACATGTTTGCCCTCGCTAGAGGAGAGGGAATTCCATTTGGGTCCATCTGTTTGTTTCTTGCAAAATCGAAGATTTTTCAAGTATATTGGTCAGCCGATTTTGTTATTCTGTCTGTCTGTTTATCGCCTTCAGGTCACAATTCCAAACGATCGTCATGAAACACTTATTGGGAAAGTTTGAGGTCAAAAAGTCAAAAGTCAACTCGGTGTCAAACTTCTGAAATTATCAAATTTCATTCTGAAAAATAATCAATTTTCATCCGATTGACTTGAGCTTTCATTAGGATTGTCAATTTTAATCTTCATGAAATGGACAATTTGATGTATCTATGGCAGCCTTTGGAGAGGGGGAGGGGGGGTTTGCAAGTATTATATTTTGCACGACGTCTTTTTCTTGTTTGTTTGTTTGTCCGTACGAAATTGTCACCATTGGTGCGACTACTCATGTAGAATGTTTTAATGATAATTATGACGTCATAGGTCATGAAGTGTGGCAGCCATGTTGGAAAAACCCCCAAAAATTGGACATCTGTATCTCTGAAACTGCAGCAACAAAGGAAAAAATTGAAACTTGGTACATCGCAAGTACTCCTCGTGGGGAATAAGTGCGTTTTAAAAAAAATGACGTCATAGGTGCCTTCGTTATGACGTCACAATTGCATATGTAGAATGCTGCATCCGATCAGCATGAACATTTTTGAGGGTCATCTTTGGATAAATTGGTCCACAGAAAAAAAAAACTGATGATGCCATTGGTCATGTGATCGGCAGTCATATTGTTTTTTTTAAAACCTTCAAAAATCTTCTTCTCTGAAATGACTGAACAGATCGAGGCAAAACTTTACCCATATGACTGCCTATCCATGAGGAAGGAAACGTTCACACATGTGACATCATAGATCACATGGTTTGGCAGCCATATTGGATTAATCTGAAAACCTATAAAAATATGCTTCTCCAGAACGGCTGGACAGATTGAGGGGAAACTTCACATAAATGTTCCCCAAGCCATGGGTGTCCAAGTTTGTTGAGGAATAATAGGTTTGGTCACATGGTTTGGCAGCCATATTGCATTGCAGGAAAAAATATATTAAATAATGTTTTCCTTGTAACTGCTTCATCAATCGAGGTGAAACTTCACAACTGTGATCTAGTCGTGATGGGGAATACATTTTAAATTTAAACTTGATCGGACACATGGTCTGGCAGGCAGATTTATTTAATTTTATTGATCTGTGTTCTTTTTATTTATTTATTTTTGAATGAATAAGGCTCACTTGGCTGTGCCTGGATGGGTTTGATGATAGAGGAGTAGCAGCTGAAATGTGAATCCTATCCAGGTTCCTCCTGATGACTTCATCTTTGCTTTTTACTTGTTTGGGTTCCTTCTGATGACTCCAATGCAGGACTTGTACCGATTTGGTCTTCCATTTGATTTGAATTGAATTTATTTTAATCCCATTCTGAATTCAATTGAATAATAATGACTAGCCGAAACCCCGTCACAGACGGATTCCGTTCATTCAACCACCCTCACCAGCTCACCCACACTCGAGGGACATGGACTGGACAGGGCGTGCTTGCCCCCACCTACTCATCCCCCACCCCTGTCCCATTCCTCCCCCCGCCTTCAATTTGCTTACCCCTGCTCAAAAATTTAATTACCCCGGCCCCGCCTCTTCACTCCCCGCCCCCGTCTCTTGATTCCCCGCCCCACTTGCCCCCGGGCCCCCACCCCCCTGTCCACCCTTCACACTCAACCCCGCCTAATTCACCCCAGCCCCCGTCCACTCATCTCCCGCCCCATTCCCCCCCCGTCTCCCGCTTTCAATTTGCTTACCCTCGCCCAAAAAATTGCTGACCTTGCCCCCCACCTCTTCACTCCCTGCACCCGTCTCTTCATCCCCCGCCCCCACCTCTTCACTCCTCGCCCCCGTCTCAACGAAAAGTGTTTATTCTGCTTCAGAGTTGAAGTTTGACTGTTGCCACGATGTGCGATGCACTCTTACAGGTACGAAGTTTCTTTCAGTCCAGGTCACAGTACCGAGAAAAACGTGACGCAACCGCGAGGAGGAGCACAAAATTGGTCCTTCAGTATTAATATATAGATAACACGTTATGGGTCAGGGTCAGGTGTCTACTCAAAGCGGGGATGCATCAAAGTCGGACGTCTTGGTACCCGGTCATCACTGCCAGCAGTTATAAAGTGGCAGTTCCAATTTTGTCTCTTATTAATTATGTAACACACCAGTAAACAAACGCCACACAAAATTACACAAACAACACATAAAACAATTCTTGGTGAGGGTCTGCAATCTCTGATTGCTCTTTTTATTCTTTCACTTCGTCATTATGGGGTATTTTATGCAAATCAGTGACAAAAATGTTTTCATTTAATCCATTTTAAATTCAGGCTGCAGCACAACAAAATGTGACAGAAATCGAGGGGGGTGAATACTTTCTGAAGACACTGTACAAGAGAATTGCCTTGCGGGGGGGGGAGGGTGGAGGGGGGAGGGGTGTTCATGACCTGACCCTGGATACCCCCAGCATGCATACAAGATTTGGAATAGATAGGCCCAGCTGGTTTTAAGCTGACCTTGAACGTAGTTCCAGGTAGCTTATAGGATGGTGTGTCCTCCGTCCGTTGGTCCGTCCGTCCATAAACATTTTAAACTTCTTCTCAGAAACTACACACGTAATTCCAATGAAACTTGACCACAACCTTCATCACCCGGTCTGTACCAAAGTTCGTTCATGGCATTAAAAAAGAGAAAAAATTGGGCCCTGAACGGGTCTATGGGGGGTTGCCCCCCAAAATAAGTATTTGCTTTCTTCTCAGAAACTACACACACAATTCCGATTAGACTTGACTACAACCTTCATCACTCATGTAGCACAGTATATCCACAGCATAAAAATATAAAAAATTAAAAATCTGGGTCTGAGGGGACCTACGAAGGGGATCTACCAGGGGGGGGGGGGGGTTGCTCCCCAAAATAGGTATTTGCTCTCTTGACAGAAACTATGCAAACGATTTTGATGAAACTTGACCACAACCTTCATCACCCATGATGTACCAAAGTTTGTTCGCAGCATTGAAAAAAAAAATCAGGATCTGAGATGGTCTGCGGGGGTTTGAGTGACTGTTGCTCTTGATCCACGTGAACTTCATGATGTATGGTCAAATTTTTTCAATGACTCTCAAACCTACACACTCGTACGGACAAAGACTTTGCTTGTGGGGGGGATTTTGGAGGGGAGTTTTTTGTGACGTTGGCCTGAACCCTCAAATAAAAGGTTCAGCACATATACAACATTTCGTGCTGGAACACATGTGGAACTCAGCACATGCACATGTGGAACATGCTTGAACAGCACATGGAACATGGAACATGGAACACACTCAGCACATGTGGAACATTTTCTTGAGATTGGTCAAGGGGTGTGGAATTGCATAGAAATCAAAGAAAAGTCTTCACACTGATACAAACAGTGACACACACACACACACACACACACACACACACACACACACACACACACACACACACACACACACACACACACACACAGCATATATATATATATATATATATATATATATATATATATATATATATATATATATATATATATATATATATATATATATATATATATATATATATATATATATATGAATGATACAACCTGTCGCTTTGCTGACGGGAATATTAAGAGAAGGTGGAGAGATAAAGAGGGGGTGGGGAGATCGAGAGGAAGAGGGGTGGGAGAGAGAGGCAGAGGAGTGGGAGAGAGAGGGAGAGGGGGAGGAGGGAGAGAGCCCCCCCACTCAACCGTCACCCCAACAATACCCACCACCTCCCCACACCCCCTTTCCACCATCGCACCACTCCCCTTGTAGAACCCCTTAATGATCACAGATTTTGACCACTCGACTGGGGAGGGACATCGATTTCTCACGAACACGATGGTGGACACGGCAATGACACAAATGGCGTCCGGGGAAAGTATTAACTGGGACAATCCCGTAACATGCAAGACATTTGATCAGCCTGCGGCGGTGGGACAAAGCATTCGTCGCCCATTTTGTCCGTGGTGTCCAAGTGTGATGTGCGATGATGGGTATTTCTGCTAAAGTAATACGACGAACATATCAAATAATACAAAATCCCTCCCTTATAAACCACCAACTGAAGTAAAGTAAAAGTAAAACCTACAGAGCGGTAGTTAACATGTGGCCGGCGTTTTGACCTTTTAACAACTCCATCTTCACTCCGCCTTCTTCCGCTGAATCACTCGCACAAAGTTCAAAACGATTCGGCTCCACAATTCCCCTGAAAGCGTTTCCATCACTAATTTTGTCTCCAATAGTTTCTTCAAAATCCCAATGATCAGTTTCAACATCGTGAGAACCTTCAGAGTTGCTCAAGACGGTGGAATCAGTATCTGAATCCGAGCTCGACGTGCATTGTGACTCGATGTAAGCCGCCATTTTGGATGAAGGTGGGTTCAATGTGTGACATCACTGGCGAAATAAAAAATCGACACTTTTGGGCTTTTTTTCGACACTTTGTGATTGGCAAAAAAAAAATCAAACATATTTTCCTTTCAAATTACACCGTCATTAATGGTTTTCAACGATTTTCAGACAGAAAGAAAAAAAATATGCGTTTGGGTCCCCCTTTTACGTGATTATGATTGTAACAGGAGGAAGCGACATTGTCTCTGGGGTGTGGAAGTCATACCACAACAACAACAAAAACAGAAAACAATTTGATGAAACAAAAAAAAATACCACCACAAGCCATTGAACACTACTTACACATGTGTAGACTGAGAAAATGCCAAAATAATCTCTGCCATAAAGTCTACCATGGATTGCAAGGCAAGGTCAATTGCAAGGTCAATTGCAAGGTGGATTGCAAAGTACTGCAAAAGGCATAATTTATGGAGGAAAAGGGTCCAGATTAAATCGAATTATCTTGAAAGCAACACGAAAGAACGCGACCTCTCGCGCCAAGTTTTGGACTGACTGGGAGAGAAAAAGGCAACTTCTTGGCTATATAGGCTCTCATGCCAGTTACAGTATATCATGAACACCAAGAGAAATAAGGCAGCAGCTCACATTAATTACACTATGATCGCAAGAGATAAAATCAAGTGGGATAGAAAGTACTCGGCAAAACACAGCGAGGAAATATGAGCTTTCAGGAAAAGCAGGCACAACATATGTATTGGTGGAGCCCAAGCTTGATGTGAAGGAAATACAGCGTCATCTAGTGGATGATCATGGGGCTGGGGTTCAATTAATGGAAGCTTTTGAGAGGCAGTACAAGACTGCAGCAAAGACATTGCCATGGGTCATGATCAAGGGTCTGTGGAATAGCAGCTAAAAGATTGTTAAACAAAGCCAACTGTGTAAAGAGCAAGCTGGTGCTTCACTCATAACAACAAGAAGAGTCTATATCCTCGACGTTGAAAGGGCCAGATGATTTTGGGGTCATACTGCTTCTTCTTAACCTCACAAATATGACTCAGCTTGTAGAGAGAGCCTCTGCCATCCCATTTAATGAAAATGGTAGACATTGGTTTGCTTAGAAAATGAGCAAATCAGAAATAGAAAGTTGGAGGCCAAAATGGAAACAGCAACCTGTGAAATGGAGCTGTTGTAGTGAGTGAATGCAAATCAGTCACTGTTCAAGCAGAAGTCGATGCCATCGTTAACCTCAAACAAGTGCAAAAAATTGCCAGAGATGCATGTGGTGATGAGTGTACCCCAATGGACACCACACTACAGTTGCTGGCAGAGATCTTGAGAGTAACGTGATGGAGTTACAGTGTCACTCCTTGGTTTGTTTCAATGATGGGGGATGTTGTAGTCAACTTCACATATTCATACTTCACATACTAGCCCAGGTACCAAGATGATGCAACAGTATATTCGGTGCATCCACACACAGTACAGTGCAGTGCAAACGTTTTGGGTCATTCCAATGATATTCATAAATCAAGGTAAATTCATCAAATTTTCAGTGCGAAGTCATTCCTGTTTATAATTATTATAAATTAACAGCCTTTATAAATTCACGTGAAACAAACTGCCAAAGTAAATAACAAGAACAGTGTCGCTTTGTAGTTTTAGTCAATACTTTGTGTGTCTGACCTTTGCCTTATTGAGTGCAATCACACCTTTACCCATGCTTCCTGTAAATGACTGAAGCACTCTCACAGGAATATTGTGACAAATATCCTGCAGTACATTCCACAGTTCTGTAAGGTTAGTTGGGTTCCTCTTGTTCTTATATATTTCCATGTAATCCCGAATGATCTTGATGGGACTCGTGTCCAGACTCTGGGGTGGCCATTCTAGCACTCAGAGCGCACCAGCTGTAACCTTGTTCTCTAAACACTGTATTACTTTAATGGAAGTGTGTTTTGGATCATTATCTTGTTGGAAAATGAATCCTCTTCGGATTGAACGATTTTCATTGGGAACTACGAGGAAGATGATCTATGTATATAAATTGCCTCGTAACAGGGATGGTAAGGTAAGGACATGAAGGACATGGCTCGGGACACGGCAACGACATGAGGGGGGGGGGGGGTGATTAAGGATGGTGGTAACGATGGTGGCGAGAGGCTAGTGACAGAGAGGGGGGCAGTATTGAAGGTGTGGGAAGGGTATTTGAAAGAGCTGTTGAACCGGGAAGGAAGCAACAGCGAGCTTTAGCTACCGTGTTATGTCGAGCGCAAAGTGGAGATCACAGAGGAGGAAGTGCGGACGACATTGAAAAGACTACAGAAGGGAAGAGCAGCAGGCATTTATGAGGTGTGTACAGAGATGATAATTGCAGCGTAAGGAGTCGGAGTCAGTTGGACGAATAGGCTGTCGAACATATGAGAGAGGGTTCAATTCTGGAGGAGTAGAGGACAGGGTTAATAATGCTGATATGGAAGGGGTTAGGGTGATGTTCAAATGAGGAAGTACAGGGGAATTACACTCCTAAGTCATGTTATGAAGGTGCTGGAGAGGATGATAGATGGAAGGATAAAGAAGAGTGTGGAGATGGAGATTGGACAAAGGCAGGAGGGGTTTATAAAGGGGAGGGGGATGACGGATGGGATGTTCACACTTAGACAGCTGGTGGAGAAGAGGTTGGAGGTAAAAGGTGAGATGGCATTGGGATTTGTGAACCTGGAGAGGCCAATGACACTGTTCCGAGAGAGATGGAAATGGCGACACCAAGATGGGTGGGAGTACCAGAAGCAGAAGTTAGGTTGGAGGAAAAGATGTTCAAGGGAACCAAGGGAAGAGTTTTGGTTGGTCCTGGGATGTCTGAGAAGTTCAGCGTGAACATCGTTTTGAGGCAGGGAAGCGCTCTCAGCCTACTCATGTTTTTCATGGTGATGGAGCTGGTAAGCAGGAAGGTGAGCTTGAGGGATGGTATGTGGAGGATTCTGTATGCAGATGATCTGGCTATTGTGGTAGAGATTGAGTGGGAGATGCAGGAAGTCCTGGGAGAGTTGAAGGAGGCATTTGAAAATCATGGGCTGAAGATGAGTGCGGAGAAGACTGAGGTGATGTAGGTCAGGCAGCAAAGAAAATAAATGAATATCAGATTGGAGAGGAAAGAGATCAGACAAGGAAATAGGTTTGAGTTTCTGGCCTCAAAAAGGCTCAATTCCAGGCTCAAAAAGAGATGGAAAGACATAACAAAGAGTTAGAGAAACAAATTAGTGGAAGTGGTATAATTGTAGATTTTGCTGAAAAAACTTGAAAGCCTACCTGATAAAGCAAGAATGTAAGTTGGAGATGTGCTTCCTTCTATCACACAAGCTGGTGGAAAATTAACTAAAATGTGTAATGGATTATATCTTTCTCATAAATAAATGCGTATTGATGAGAGGTTTGAAGAATTTGGAAAGAATGCATCAAATAATGATTTATATGTATTGTAAAATATTTTGTGAAATAAATATTGCCGAATATTGCAAAAAAAAAAATTGACAATCTGCTTATTTGTATGAGAGATGAATAATCAAAGTTGTCTAAAAATTCAAAGAATATTGTTATGAATTTGGAAGACAACAATGGGAACGGTTCTCATTGGGTTTGTACTCATAATAGTCGAGACAAATATAATTTTGATAGTTATGGTCTACCACCACCTGTTGAAGTAATGATATTCTTACGGAATGGTGTTTATCATACATTTCAAGTCCAAAACATCAATTCTTTTGAAACATATTGTTTTATCTCAACAATTATCATGATTTTTATGATATCATTATTAATCTAATATAAATGACTATTGATGGAAAAGTGTTTCTACCTTTGGTGTATCCCAAGAATTGGATATTGATTTGTCAAATTATTCTACAAAACAGCAGGCTGAATGACAAAAAATACAACACAACAAAAAATATTAACATGTAAAATGTTTTTAAATTAATCAATTGTAATTATCCAAGTCCTCCACATGCGAATGACTTGGTGAGATAAATGTTTTATCAAAATATATTTCCTGAAATAAAATGGCCGTGTATTCCAAAGATACAGAAATGTTGATTGTATCTCCGGGTAATACAGAATACACAGTTCCAATTGAAATTAAATTTTACAAAGAAGGGTGTATAATTTTTATGAGATTAGAACCTTGGGGATATGATGTGAATGATTTAGGGTGTAATTGGTCATTTAAAATAAACCTAGAAGACCTGAAAGAATTTAATCAGTCTCGTAAGGAAGAATATTATCCAATTGATGGAGATTCATGAGATATGTGGAAGCACTATAAGCAAAACAACAAATAAAGGAATTTAATAAGGCTAAAATAAAAAAAACGGCTTCACCATAGTTTATGTCATGAAAACACAATGAACAGGAATTTACATAGTAAGGGAATACAAACTGATTTAACGTCAGTTAATAGGGAGGTATTACTTGTCATCAAAATTAATCTCTTGTATATTTCAGAAACATTAATTTTTGATACATAAATGACAGCAAGAAGATTTCAAGAAAACTATCATTTCTGTGTTCAAGTATACCTTCAAGAAAAGGGTATTCTGTATTTTAATAAATATATTCTACAACATAAGAATGGGGGTTTCTCAATAAAAGATTGGCTTTATATTGATGTTGATGAACCAAGTTTGGATTTAACAAAAATGTTTAAAATGAAAAGGTACCAAAGTTGATGAAATATAAAACTCCTTTAGAAATTCAGAACAAATATTATTGGTTTTCTTGTTATAAAATAAAAAATTTGGATGCAGCAATTTTGTGAAATCCAGATGAATATATGTTTGACATTCCATGGGGAGATAGTTCAAGGACTGTGAGAGAAACTAGAGAAGTTAAAGAGGAAGATAAGGAAGAAGAAGAAGAGATGAAGGAGAGGGAGAAAAAAGGATATACATATAAAATGGAGAAAAAAGGATATATTTGTGGGGAGGGGTGAAAAATGGTCTTGAAGAGTTAAATGAGATTGGGGATGAAAGGTTTTCTGCCTAATAAATGATTCTATCTAACAAATTGGGATGCTTAATCTTAAAAATAAGAGAATGTTTTGGGAATGTCATGAATCATATATTATTATTATTCCAAACTCTTCATAGTAGAATTGCAGATGAATATTATAGATTTGATATATGGATGATATATGGATACAGAGATGGATACTGACACGAATATGAAAAAGGATGGATATGAAAGGGGTTATATAAGTGGAAACCCTGGTAATTTTGTTGGAATAGGTATAATGCATTTTTTACGTTATAAATGAATAAAGTATTGAATGAAGAAGAAATCAAAGAGAAGTTAGAGAAAATAGATGAGGAGTTTGTAAAGAAAGATATGATTATTAAAATGAGTGGTTTGGACATAAAAGAAAAAAAAAAACCTTACAATTGGAAAAGTTAAATAACAAATATTTTGAAAAGGTTGTTGTGACAAGGCAAGGAAAATAAGTAGATGAAACATTTTCCGCCTAATAAATGGATGATAGATTGAGTTTTTTTAAAGGATGCTTTATGTTTTACAAAATAAGATTCTAATATATGTTGAAAGTCAAAAAGGCTGTGTCGCTCTGCAGGGAAGTTGATGAATGAAGTTTAACTTTTCGAA
The DNA here is from genome assembly GCF_056783735.1 of Eptatretus burgeri. NCBI lineage: Eukaryota > Metazoa > Chordata > Myxini > Myxiniformes > Myxinidae > Eptatretus > Eptatretus burgeri. Next base: position 4,442,274 of record NC_140967.1, on the reverse strand, counting down.
TAAATAAATACAATGGTTAAGTGCCTTAAATGTAAAAAGAAGACTGACACCAAAAATATCTCGTACATTAAAGTGAAAACAACAGAATTATATGATGGGGGATATGTTCAGTGTGTGGAAGCAAAAAGTGTGAATTTGTCAAAAAGAAAATCTAAACATGATACCCATAAAACTGGGGAGATATACAAAAGCTTTTATCGGGGAGTAAATTTACAACAAATGGGATACCAGGGTATTTGCATCCACCAGTATATTCTTTCTGTGGTCCAGGAACAAACGTGTACAATAGATTAGATTAAGCTGACAATTCTAAGCCATGGAGCAAACCTAAAAACAGGGTTGATGAAGTTTGTATGAAACACGATATTGATGATGGAAATAACAAGACATTGGAAGAAAAACATGAAGCTGATAGAAAAATGTTGAATAATTTATCTCTGAGACAAAATCCAAAGTTAAGCGAAAAAATGGATAAGTTCATAGTGAGGCAGTAGATAGGTGCTAAATTAAAAATGGAGCTTGATAATGCAAAAAACTATTAAGCTCTGATGATGTCATCAAGACTGAGGAGCAAGCCTACATACCTTCAGATGAGAAGCTTTTGGCTTATGAATTACATAAACTGATAATCATAAAGTATTAAAGGCAAAAGGTCCATTCCAAAGCAGTGATTACACATATGCCTGGTGTTTGCTTTATAGCGAGAGTGGTGGACTTGGGATCCTAGGGTGGTGAGTTCAAATCCTGCTTGGCTGTTGAATTAACACCAGGTGGGGTTTACTCAGCCTGTCGTCCTTCTGAGGTCGGCAAAAATGATTGTCAGCTTGCTGGTATTCTGTATTGGAGTGGTGACATCCAGGATTGTGCCCAAGAGCCCAGGAGACTGCTTAGGCAGCACCAATGCTCTGCACAGAGTATGGTCTCAATGGATGGGATGGATGGGATTACATATGTTCTGCCGATTTTATTGAACTGAAAAATGTTAGGGGATACAGGTATGCATTAACCATTATTGATTTAAAGTCAAGATATGCATGGGTAGTTCATTTAAAAAATAAAAGAAGCACCACTCTTGTGATTGCATTCCAACAGATATTTAAGCAAATGGAAGGCAAAAAAAAAATTATGGACTGATGAGGGAACAGAGTTCTATTACGGAACATTTAAGAATTTCCTTAAAGATAACGATATCACATTGCATAGCACCTTGAATGAAGGAAAAGCTGTCGTCATCAAGTGCTTTAATCGCACTTTAAAAGAGAGATTGTACAAAAAAATTACTGAACTCAGTTCTCAACAATGGGTATCTTTAATTCAGGACATTGTCGATAATTAAAATAATGCAGTTCATTCTTCAATAAAAGAAAAACCAACAAACATTTACAAAATTACAATATGAATGGGAAATTAATCAGAGAAAGACCAAAGTTTAAAGTTGATGATATTATAAGAATATATCAGTGGAAATCATACTTTGAGAAAGGTGAAACAAAGAGGTGGGACTCATGAACTTTTTAAAATAATTGATGTTTTGGACATATATATATATATATATATATATATATATATATATATATATATATATATATATATATATATATATATATATATATATATATATATATATATATATATACATATATGTTGTTTGATTTATAGGTTGAAGAAATCTTGGGATCATTTTAGTCACAGCGTTTACAAAAGACAATGATAAGAAAAAATTAAATAAATGAATAAATAATACAAACTAAATAATGAATTTTTTTTTTGCTCTATCCTTTTGTTGTCTCCACCCACATGCCACATCCACACTCAACACCCACATTCCACACACCCCAATTATTCCCCCACCCATCCATTGTGCCCCCACCCTTATCCCACGATTTCCCCTCCACCACCCCACATACACGTGGGGAGGGGGTGGAGAGGGGTGGGGGAGGGGGTGCATTTTTCCCCAATTTTTTTATTTTAAAATTTATCCTTGAACCCACAACGAACAGACAAACACCAGTGAATTCCACAAATGAGGGTTTAATGAACATAATTCAAAGATTTATAATGAAAATAAATCAAAACGTGATGTAATGAAATGCGAGGTAACTAAAACCAAATTTGAGACGTCTCCACTCAGTCACAAAAACAGACAAGGAAACATAAAATAAAAGAAAATCCTCCCTTGTTTCGGCATTTAGCTGTGAGTCAAAAGATGATCTTTTAGGAGCCTGGTGATCCTCAAAACCACGTAGCAACCGTGCGGAAAAACGCACCAAAATGGCACCAAATCACTCCTCGCGGCTACATAGATAGGGTAATGCGTGCAAAGGTCTTCACCGCCAGGGCCCATGAACTGCCGCAGTTTCTTCTGACGATCGAGATTACCACACCGCTCCCTCCAAGCTCCAGGTTCACACACACCAAAAAGCACCGCCTTCTCCTCGATCACATAACGAGGGCGACTGCCGTGACTCTGAGATAAGGCCAAGAGACATGCTCTTCTTCTCTCTTCTCCTCAGAAATATACAAACTTTGCGACCCAGCCAAACAGTCAACGACCAGCGACCTATTTCAGCATGTGAACAAATTCACACCAGCAAGACAATGAGAATCGGCCAGCTTTCTTGTCGTGTCGAGGAGAGCAAGGAAACAAGACCCTCTGTCTCTACTGCGTTCCTCGCACCAACTGCCCTCTTGTCTCTCTCACACCTCTTTCCTTCTCTTCGAAGCATACAAACTTTGTGACTCAGCCGAACAGACACCGGCCAGAGTCCTGTTCCAGTAGGCGAACAAATTTGCCTCAACACGAACGACGAGAATCGTGCTGCTATTTCGCCATCGCGTCGAGGAGAATCCACAGAGGTCCTATGTGTTCTGACCACAGTCTCCACACCGGCTGCCCCCTTGTTTCTCCAGCCCCTTCTGACGTCACACTGACCAATCCAAAGCCTCAGGGGCATGGCCTGCCGGTAGTTGTTAAAACGTCGTTCCTTTTTATAGCCGGCTTTGTAAATGCAAAAACGTAGGAAAAGGTCACGGGGGGCAATCACAAACTGGGAGAAACTACCCTTAAATACAACCTAGTTAACACAGCACCACCCCCCATGTGGGGACATGTAACAATCTTTTGCTCACAGTTTTCCCCACTTAATTTACATCAATAAGTCTCCTGCTCGTCCACGGACCATGCTATACGATACAATCCTACCTTCACCATGAAATTCCTCCATCTACCCCACAAACATAACAATTATATAGATACACTCACTTTTTAAAAATAAATGTATATAATGCATCTACATTTCTAAATTCTGACCACATAAGCAACTTCAAATATTGTGGAATTGATACATTGATTGGAAACAGTGGTATTGTGTGTTGGTACAGTGCGCTCCAGGGGGCGCTCAGCTCACACGTTTGGAGCCAGTCAAGTGAGTTTCTGAACATGCTGTCTCCTGGCACAGGTGTGAGGTTCATCAAGCTGAGTGAAAAAGTTGCCCTGGGACAAACTTGCTCACGTGTGGAATTAAATGATGTATCACGTGTTAAGCTCATCTTATTTCTGCGAATAGAGCACATAAATGGGTAAGGTGTCATATTTCTTGGTTAGATTGTACATTAACTGACAGAACTCTTGGAACTATGATTTAATGAGACAAAACTCTTACCTTTTACATAACTGCTTGAGCAACATATTCAAGTCGATGCTTTCCCCCAACTCTCAATTGAGTTATAGGCGTGAATGTGTTATTCTGAAGTTCTTCACAGCAATCCATAAAGTTGAAATGAACCATTTCTTCCATCGATGAGTCAAAGGTAGGAAGACAAAATATTTAATTAATTTTAGGTGCAATGGCAAACCGAGGAGAAAAACCAATTAATTACGCTTAGATAAACATGGTGGTGCAGAGCCGACTGACACATTTGGATATACGATAATTAAAACGCACGAGGTTTATGTTCAAGGCTTGCAAGTTTATTATCTACTTGCAAATACTATCCGTCGCTTCGCTGACGGGAATACTAAAGGGGAGAGGGAGAAAAAGATGGGGGAAGAGGGAGAGAGGGGGGAATTGTGGGGAGAGAGGGGGGGAAGTGGGGAGAGAGGAGGGAGGGGAGCGAGGAGGGGTGGGGGAAGGAAAGACAGTGTGAGGTGAGAGGAAGGGAAGGCAGACGTGCGGTGGAGTGTTAATTACAACCCAGATGTGTCCGGAGACAAACAACGCCCAGAAACGTCTGGAGACAAACACCGTGCAGCATAACCATCATCCGGATATGTCCAAAGACAGATTCAGAGAGAGACAGAGGGAAGAGTGAGAGAGGTGTGGGAGGAAGGTGCTGCACTGTATTGGGAGGGGGTAGAGCAAGGATGGGACAGAAAGAGAGAGTGCGAGAGAGTGAGAGCAAGAGCGAGAGTGAGAGCAAGAGTTATGCTTAATGAACACACACGCACGCACTTGGTTGATATCAGCTACAACCCAAAAACCATGAGTAGCTTTCACCGAAAAACGTCACATTTATATAGACGTTTCAGGGATATGGTCACAAACATTGATCTCTATAAACAGCTTCGTGTGACGGGTGGAAAAAAATTTGGGGCTCAGTAACTTAGAAAGCACAATGATACGGCAAACGGCTCAGAAATCGGGTGTTATTTCACAACTTGCTCAGGGTGATGGGGCATGAACCACTCGCTCAGGGTGACGTAGAACAAATCACTCACTCAGGGTGATGGAGCACGAACCACTCTCTCAGGGTGACTGAACATGAACCACTCGCTGAGGGTGACTGAGCACGAACCGCTCGCTCAGGGTGACGGAGCTTGAACCACTCGCTCAGGGTGACGGAGCACGAACCGCTCGCTCAGGGTGACGGAGCTTGAACCACTCACTCAGGGTGACAGAGCATGAACCACTCGCTCAGGGTGACGGAGCACGAACCACTCGCTCAGGGTGATGGAGCACGAACCACTCTCTCAGGGTGACTGAGCATGAACCACTTGCTGAGGGTGACGGAGCACGAACCGCTCGCTCAGGGTGACAGAGCTTGAACCACTCACTCAGGGTGACAGAGCATGAACCACTCGCTCAGGGTGATGGAGCAAGAACCACTCGCTCTGAATGACGTGGCGGGCAAAAGCGTCCGCAGTGAGTGAACGATTCGTCCAGAAGGACGAAGCGTGGTATGGCTCTCGACTGTAAGGCGTTCAGCAAATGGCTTAAGCACTCATGCAAGTACTCCAATGAAATGGTTGATAAAGAGCAGTTGGCCAGGCTGTCGCTGCATATCATATGGGATCCCGAAACTTTAAAGCCAGTCTTCACCGTGCATGCAGCAGTTAATGAAATAAAATGATTTAGTTCAAATAATGACTTTATCCACAAAAGAGTTGCAGCCTAATGCAGAACAACCCTGGAGACATCACAAAGTCCAATCACCCGTGAAATAAACATTTCAGATGATCCGCCATCTTGCCTGCTCCTCTTTTTTTTGTCACATGGTACATCGGTTTAGGATCTGCTCAAACGTTATAACTTTTTTTTTAACGTCCTTTTTTTACTTATGTTTTTTTTTTTACCAGATTTTCTTTGATTCCTTGTCGAGCACTTCGCGAAACCTCCGAAAACATAGACACAGATCTGGCAGACGCTATGGACCGGCAGTCCCTCTGGGGTACAGGGCATGAGGTCCAGCAGTGAATGCATTAAATCATATAGCTCAATGAAGCTAGTTAATTTTGGCACATTCCTAAATTTTTTGTTCATTCATTATAATTCTCCAAACAGTAGAAAACATTAAGTTTAACACTTTGGAAATTTCACATTTTCTTGTGTTATCTCTGGAGAAGGAGGGGACGTAGCCTTGCTTGCTTAAAGTTAATAGGTATATCAGCTTAGTTATAAGATTCGTTATTTCTTTAAATTATCAGATTTCACAACAGATTTCGACACTTATTCAGTCCGGATAATATCCGATCCTCAAAACCAAAATAATATTTGATGATACGCTTAAATTAGTTCATGAGAGTCGATCGTTGAAAATCGTATCATATAATACATGAAATTGCTCCAAGCTCCTAATTTGAAAACTATAGTACCAACAAAAGTGATGTATATAGCGATTCATAACGACGATGAACAGGCATTCAATAATGAGTGAGGAAAATAAAAAAATAAACTTTATCATTCAGAAATCCTTGCGGCCTGTTCCAAGTCAAGGCAAGGTTGAGCAGGCCAAAAAAACATGGCGGCTTCAGACCCCAGCGAAGTTACCCAGGAAACGCCTGAAGACCCCAGACAGTGAGGTGGCCGAGGATCGCCTGATGAAGGATGTAATTAAATAAGGCCATTAATTATCTTCAAAAGGGCTGTTTGAATTAACCCAAAAATCCAATTTTCACTCGTGCACTTCCTTGGAGTTTTCTTGGTGTGCGTGCAAAGTTTCAGGCTGTTAGGTTTTATAGTTTTGGAGGAGACACACAGACACACACTTACATGGACATTCATTAGTATAGATAATCAGAATCGCAACAATTGAACACAGGTGGAGGCCAATTAACTTGGTGTGTGATTTTGAAAGTGAATGGTTACACCTGAGCTAATTTACAATTGCTCTTACAAGTGCGTGCCCGTATGTGCGTAGCCGTACGTGCAAAAAAAAAAACAACTTTCAAACCGCGTGCCAAAAACAACAACCACACAGGCCGTTCCTTCGCTCTCGCATGCCCGTACGTGCGTGGCCGTCCGTGCGTGCCCGTACGTGCGTGGTCGTATGTGCAAAATATAAAACGTAAAAAACTTTCAAACCACGTGCCAGAAACAACAACCACACAGGCCATTCCTTTGCTTTTGCGTGCCCGTACGTGTGTGGGCGTACGTGCAAAACATAAAAGATAAAAAAAACTTTCAAATCGTGTGCCAGAAACAACAACTTTACAGGCCATTCCTTTGCTTTCGTTTGCCCGTACGTGCGTGGCCGTACATGAGTGGCCGTACGTGCGTGGCCATACGTGCAAAAAAAACCTTTCAAACCGCGTGCCAGAAACAACAACCACACAGGTCGTTCTTTCGCTCTCACGTGCCCGTACGTGCGTGGCTGTACATGAGTGGCCGTATGTGCAAAAAAAAAACCTTTCAAACCGCGTGCCAGAAACAACAACCACACAGGTCGTTCCTTCGCTCTCGCGTGCCCGTACGTGCGTAGTCATACGTGCGTGGCCGTACGTGCAAAATTTTTTTTTTTAACAACAGCACAGGCCGTTCCTTCACTCTCGTAAACGACGACTGGATTGGGGCATTGTGTTTACATATAAATCTTCTTCTTCTTCTTCTTCTTCTTTCGGCTGCTCCCGTTAGGGGTCGCCACAGCGGATCATCCGTATGATCCGCATAGTGATTTGGCACATGTTTTACGCCGGATGCCCTTCCTGACGCAACCCTGGCCACCTCTTACGACACACAGGGATATGGTACACCTATTTTAACCGGGGTATACACCAGCCCAGTACACTGGTACTCATTTCGCTGACCTCGGAAGGATGACAGGCTGAATCAACCCCCTGGTGTATTAATTCAGTGTCCCAACGGGGCTTGAACTCAGGATCTTTTGGATCCCAAGCCGCTGCCCTAACCACTGCGCCAACACCAGGCTTGTGTTTATCTATAAATGCGCATATGAAATCGAGAAATTATTAGAATACAGAGTAAGTCATCACTATCCGGAAGTCCATGCATTGTAACCCGTAATGGGGAACGCGGCTGAGGACCTCTTCCCCAACGGCCATGCCTTTGCAGCAAAGTGTCCTGTCATTGGTAACTAAATGGCGCCCTTTCCCCATCAGCCACGCCTACGCAACAACGTGTCCTCTCATTGGTTTGGTAAATAAATGGCCAGAACTTGGGAACCACTTGTCCGATTAATATCAAACCTTGAAAAGGCACATACTCAGGTCCCCAGCAATATACCTGGCAAGTTCCAATTAGATCGGACCAGCGGTTGTCGAGAAACAGCGGTCACACACACACACACACACACACACACACACACACACACACACACACACACACACACACACACACACACAAACACATTGCTGGAATTATAGATAGATTACAGAGGTGGACACATCCAACCAAGATATTGTAGTTTTATATGTTTAATTAATTTTCTGAAATTTGTGGAATTCGTTTTTCATTTGGAAGTTGTGGGTTACGATGTGTAATTAAAGGTGAAAAAAGTCTGATTTGATGAAATTAAATTCCAGGCTCCAATGCTACAAAAGGTGAAAAATTTGAAAAGGGGGTGGAGACGATCTATCGGTACTGTAATATTGAGAGTAAAAATAAAACTTTTTCAATTTCTAATTTATTTATATAAACTTAAAGGTAAATGTGACATTAAATTGACTTTACAGAAGTTTGAATTATGATCTACCAATATTGTACACGTCTAACTTCCCACAAGTGTTTAATGTGAAATAGCACCACAAAAGTGAAAATCACCCAAACTTTGCACAGCACCGTAAACCGCACACTTTTCAGCACTTGTATGGACTGGATTCTGGGGAGGATGTCGGAGAGATCAAGCTGCAGTGCATCGTTTGGGAATGTCAAGATCTCTGACCTTTATTTGGCAGATGATGCAGTCATCTTTGCGGAGACTTTAGATATCATTTTGGGGGCCCTAGAGGTGCTGAATGAGGAGTCAGAGCTGATGGGATTACGGGTTTCCTGGGTCAAAACTAAGCTCCAGGCTTTCAATGACATCTTGGATGCTGCTGTCCTGTCTGTGCCTGTTTGTGGCGAGGATGTTGAGGTCGTGGAGAGATTCACTTACCTTGGCAGTGATATTCATGTCTCTGCTGGCTGTGAGCCAGAGGTCAATAGACGTCTGGGTCGGGCGTGGGGAGTCATGGATTCACTGAATCATGGGGTGTGGTGCTGCCGGTACCTGTGCGGGAGGACGAAAGTCCGAGTCTTCAGGTCCTTGATGCTTCCAGTCTTGCTCTATGGATGTGAGACTTGGACTCTGACCAGGGATCTGAGATGGAGATTTAATTCCTTTGGTACCAGGTCTCTTCGGAGAATCCTTGGCTATCGCTGGTCAGACTTTGTGTCCAATGAGCAGTTGCTGAGAGAGAGACTCAAATTAGATTTGTTACCTGGATCGTCCGTGAGCGTCAGGTGTGGCTGTATGGACATGTGGCTCGTTTTCCTGACGTTAATCCTGCTCAACAGTTCCTCTCAGCGAGGAAGCCTCATGAGTGGAGGAGACCAATGGGCCGACAACGTGCCTCGTGGTTACAGAAAGTTGATCGGCATCTCAAGGAGATGGGGATGGGCCAGGCATCTGCCTTGGAGATGGCCAAACGGAGGCCCCTGAAGTATCGGCGGAAAGTGGACACAGTGGCGCATGCTCTAGCGCATGCTCCCATACCTGACCTGTAAACTGGAGGTTTCATCTGTGTTACTGATGTGATTTCATGCACATTTTGATTGGAATATATTTCATGCACAAACCAAAGTATTTGAACACATGATTTCCACATGACAATTGAACCACAATTTACCACATGATACTATTCACACACTCACCCATAATTCTCTCCCCCCATCTAAAAAAAAACAACAGAAACTGTAATGGTTACTTGGTAGAATGCATGTCTCTGCCAGACTGAACAGTTTATGTGTTGTATCCCACTGATGGGTCGGATCTGGATCCGGACATGAACTAAAATCAGATAGGCTTGTTCTTTTCACCTCCCCAACTCATCCACCAAGTTTCGTCATAACTCGTGCATAACTTTTTGAAGTATTATGCCATATATATATATATATATATATATATATATATATATATAGCATGATATATATATATATATATATATATCATGCTATATATATATATATATATATATATATATATATATATATATATATATATATATATATATATATATATATATATATATATATATATAGCATGATATATATATATATATATATATATATATATATATATATATATATATAGCATGATATATATATATATATATATATATATATATATATATATATATATATATATATATATATATATAGCATGATATATATATATATATATATATATATATATATATATATATATATATATATATATATATAGCATGATATATATATATATATATATATATATGATATATATATATATATATATATAGCATGATATATATATATATATATATATATATATATATATATATATATAGCATGATATATATATATATATATATATATATATATATATATATATATATATATATATATATATATATATATATATATATATATATATATATATATATATATATATATATATATATATATATATATATATACATATATATACATGCATATATAGTTTTGGCCCCATCTCTCAAAGGTGAAGAATCATTCTAAAAATAAAAAAAATTATTGTATTCGGATCTGGATTTTTACCAAAATGTAACCAATTTCTCTGTGTCACACACCCAACCTTTCCACTAAATTTCGTCCTAATCCGTCCGCAACCTTTTGAGATTTCCTGTTCACAGACAAAGACATGCAGACAGGGATGAAAACATAACCTCCGTCCACCTTCGGTGGCAGATGTAACAAGTCAGAAAAAAAAAATTTAAAGGAAAAAAAATAAAGAAAGAAAAGGATTGTGGTGTCATTCCTAACTTGTTAGGTTCTTTTGGGGGGGATTCCATTCCAACATTGTGTTTTTACCTCTGCCACCAAAGGTGGAAGGAGGTTGTTTTCACCC
>NC_140967.1:4403974-4426474 GCF_056783735.1 Eptatretus burgeri | reverse complement strand
TCTTGGTAGCTATAGCGACCTGATGGGGAACCTGCACAGCCTTACTCAAAGCATGATTGATAATAGTAGTGGGGTAATCTCTTTTTGTGAAAAAAACATCACTCATTTCCCGAGCTCGCACGTGTATATAATATATATTCCAGTGATGTTGCGTACAACATGTGTATGTATATATATATATATATATATATATATATATATATATATATATATATATATATATATATATATATATATATATATATATATATGTAGAGTTGAGATCAGACCCCCATTACTGTCGTGGGTACCATGAAGCAAGTGCCACACCAGATATTGATACATGTATTCTGACTAACAGGAAATGCCTGTCATACATGAACTTGTCTATGGTACACAAAACAGTTCTGGGAGCAGCCAGGAACAATTTAAATTTTAAAATGGCTCTTCTGGCTAAACCACTGCATCGGCTTCGCCTATCAGGAGTGAGCTCAGAAGAGCTACAGCCTTCTACATCTCCATAGGATTGTATTGCAACCAATACCGGGATGATAATTTAATTATCAATATTATTGACCAGTGCACCCTGGAGAGGGAACATCCATGGATATGTTTTTCAGGCTTGTTGGCCCTTGTGAGCGTGTTGCAGAAGTTCCTCCCCAGAGCATACGAATATGTATTCAGATAGATTTTAGGATATGTGAGCCCAATGCTCCCCCCCCCCACCACATCTCCCTCATCCCCCATCCCCTTTCATTTCCTCAAAATATTGGATTTGCTTCTGCATGGTTTCAAATCTGATAAAAATTGCTAAACTCTGCACAATAAAACAATTTACCCAACCTTGAACATACAGTCTATGCGTTCATATATATCGATATACTCGATATGAACTAAACTCCAAACTTGATGAAACAGCAAAGTACAGATCAAATCCCATAACGGCCATTGCCGCACAACCTGGTATCAACAAGCATCGTCCGCCACACAGACGTATTGTCTCTGCCACACTGAGCGCCACTTACGAGGTGGAGTTCTGGGGCATGATCAATGAACAAAACAAGTCGAGGTACATTCAAAGTACACCGCCCCCCCCCATGCCAAATAAATAAATAACAAATCCTCCAGCGCGCGACATCGCCAGGGCACCTTCTGTGCCCGGCGATGCCACCATGCAGTACATGGAGACGGAATTTGGAGGGAGCAGTGGACAAGAATTGATTGATCAATTGCATAATTAAATAAATAAATAACGATCATAAAATAATTAATTTCTTCATCGATTAGCTAATAGCAAACCAAAACCACCACTGTTTCATCCAAATCTGTAACTTTTTGAAAATTAATTCATCGAAAAATGAATAATTAATCAATCAAAAATATCCTTCAGAGCCAAATCGCTTGTTCACTGTCGTGTCCAAATATCAGCTTGTGAGCTCAAAAGGCGCCTGAGTTATTGTGCAGATGATAAACAAAATAAATAAGTAATTAATAAAACAATAATAATGACATAATTAATCAATTAATTGATTCATCAAAAATAAATTAAAAAATCGTGTTTTTGCCAAAGCACAAATTCACTTTTGTCCCCAAATTTCAACTTTCTCGCTCAAAGGATGGCTGAGATATCGCCTGGAAAAACAAACAAGAAAACAAACCAACCAACAAACAAGAAAAAGACATCATGCAGAGCACGATACTTGCAAAATCTACCCCCCCCCCCCTTTACAAAGGTTGCCATGGATACATAAAATTGTCCATGTTACTAAGATTAAAATTGACAATCTTAATCAAAGTTCAGGTCAATCGGATGAAAATTGATGATTTTTTTCAGATTGAAATAGATGATTTTAGAAGTTTGACCTTGAGTTGACCTTTCACCTTTTGACCTCAAAAACAGTTGGTTTCCCAATCCATTGACACAATATGCAAATCTTGTTCAAATTTCAAGTGAATCGATGGAAAAATGATGATTTTAGAAATTTGACCTTTGACGACAAAATCGAGAGGCTTCTCAGTTGAGACAACGTCTATAACTCGGTGAAGTTTCATGACGATTGGTTTAGAATTGTGACCTTTAGGCGACAGACAGACAGACAGACAGACAGACAGACAGACAGACAGACAGACAGACAGACAGAATAAGAAAATCGACTGACCAATATACTTGAAAAATCTTCCATTTTGCGAGTAACACCCAAACACACCCCACACACATCACACACACACACACACACACACACTTTCTCGACCACATGGATCATCAGCTGGGCACCGTTCTTCCTCGAGGTTTCGATCCTTTCAGCCCAGGACCTCTCCAAATTTTTCATGAACCCAGTCAAACAATGACCAACCTGATTGTGCAGTGGGTAAAACATTCTTCCATTGCCATCACCGGTGTTAGTTCGGTTTCCATGGCCGCTCAGTGGAAATTCCCATACCCTGCGATGAAGTGGAAACCTGTCCAGGATTTGGTTCTTAGCCACAAAAACGTCCACTACTGACTGTGAACGCCAGCCACAACAAATTCCGTCAAAAGTACAGGCCTCCAACACCACCACCAAAAACAATGATTTGGAGTGAAATTGGAGAGGGAGCATTTTCCAGCCCAGGTCGTACATCCTGAACCTGAGCAACACTCGCTAGTTTGCGTAGGCAAGCGGATGAGGGTCATTTTTGCCACGAGTTGTTTGTTCGGAGATTTCACCATTTTCCATTGTGAATGTACTCATTGTTTTGTGCAATTAAGATACTTCTCATTAACTTTACGCTCAATTGAATTTCGGACAAACATCAATCTCTTGTCCAATTCCATTCGTCCAAGATTTTGGTTTGTCGCACGTTGCGCTGTTCATGGGACAATGCCATGAGCGTTGTGTCATCACTGATAAAAAAAAAAGCCAGTGCAAGCGATCGTTTCAGCCATTTTCATCTGGCCCTGAAGTCCTCTGAAAAGTCGAACATGGAGTCGTCGAAAAATAATTATTTACACCAACCAAGTAGACCGTTGACTACAGGACAGCGGAGACCCTGCCTGGTGTGCTGTGCTGAGGATCAGCATTGCTCTCGTGAGATCTGCTGAACTACCATGACCTCTGGTCTCGCATCATTTGACCATCCATCTCACGATGCGATGAACCAGATCCAAGATCTGTCATTACAAGTCGACATTAAGGGACCTTCGTGGTGAGCTTTTCCTCCACAACTGATTGAGTTTCCAAAGGAGAACTCCACGAAATGACTCCTCCAATGTCAAGTTTGTCATCAAGCTTTGGAGGAAAAGTGTGTCACTCATGACCCTTGGGTAATCTGTACACTGCTGCCCTTTGTCTTTTAGCTCTTCCATGAGCCTCGACCCTTGTATTGATACAAATGTGATGCACTAAATGACTTGTTTTTATTATACTTTACAGTGTCAAGCCATGTACAAAACCAAGGCAGTGTTCATTACAGGGTTCAACATGTTCGTGACGACTGAACATCACATCCTGTGTGCATCACAACATCACATCGAGAGCCAGCAAGGGCTCCGAGGAAAAACAACCTCAGGGCCGTACCCCCAAACCCCCACCCCTTCTCTCTTACATTTGTATGAAAAATTACAGTTATAGGAGAAGCTCGGGACCCCCAACAGACCCCAGGCCACGAGACTCCTGTTGCGCATGACGAAGAACATTTCAACATCGGTTTTTTTGTGAAAGCAACAGAGGATTCAAACCTGTTCCGTGACAAAGACCGTCAACAATGGAGGAGGACATTAGGCCCATCAAGCGTACGCAATGGTTGCCAACCTATGTGTGATGTATCTCCCTTCCTCGAGTTCGACGTGAGTGCTGTGTGCGCACGCGCAACACACGGGACGAGTAATGGAGCTGAGTGCTGTGAATAAAGCTTACGTGAAGTCAGTCTGAGATAAAGAACTATCAGTGTCTCCATGGCGACTGTCGGCATTCTCCATGAATACTCCGATGGGGAGGATTGGGTGGATTTCGTAAAGAGGCTGGACCAGTATTTCGTGACCAACAAACGTGGTGTCTGTTGGTGATGCCGTCCGTCGTCGTGCTGTGTTGTTGACTGTGTGCGAGCAGAAGGTGTACGGACTCATCAAAAAACTGTTGTCACCACGGTGACCGACCGACGAGTCCTATGAAGAACTCTGTGAGCTCATAAAGCGACACTTCAACCCGAGAGCTGGTCTGATTATATTGAGGTATAAGTTCTATACACACACTCACCAGGAAAATCAGGACATTTCTCGTTTTGTCGCTGATCTGCGCCGTTCAGCAGAACCGTGTCAGTTTGGTGCTGTGCTGGACGAGATGCTCCGAGACTTTTTTTGTGATTGGGGTAAATCATGACGTCGTCTTACAAAAACTCCTTACTCAAGAAGACGACCTTGACCTTGGAAAAGCAGTGAAGAACTTGTGTTGGCGTTGTGGTGCAAATCATATGGCTGACCAGTGCCGTTTAGAGCGGTACACACCGAACGGATGTGGCAATATCGGGCATCTTCAAAAGAAAAGAGGTGTTCCCAATCCAGCAGTGGTGATAGTGGTGATGATGACCTGTTTTTGACATTAGCTGGTGGAAAGTCATTCACCAAGTTGGATCTGACGTCCGCCGAGATGACACAAGAGCAGGATGAGGAGTCAAGGAAACTCACTTGCATCAACACTCGCAAGGGGCTGTTCATCTCCAATCATTGTCCTTTTGGAATACGTTCAGCAGCTGCCATCTTTCAGAGAAACATGGAGAGTCTATTGAAATCCGTGCCAAAATCTGTCATGTTCCAGGATGACATCTTGATCAGGGGCTGCAACACTGCGGAACACCTGAGTCACCTGGAGGAAGTCCTGCGTCGTTTGGACAAAATAGGACTCAGACTGAAACATGAGAAATGTGTGTTTATGGTGCCCGAAGTTGTATTCCAAGGCAGAAGAGTCACTGCCGCTGGGATCATGCCGTGTGATTCCAAAGTGGAATCAATCAAGAACGCACTCAAACCAGAATTGAGTTCCTTTTTGGGTTTGCTCAACTATTTTGGCAGTTTCTTGCCGTGGGTGAGAACAGTGCTAGAACCCCTGCATCAGTTACTTCGGAAAGGGAAAACTTGGGTTTGGGGCAAGGTCCAGGATGATGCCTTCAAGGAAGCTAAAGGTCTAGTGTGTTCTAACAAGTTGCTTGTTCATTATGATCCATGTAAGCATCTTGTATTGTCATGTGAAGCCAGTGCCTACGGGGTAGGCTGTGTGTTACAACAAGCCAATGAGTCGGGCAAGTTACAACATGTTGTGTATGCTTCCAGAAGCTTGAGGAACGCTGAAAGAGCCGATGGTTTGGTTGATAAAGAAACATTAGGCTGTGTGTTTGGGGTAACCAAGATGCATCAGTATTTATTTGGTCATCAATTTGATCTTGAAATTGATCACAAATCGCTCACTTTCTTGTGTTCAGAGAACAAGGGAATCAACACCAATGCGTCATCACGTGTTCAGCGGTGGACCTTGACGCTGTCTGGTTACAATCGTACCATTCGTTACAGGACTGGCACTGGGAATTGTGCTGATGCATTGAGTCGACTGCCGGTACCTATCACTGATTGTAACAATACCCCTCAACCTGCTGACCTCGTATTAGCTATGAATGTGTTTGAGAGTGACAATTCTCCAGTCGCTGCTGCTCAAGTGAGATTGTGGTCTAACAGAGATCCTGTGTTGTCTGTAGTTAAGCATTGTGTAATGACTGGCGAGTGGTCCCGTGTACCAGACTCAGAGGAGTACAAACCATATTTATGTCGTGGAGATCAGTTGTCTGTCCAGTCAGAATTCTTACTTTGGAGCCGACGTGTCATCATGTCGAAACAGGGAAGAGACAAGTTGGTTTCTGAACTACATAGCACCCACCCTGGTATTGTTACGATGAAAGTTATCGCAAGGTCTCATGTTTGGTGGTCTGGTATTGATTCTGAACTTGAATCTTGTGTTCGTTGTTGTGATACGTGTACGCAGCTCAGCAAGTCACCAACAGAATCACCGCTGAGTCTTTGGTCGTGGCCTTCCAAACCTTTGTCCAAGATTCATGTTGACTTTGCAGGTCTGTTCTTGGGAAAAATGTTCCTTGTTGTCATTGATGTGTTTTCCAAGTGGATTGAGTGCTCTATCGTATCTACCAGCACTTCTGCCACCACCATTGAGAATCTACGTGTCATGTTCACTACTCTCGGTCTACCTGATGTGTTGGTAAGCGATAATGGTTCATGTTTTACATGTCAGGAATTTCAGGAATTCACGAGGTTGAGTGGTATCAAACATGTCCGTTCTGCTCCGTTTAAACCCACTTCTAATGGTCAGGCAGAGCGTGCTGTACAGATTATCAAGCAAGGGTTAAGGCGTGTTACTTAAGGTTCCATTCAAACGCGTTTGTCACGCATGTTGTATATATGTATGCAGTGTCTGCGTTTTGTTGTGTTGTCACTGAACTACTCCTTCAAACGTTTGTGAAATCATACCAAACTTCCGGGATACACCTACCTCTCCTGTGTGTATGTCCTCATGGTATTTTTTTTTAATTGTTTTTTCTTATCTTCTTTGAAATTCTTTGAAAAATACAATTTTTTTTCACCTAAATCTTCAACTTAATTTGCTTATAAAAATGTGATATCAAAAATATTACGTATAAATTTGCAAAATAAAAGTTTGAATTCTGCTTGGTGTAAATCTTTACAACACGGCAACTTGCGTAATTATTCATAAAACATATATATATATATATATATATATATATATATATATATATATATATATATATATATATATATATATATATACATTGTTGTGGGCCAGGGGTCAGTGGCGAGAATGACCGCGAGGTGGGGAAGTTTACGCCGTCTCCCACCAGACTTCCCGGAATTTATAGGCCATCGCTCCGGATAACTCCAAAGACGGCGGGTCAATTAATCGACCGTAAAACGCCAATATCTCGACCACGTGGTGTAAGGTTAATTGTCTCGATCCCCAATACTTAGGCTAAGTAACCACGCAGTCTTGGCTACCGGGGATTCACGCCCTCAGAACGTCTGGGTGAACCGGATCACTCTACCAACTACGGTAGAGTATCAACTTCCACCTACCAACTCCGGCTCGGATGCAGTCGAGCGGGCCTGCCCAGGACGTTCCGGCTACGATTAATGGATTATCGGGGATGAAATTATCGGGATTATCGGGGATTAATGGTTTATCGGGGATTATCTGAACTCAGATACGAACCATGCTGGACCAATACAAGAAGGGACACAAACGGACTGGGAACATTTCTAATAAATTTATTAACAGTAAAAGACAAAGGCAAGACTTAATGCGAATATGCAGGAAGTATTTACAATGATCCAAAAACACTTCTTCAGTTCTACTTAAAGACGGGCCCACACGCAGACACACACACAAAATGAAAAGAAAACCCAGAGTCTTTATTGGACCCTCACAACTGTGGAGAGAGACAAGGAGAGAGTTCGGTGGGTACCTGACTGTCGGAGGGAGGGCGTGCTCCACAATGCGGCACCTGACAAAGGCCGTTGGTCTGATCCCCAGTCGCACGTGGGGGACTCGAGGCTCGTGGCGGAGTTCAGGTGGTGAATAATCGGGGTCCACGGAGGGGGGGTCAGGGTGGCTTTGTCCTTCCTTGTAGAGGGCCAGTAGAGACACGTTCGCCGCCTCGATGGCCCTCTGCTCAACCCTCGTGACAGCAAAAACCCCTTCGTACAGCAACGTAGACCTCCTGTGACCACTCTTCGTAATCACCCCTCGTAACCACCCCTTCGTAACAGCAAAAGCCATTAAGAACCTCTCAGAACTCTCGTGCAACTCACCACCAACGCCTCAGAGAGTCTCTGGAATTTATGGACCTCCCTCAACGGCCTTGGTCAGCACACCTCGCTGTTCGCCTCTAATTGGCCAGGATCTCACGGGCACAGCCTTCCTGGGCAGGGTTTCGGCCATGCATGGAGAAAGCCGCCCCTCCCCTCCACGCGTGTTTGAGGAAGGTTTGAGGAAGGAAGGAACCTCGAACATCCTTGGGAATCCGTCTCAGGCAAAGGTGTGCTGTGGCCCGCGAACCGAGGGTGCAAGCGCAATGGTACCGTGGATCGCAATGGGGATGTAAAAATAAAAGAAAGCAATTTATTAACCTAACTAAGCCGTCACAGCGGACACATTTAATTCTCCCACTAAACAAAAGGAAGGGAGCTGTCTCACACGTACTTAACGGAATAACTGACTTTTGGGGCCTGTATGTTGGACGCAAATGGAGCCTGGTGTTGGCGCAGTGGTTAGGGCAGCGGCTTGGGATCCAAAAGGTCCTGAGTTCAAGACCCGTAGGGCCACTGAATTAATACACCAGGGGGTTGACTCAGCCTGTCATCCTTCCGAGGTCGGCGAAATGAGTACCAGTGTACTGGGCCGGTGTATACCCCGGTTAAAATAGGTGTACCATATCCCTGTGTCGTAAGAGGCGACCAGGGTTGCGTCAGGAAGGGCATCCGGCGTAAAACATGTGCCAAATCACTATGCGGATCATACGGATGATCCGCTGTGGCGACCCCTAACGGGAGCAGCCGAATGAAGAAGAAGAAGATGTTGGATGCAAATGGTTTCCAGATCCGTAACAATATATATATATATATATATACATATATATATATATATATATATATATATATATATATATATATATATATATATATATATACATATATATTGTCGCGGATTCGCGCCCGCCGGCGTGCGAACGGCCACGTAACTCGAATCGCGGCACGTCGCCCACCGGACGGACAATCCAGTCGTGACCCTCTCGGACTAACGCCGGGAACCAGTCACGGGTGGACCTTTCGGTCTCACCGTGATCGAGCCAATCGGCCCCCGCGTGGGATAGGGTTGCTCGCCAAATTCGACCTACCTAAGTACCCACACGGAGGGTAGACCGGGCGATCGCACCTCGCCGCAGGTCGACTTCGGACACGGGCCACTTAAGCGACCCGTTCCGTACTATCGGGATAACCGAGCGGTGTTATTCGTCGGCCTCGACGGTTCGATTAATTATCGGGCGTCTTAGCCCTCGACCAACCCTTTACGTGAAGCAAGATGGAGATTCAATGAAAGAAATGACGAAGCGAAGCGGGAAAACAGTTCAATAATAAGCACATTTATTTCGCGGCACACAGGAAGCACACATATACAATTCCACCAAAAGCACATGGAAAAGAAGAAGACAAAAGCAAATGCGACAATGCAGATCTAATACCGACTACGCGAGCACACGGCAACACTTATACAATTTTACTTCACAGACGGCGCCGACAACACATATTCCCAAAGCAAAAGAAAAGAGAACCACCCTCCAGGATGAGGGGGTAGGCGGGCCTGGGGCCGAGACCGTGTCGGGCCTAGCCGTTTGATGATGAGACGCGGAGCGGCGGTGGTGCCTCAACTCCACGGGCCTCGCGGACGGTGTCTGGTAGGGGGTGGGAAGGGGGCCCCCTTTTGTCGCACTATCTCAGCGCGGGGGGAAACAGGAGGGGGTTGCTGATGCTCGGGGAAAGGAGGATTTCACAAAATCGCGGGTCCCGCGACGAGCGTCTCCACCACGCCCTCGGTCGCGCCGCCGGCCTTTCTCTCCGCAGTTTCCCGAATCCGACGCGAGCACCCCCTCGTTCGCCTTCGCCGCCGCCGCCTCTCCACAGCTCCGTCCTCTTCACTCCGACTCCGCGAGCTCCCAACTGCCCTGAGCTCTTCCTCCGCTTCCAACTCAACTCTTCCTCCTGCGAACTGAACTTCCTGACGAACGCAGTCGTTTTTATAAGCCCCGTGGCTTCGCTCCTCCATCTTTGACCCTCTGCCTCCGACCTTTCACCTCTCTTGCTGGCTCCCCATTGGCCCGAGGAAAAGTGGGCGTGAATTCTTTTTGATCCATGAATTTGCATATAGCGACCGCCCTCCAACGCCCTGGAGGCGGGGCCAAACCACCCCTCGCTCACCGATTGGACGGAACAAAAGTGGGCGTGAGTCGTTTTTGATCCGTTTTTCTGCGGAAAGTCCGCGATGCTTTTGAACATGCTGCTCGGTGCGCGCTCTACACGAGTCCAGCATCGGTGCCCACGAGTGGCGCGAGATGACGGTGATGCGATGGTGGCGAGTTGTGACGGTAAAGGTCGTGGCGGTTGTGGTGAAGCGGCGTTGTGGTTGGTGGTTGTTGTTGTGATGGCTGTTGAGATGTGGTTGGTGGTGGTAATAATGGTGGTTGGTCCAAAATAAAGATAGTAAAAGAAAAACGGCTATCCTGAAGAGTCGCAGCCCTCATGAATGACATTTATTCCCTCTAGACAACGGGTTTGGGCCTAACTACACATATACTTACCGAGATATCTCACCTAAGGGACCTGAATGGTGGTTTGCGAATTTGGTCAACCACAACAATATATAATATATATATATATATATATATATATATATATATATATATATATATATATATATATATAGATACATATATATATATATATATATATATATATATATATATATATATACATACATATATATACATACATATATATACCAACATACAAACACACATACATACATATATTTATATATACTCGTACGTGCCCGTATGTGCGTGCCTATACGTGCGTGGCCGTACGTGAAAAAAATAAACATAAAAGTCTTTCAAACCGCGAGCCAGAAACAACAACCACACAGGCCGTTCCTTCGCTCTCGTGTGCCCGTACGTGCGTGCCCTTACGTGTGTGGCCGTACGTGCAAACCAAAAAAAAAACTTTCAAACCACGAGCCAGAAACAACCACACAGGCAGTTCCTTCATTTTCACGTGCCCGTATGTGCGAGCCCGTACGTGCGTGCCCGTACGTGCAACCCCCCCCCCCCAATAAACTTTCAAACCGCGAGCCAGAAACAACCACACAGGCCGTTCCTTCGCTCTCGTAAACGACGACTTGATTGGGGCATTGTGTTTATCTATAAATGCACATAAGAAATCGAGAAATTATTAGAATACATTAAGTCATCACTATCCGGAAGTAGTGCGTCCCCGTACGGAATGTTCACATGCATTCCACGAATTATCGCTTGCATTGAAGTAACAACTGCTGTGCTACTTACACACACCGAGTTAATTAAAATCCAAGTTAAAATCAAGTTTACCTTCCTGTCTTTGCTAGCCATGACATTAGCTGCAATTGACCATTGCCACTGCAATGCCACGCTAACTAAGGTGCCCTTTCCCCATCGGCCATGCCTACGCAGCAACGTGTCCTGTCATTGGTTTGGTAAATAAATGGTCGCAGCAACGTGTCCTGTCATTGGTTTGGTAAATAAATGGCCACAGCAACGTGTCCTGTCCTTGGTAACTAAGGCGCCCTTTCCTCATCGGCCACGCCTATGCAGCAACGTGTCCTGTCATTGGTTTGGTAAATTAATGGCCGCAGCAACATGTCCTGTCATTGGTTTGGTGAATAAATAGCCATAACTTTGGAGCCCCTTGTCCGATTAATATCAAACCTTGAAAAGGCACATCCACAGGTCCCCAGCAATATACTTGGCAAGTTTCAATTAGATCGGACCAGTGGTTGTCGAGAAACAGCGGTCGCAGACACACACACACACACACACACACACACACACACACACACACACACACACACACAGATTGCTGGAATTATAGATAGATAGATGAAGAACATTTAAGGCACGAAGTTGTGATTTATGATCAAATATTTCCTGCTCCCCACACAGGAATGTACACATTGCAAAACAAAATTTAATTATTACCAAACAAAACTTTGTCCTCCATGAACTTCAACACTTTATGATGAACCAGAAGCACCTGCTCCCCATGGGAGCGGCCAAGGGGGTTGTGTTATTATCCTTATTCTAATGTGTAATTCAAAACACCTCTCGTTGCGTAATTTAAAACACCTCACTGCACTGAAAAACGTGGGGACAGGAATACTGTTCGGTAACGGGTGGCCGCTTGTCATGCCCTCTCCCACCTGGAGCAGTGCCGCACACTACACATTTCCAAAGAGAATTTGTGTCCTCCCTCCCTCACCCCAACTCAAGACCACTGGCAAAGATTAAAAAACAAAAAAGCACAACTCTACACTAATTGGGGTCATGCTGATCCTATGTCGCACGTCTGGATGTCGTGGGCTTCGAACTGTAGGAGGAGTAGAGCGACACAAACACAAGCACACACAGACCGTCCGTGAATTATAGTGAGGATGAGACCGATTTATTTTAACTTCAACCCACTCATTACCATGAACACACTTCTTTCGACCCAGATATTGGTAATGAAGTACATTTTCACAGCAGTTTTGATGACTCATCGTACATTATTCAAATATACAACTTGCCAAAATCAGATCAAAAGCGTACTTTAATGTAATGAGTCTTCACAACACGTAAAGGAAATAAATCATCAAACCTGATTTGAATAAATAACATCATAAGCACACCTGAGCCTGGTGTTGGTTTTGTGGTTAAGGTGGCTGGCTTCACATTTTAGGGTCCTGAGTTTGAGCCCCTATTTTAACCGTTGAAACAACACCAGGTGGGTTGACTCAGCCTGTCATCGTTCTCAGGTTGGCAAAATGAGTTCCAGCCTACTTGGGTAATAAGCCATTCAAGTATCCTGGGTCAGAGAGACGACCTGTCCATGGATTGGACTCCTTAGCCAATAGAACTGCCTCAGCAGCCCCGACTTGCCTCGCAGTGTGAAAGCAATCAATGGTTGTTATTATTACAGCACACCTGAACTGCCTTTAGAGAAATAAAATAATTATAATTATAATGCTGTTATATTACGTTATATGGAAGACGCAATCTCACCCAAATTGATCACGACATGCCGAGGAGAGCTCCAACAGCTAAATTGGGAAAAGAGGAATCCACTCAATTTTGTAAATTGAGAGTCAAAATATCAGACTAATTTAAGAATATGAAGACAAAGTTAATGTTCAACTGCAATGCAAACAAAAAAAAGAAGGGATTCAAATTGGGAAAAGAGGAATCTACTCAATTTTGTAAATTGAGAGTCAAAATATCAGACTAATTTAAGAATATGAAGACAAAGTTAATGTTCAACTGCAATGTAAACAAAAAAAAGAAGGGATTCAATTTGGGAAAATAGGAATGTACTCAATTTTGTAAATTCATTCAAAATATCAGACTAATTTAAGAATATGAAGAGAAAGTTAATGTTCAACTGCAATGTAAACAAAAACAAAGAAGGGATTCAAATTGGGAAAAGAGGAATCTACTCAATTTTGTAAATTGAGAGTCAAAATATCAGACTAATTTAAGAATATGAAGACAAAGTTAATGTTCAACTGCAATGCAAACAAAAAAAGAAGGGATTCAATTTGGGAAAAGAGGAATCTACTCAATTTTGTAAATTGAGAGTCAAAATATCAGACTAATTTAAGAATATGAAGACAAAGTTATTGTTCAACTGCAATGTAAACAAAAAAAAGAAGGGATTCAATTTGGGAAAAGAGGAATCTACTCAATTTTGTAAATTCATTCAAAATATCAGACTAATTTAAGAATATGAAGACAAAGTTAATGTTCAACTGCAATGTAAACAAAAAAAAGAAGGGATTCAAATTGGGAAAAGAGGAATCTACTCAATTTTGTAAATTGAGAGTCAAAATATCAGACTAATTTAAGAATATGAAGACAAAGTTAATGTTCAACTGCAATGTAAACAAAAAAAAAGAAGGGATTCAAATTGGGAAAGGGGAATCTACTCAATTTTGTAAATTGAGAGTCAAAATATCACACTAATTTAAGAATATGAAGACAAAGTTAATGTTCAACTGCAATGTAAACAAAAAAAAGAAGGGATTCAATTTGGGAAAATAGGAATGTACTCAATTTTGTAAATTCATTCAAAATATCAGACTAATTTAAGAATATGAAGAGAAAGTTAATGTTCAACTGCAATGCAAACAAAAAAAGAAGGGATTCAATTTGGGAAAAGAGGAATCTACTCAATTTTGTAAATTGAGAGTCAAAATATCAGACTAATTTAAGAATATGAAGACAAAGTTAATGTTCAACTGCAATGCAAACAAAAAAAGAAGGGATTCAATTTGGGAAAAGAGGAATCTACTCAATTTTGTAAATTGAGAGTCAAAATATCAGACTAATTTAAGAATATGAAGACAAAGTTATTGTTCAACTGCAATGTAAACAAAAAAAAGAAGGGATTCAAATTGGGAAAAGAGGAATCTACTCAATTTTGTAAATTCATTCAAAATATCAGACTAATTTAAGAATATGAAGACAAAGTTAATGTTCAACTGCAATGTAAACAAAAAAAGAAGGGATTCAATTTGGGAAAAGAGGAATCTACTCAATTTTGTAAATTCATTCAAAATATCAGACTAATTTAAGAATATGAAGACAAAGTTAATGTTCAACTGCAATGTAAACAAAAAAAAGAAGGGATTCAAATTGGGAAAAGAGGAATCTACTCAATTTTGTAAATTGAGAGTCAAAATATCAGACTAATTTAAGAATATGAAGACAAAGTTAATGTTCAACTGCAATGTAAACAAAAAAAAAGAAGGGATTCAAATTGGGAAAAGAGGAATCTACTCAATTTTGTAAATTGAGAGTCAAAATATCAGACTAATTTAAGAATATGAAGACAAAGTTAATGTTCAACTGCAATGTAAACAAAAAAAAGAAGGGATTCAATTTGGGAAAATAGGAATGTACTCAATTTTGTAAATTCATTCAAAATATCAGACTAATTTAAGAATATGAAGAGAAAGTTAATGTTCAACTGCAATGCAAACAAAAAAAGAAGGGATTCAATTTGGGAAAAGAGGAATCTACTCAATTTTGTAAATTGAGAGTCAAAATATCAAACTAATTTAAGAATATGAAGACAAAGTTAATGTTCAACTGCAATGTAAACAAAAAAAGAAGGGATTCAATTTGGGAAAAGAGGAATCTACTCAATTTTGTAAATTCATTCAAAATATCAGACTAATTTAAGAATATGAAGACAAAGTTAATGTTCAACTGCAATGCAAACAAAAAAAAGAAGGGATTCAATTTGGGAAAAGAGGAATCTACTCAATTTTGTAAATTCATTCAAAATATCAGACTAATTTAAGAATATGAAGACAAAGTTAATGTTCAACTGCAATGTAAACAAAAAAAAGAAGGGATTCAAATTGGGAAAAGAGGAATCTACTCAATTTTGTAAATTGAGAGTCAAAATATCAGACTAATTTAAGAATATGAAGACAAAGTTAATGTTCAACTGCAATGTAAACAAAAAAAAGAAGGGATTCAATTTGGGAAAATAGGAATGTACTCAATTTTGTAAATTCATTCAAAATATCAGACTAATTTAAGAATATGAAGAGAAAGTTAATGTTCAACTGCAATGCAAACAAAAAAAGAAGGGATTCAATTTGGGAAAAGAGGAATCTACTCAATTTTGTAAATTGAGAGTCAAAATATCAAACTAATTTAAGAATATGAAGACAAAGTTAATGTTCAACTGCAATGTAAACAAAAAAAGAAGGGATTCAATTTGGGAAAAGAGGAATCTACTCAATTTTGTAAATTCATTCAAAATATCAGACTAATTTAAGAATATGAAGACAAAGTTAATGTTCAACTGCAATGCAAACAAAAAAAAGAAGGGATTCAATTTGGGAAAATAGGAATGTACTCAATTTTGTAAATTCATTCAAAATATCAGACTAATTTAAGAATATGAAGAGAAAGTTAATGTTCAACTGCAATGTAAACAAAAAAAGAAGGGATTCAAATTGGGAAAAGAGGAATCTACTCAATTTTGTAAATTGAGAGTCAAAATATCAGACTAATTTAAGAATATGAAGACAAAGTTAATGTTCAACTGCAATGCAAACAAAAAGAGAAGGGATTCAATTTGATCTTCACTCAATTGAAGAAACCGGTAAATACTAAGAACAATGAATACAAATAGATACCGATCACCTTGAAGATGTGAAAAGATGTACTCGAGGAGGACCGGCAGTATTCGGAGAATTAAAACAATGTAATGAAAAATCAAACTGCCCTTGTGTTTGAAAAAGGAAACTTCACAATCGGTGCGTTATTCGTGTAACGACACCTTGATGTTGAAACACGGCGCCTAATGAAGACAATGGAGCAAAAATTGATCAGAATGCCAAGAACCCTGGGAAGATGGTGTCTTGACATCAACAAAAGGGACGAGAAGAGAAATAAATGGATCAGATGTAAAACGAAATTCCTCAATGTTCCGGTCACAACATAAAAACTGCAATGGAGCTGGGCCGGACACGTAGCAAGAAGAATGGATAACGAGGAGAAATCAAGAATTACGACCTGGAAGAAGAGAGAAGAATGTCCTGGAAGAAGCAGAAGGTTGACCAAAGATCAGATCGAGAGATGAGATGGAATAATTTCCCAGAGTATAAATGGTTGTGAAATTACGTTGAATAGAATAGAATGGATCATGGTGATGGAGGCCTTTGTCCTGCAGCGGACTAAGTAGGCCGGTCAAGTCAAGTTAAATCAAGAATGTAAATGATGCAGGAACTCAAAGGAGTGTCACACTCATCTTGGCAGAAAAGCATGTGTTCTTCTACTCTTTCACTTCACCTCTGAAGATGGCTAGGTGACGAATGTCATTCCTTTGGGTTGTTTTCATCCTCTTTTTTGTTCCTCTTTTGTCCACTCATTTGTTCCTCTTTTTTCTGATCTGTGATATCAACTTCCACATCCTCTTCAATCTCATTCTTCCCTCCAGGTCTTCAAGGCAGTTGTTCACCAACATCTCAGATCGTCCCCAATTTTCTACCCTCGTTAAACAACCTCAATTAAATTGCTCCTCCTTCCAAATTTGGAGAGATGGGAGGGAGGAGGACTGAGGAGGGGTGTGGCAGCAAGGAGGGGGCAAGGATGGGAGGAGAGTGAGGAAAGGGGAGAGAGGGATGCCTTACCACATGCCGCATACACTCTGCGAGGGATGGGTGCGAGGATGTGGGGATGGTTGTGAGATAAAGAGAGAGAGGTGGAGAAAGCAAGGAAAGGTGGAGAGAGCAACGCCTCAAAAATTGAGTGGAAATTTTTCAAAGAGTAAATTAATTTTAAAATTTAAAATACATGGACAAACTGTCTTTTTGCATGTTTTCAACAATGAGGAACTTAGTTGACCATGTATTTATTCGGAGAAGTGGTGAGAAAATGTGAAAAAAAATCTGAGAGAACCATTTCCAAATGGACTAGAGATAGCTCAAGCTCATCACAATCTGATCAATATGATGGGAAGCCTGAACCTGATGAGACACATGGACGAGTTCAATCAGACGAATGAGAAGTATCCCATGTCCAAGTGGGCTCAGATGTACATTGTACATGAAGCAAGTCATCAATCTGCTCCAATTCCTGCGAGGCGCATGCGCACAGAACTGGCTCTTGCTTCGTTGGAAAAGATGTGCACCTACTTCTTCGCATTCAGCAGGCACGACTATACCCAAAACAT
Source organism: Eptatretus burgeri (assembly GCF_056783735.1). Taxonomy (NCBI): domain Eukaryota; kingdom Metazoa; phylum Chordata; class Myxini; order Myxiniformes; family Myxinidae; genus Eptatretus; species Eptatretus burgeri. Next base: position 4,408,908 of record NC_140967.1, on the reverse strand, counting down.
TCCATAACATGTGGCTCACATTATCGACTAGAGCAGAGCCATCCATCCATATGGCATGAGCTCGACAGTGGTGAGTTTGCAGTCAACAACAATTATGTTGCATTCATGTCCTTCGGCCCAGATCGAGCACAATAACATGTCAACAAAGGACACGGTGCCATAATTGGTCTGACAACATATCCTCAAGCCTTGCTCAAGTACTGCTTAAGCGTAGCAGAACGAGCGAGGCTTGCGGGAGAGATTGAACGTATGCTGAAACTGGAGCAAGGAAGCACCATCAGCATTCCACCTCTAAAAACGTCAGACAAGACCAAGCAGTGAAACAACGGATGAGTGTGGTGGAATGAGTGCATCAATTCAGTGCATCAGAAAACGATTATGGCTCTGAACTGAGCTTGTCAGTCGACTCCAAGATTGCTAGACTCATTGAGAGACCCACGGTGAAGTCAAATATACTGGTGGAGTCAAAGAACCTACTAGCATGGGTCTGCATGTCCCTGTCACCTGCTTGACCTTCAATGCAATCAATGCCTCACTCACTGTCTGTAGTTGCCTTTTCAGATGACTTCGGGTTTTATATTTAACCTTGTACGAGGTAGGGCTTCTACCCTCATGGCTGGGGCATGGAAGTCCCTCACTCTCACCAACATGGGGCCACAAATGTTTCATTGCAAAAGTTGTTATCCATTTATTGAGTTGTGAAAAAAACTGCAGCATGTTCCCCTCATAGCAATATTTACACAGCTGCCTTGAAACAATCGAGAGACATTCCTTTGCTGAATTCAAGGGTCCCTAACATGAGATAAACAGGTGCGATACAGAAACGACAACAACATGCAATTCCAGGTCCAAGGGAGTATCTTGAACAAGCACACTTCAACTAAATAACACAGATTCATGAATATCTACAAATTCCTTTCTCCATTATTTCATCCAGGAAACATAAAAAAAACTTCGATAGACAAATTATCTATGCAGTACTAAACTGCACTTGAGAAAGCCTACCAACCATTGCTCATAACAACTGATACACAATAAAGTAGTGTTGGACCCCGCAATTCACGGATTCACTATTCACGGACCACGTGTATTTGTGTGGTCATAAAGTGTGACCTGCTTCTACATTCACGTATTCACTATATATATATATATATATATATATATATATATATATATATATATATATATATATATATATATATATATATATATATATATATATATATATATAGTATAAACACTTCAGGACTGGTGTCGAAAATCCACCTGGGAAATTGGAAATCGCAACATGACATAAAAAAGGTGCAAAAACAGATCCTCTTCACGACTGACCAAATACTTTGCTGCACTTCCAATCATCAGCAAGGTCATGGAATCCATCATCGCGGTTGATATGAAATAATTCCTTTTCTCCAACAACCTCATCTCAGATCATCAATTCGGATTCAGACCTGGTCCCTCTACCTTGGACATGCTGCTTCAACTCTCCAAACAATAGATGGAGGCCCTCAATATCAGACATGAGATCAGGGCCGTCTCTCTGGACATATCTCGAGCTTTTGATACAGTCTGGCATCCTGCTTTACTCTCCAAACTCTCTGCCGATGGAATCTTAGGCCAACTCCACTCTCGGATCACTGACTTCCTCTACTCTCGTGGTCAACATGTGGCTCTCAACGGAACCCTTTCATCTCCTCTCCCTGTCAAGGCTGGAGTACCCCCAAGGCAGTGTTCTCGGCCCCATCGTAATCCAAATCTTCATCAATGATCTCACTGACTCCAGAAAGTCCTCTTTATATCTTTGCTGATCACTCCACTCTCTGTCGTGACGTCTCTCTTCCTGCTGACAGACAGGCAGCAGCCTCTTCCCTCTCCTCAGACCTTAACAAAATCACAAACTGGTCAAACACAATTTTGCTCTGTATCCATATTGTGCACCCTTTACGTTCTCCCTTAACCCTCATCATTAACCTGCATCCCTTGTTTGTCCATCTCCAACTACTTTCTCCCCCCCCCAACCCACCCTGCTGTTGGTGTTTCCCCTTTCTCCTGCTGTTCCCTTTATTATGTGGTGTCCTATTTTGTTCGGTGTAATCGCTCTTCTACGATCCTAGACAATGTTGAAAAAAACAAAACAATGCCCCAACATTCACGGCATTTTTCAAAAACGTATCCCCCGCAAATAGCGGGGTTCGAGCGTCCGACGGGACATGTTCTTGAAGTTGTAGGAATCACCATCAGCTATGAACTCTCCAGGGCAACCATGCCGAAAAGCTGGCCTACAAAGCCATCCGCAAACTGGGGATTTCTCCGTCGATCAAAGACTTTCCTTTAAAAATCCAAGCCACTCAATGCCTACAGGGCCTTTGAACATAGCTCGATAGAATACAGCCCTCTACTCTGGGCTGAGGCCCCAGCAACACATCTGTCTCTCTTGGATTCCATGGAATTGAAAGCTGTTAAAATGATGAGGCCAAAACGAAATTATGAGGCCTCGTCATCTCTTGTGGTGAGGCCAAAACCCAAGACCTGCTGCTTGTACATTGCAGACAGGTCGGGAGCCTCGGTGTTTGCTGAAATACCTTCCATAGATGGTTCAACCAGACTCTCCCCTCCAGGACTTCAAGCAGGCGGTGCACCATCATATCATGCCATCCCCTATCTCTACTCGCTATCTTTTCTACCCCCATTAATCCGACCTCACCCAAACCTCTGACTTGCACTTTTCTGTTTCTTTCTCTCAACTCTATTTCCTCTTTTCCCTGTTTATTCATTCCTTTGCTTGTTGTGTCCAACTGCTGCCCCCACTGCTGTCCACTGTCAGGGTGTTGCCTTTTTACACTCCTTCATTACGCTCTTACATTGCCGGTTCTCTCAGTGCCCCACAATATGTTTGTCTTATTGTGACCCACCCACCCCCACTAGAATGTGTTGCTCCAGAAATCAATTTCGAAAAATGCAACTTTTTTGTCTCATTCATTCTCATTCAAAAAGTTGTGCACGGATTCGGATGAAACTTGCTGGACAGGTTAGGTGTGTCGCGAGGACGAATTGATTCGATTTTGGTGAAGATCCGAATCCGGATCTGGATACGAGAATTATTTATTTTTTTTTTTAAGTGATTCTTCACCAGTGAGAGATTGGGCCAAAAACGATAAACTTTAAAAATATTTCAAACATGTATCGGGCCCGATATGTTCTCGTGGATCAGGTGTTACGTGGCGGAGGTGTGCGCTCCACCGAGTGCCCCTCCAGTTTGCACTCGTCGTCTCATGAACAATCAGGGCTCACTCTCGCCGAAGCACGTGATCGACCGTGGATCCTTTCGTCTGTGAGTGTGGACAAGTCACCAGGTCACTGTACAAGTACCATGGTCTCTGATACGGACTGTTCTATGGAGACTCAAAACGTTTCTCCCGTGAACAGAACAAGCTCAAATGAGCTAAGATCCTCGTCCTCTTTATGATGACGTCATAAAAACGAATATGACGTCATTGTGATGTATCAGGTTTGCGATAAATTATTTATTATCTGTGCTAATGCCCGGCTTGATTCCCGCAAACAAAATTCAAACAGCTTGCCTAGTTTCGGAGATAATGGTATTGGCGATTTCCATTAGCGACGATATTATGACATCAAGTTTTTTTTTCTCGGAAGAATTTCCAAAATCGGAGGTGGTGACTGCCTGCGCGTGGGCTTTCTGCACATACATGGCAAGTTTCACGAAGATCCGATGAAAACTCTCGGTTGTGAAACAAAAAATGTCAAAAAATAGGAATGACGTCATAAAAATTGATATGACGTCATAGTGATGCATCATATGTGTGGCAATTCATCTCTGCTAATGCCCTGTTCGATTCCTACAAACAGAATTCAAAAAGCTTACCTAGTTTCGGAGATAATTTTTTAGGCGATTTCCATTAGCGGAGATATTTTGACGTCATAACTTTTTTTTCTAGGAGGAATTTTCAAAATCGGAGATGGTTACTGTCTGCGCAGGAAATTTTTACATATATATGCCAAGTTTCAGGAAGTTTTGATGAAAACTGAAGGCTGTGAAACAAAAAAGTCCACAAGAAGAAGATGAACAACAACAACGTGAGTAAGACGAAGAGGTCCTCCAAGAGGATCTAAAAAGGACGAACAAATTAATGAACGTGTTCCTCCTCTCCCTGGTGAAACAGCTTCCCAGCAGTGAAAGAGCTTCCCGACAGTGTAAGACCTTCCCGGCAGTGTAAGACCTTCCCGACAGTGTAAGACCTTCCCGGCAGTGTAACACCTTACCGACAGTGGAAGATCTTCCCGGCAGTGGAAGACCTTCCCGGCAGTGTAAGACCTTCCGGGCAGTGTAAGACCTTCCCGACAGTGGAAGATCTTCCCGGCAGTGGAAGACCTTCCCGGCAGTGCAAGACCTTCCCGGCAGTGTAACACCTTCCCGACAGTGGAAGATCTTCCCGGCAGTGGAAGACCTTCCCGGCAGTGTAAGACCTTCCGGGCAGTGTAAGACCTTCCTGACAGTGGAAGAACTTCCCGACAGTGGAAGACCTTCCCGGCAGTGTAAGACCTTCCCGACAGTGGAAGATCTTCCCGGCAGTGTAAGAACTTCCCGACAGAGTAACACCTTCCCGGCAGTGGAAGATCTTCCCGACAGTGGAAGACCATCCCGACAGTGGAAGACCTTCCCGGCAGTGGAAGACCTTCCCCACAGTGGAAGACCTTCCCGACAGTGTAACACCTTCCCGGCAGTGTAACACCTTCCCGACAGAGGATGACCTTCCCGACAGTGTAACACCTTCCCGACAGTGGAAGATCTTCCCGGCAGTGGAAGACCTTCCCGGCAGTGTAAGACCTTCCGGGCAGTGTAAGACCTTCCCGACAGTGGAAGACCTTCCCGACAGTGTAGCACCTTCCCGGCAGTGTAACACCTTCCCGAC
>NC_140967.1:4163974-4396474 GCF_056783735.1 Eptatretus burgeri | reverse complement strand
TGTGGTTGGTTGAACTTTGAGGGCATGGGCGCATGATATCCGGTGCATGTCGTGATACCCGTGCTGTCTGCGCCGTGTCTGCAGTGTCACGTTCACCCGAAGAGGATTGTGGGGAGTCCGTGCATGTCGGAGCAGTTGTCCGACAGGAAGCCCTCCTGTCATCCGTACGAACAACCCGCGTCCCGGCGGACGGGGGGTCGCGTGGTAAAGGACGAACAGGTGCGTCACGTGACCTGTATTTTGGAACGGAGGATTTAATTAAATGGAATTGTGTGTGTTTGCTTTGAATAATTAATTAATTATGATGTGAGTGTTCGTGGTGAACAAAGAACTGGTCAGGGAAGGTAGTTGAGTGACGTTGATGTTTCACCTGCAGGTGAGTCCTGAGGACTCGGAACGGCGTCGGATTCGCCGAGAGCGGAACAGACTTGCAGCTGCGAAGATCCGCAACAACCGACGTCACCTGACCGAGCACCTTGAATCTGTAAGCATGATCACTCTCTCTTTCTGTCTTTATTTAATTGGATGATTCATTCATTCATTCATTCATTCAATTGACTGATTTCGATAGAAAACCCCAACTAATCCTCAGGCCGTTCTGTGTCTCCAGGAGACGATGAAGCTTGCGAAAGAACAGGACAACCTGTGCATGGACATCATGGAGCTGCAGAAGGAGAAGGAGCAATTGGAATTTCTCCTTGCATCCCACAAGCGATCTTGCTGCGTCCCACTGGAGCACGACCAAAACGTGCCCTCCATGACGTCCAGCTTAGCAACTCAGACGCCACAGCCCACCTGCCTCAGGGAGGAGTCGCTGTCTGCTCAAGCTGCGATGACTCACTGCTCGTTACCAGTGACCATCAAGCTCGAGCCAAATCTCCCAGGAGGGTCCACGGTGTACCAGACCGATTACCGCCAGGATGCTTGCCTGGACAAGATCGGGCATGATTGGCTCGAGGATTTGCATACTCCCATCGTGGTGACCAGCACGCCAAATATTCCGGCTCTGGGCGGTTCGTCAGTGTTCACCTTCCCCAGCATGAGCTCTTTCGATCATCCTTGCGAGCCTTCGCCGGGGTCCATGCTGCGACCCTTCAGCAGCACGAGCGACTTCGCCGCGGATGTGGCGCTGTCTCCGTCCCTATTATCCCCTGCTCTTTCATTTCACGCATTGCTGTCCCTCTGAATGTGTTTCCATGGATGAGATGTATTTATTTATTTACTGTGAATGCTGCTGTGATGAATTGTAGTTGGACCTTTTTGACAGTATTACATTCGTTTGTGAGTGCCTGTAAACTGGTGCTCGTGTTTTGATGATTCTCCTGGAGGATTGCTCTGTGCTTGACTTTACACAAACTGTTTGAGAGTGGTTTGCTCGGGGATGGATTTGCACATTTTGGTTGTTGACATGTTCTTCCGATCAGCTCTGATGCTCCCTGGAAAAGTTTCCACTGATTGGTTTTATTTATTAAATCTTGTCTTCCATTTTTTTAAAAACTGTCTGCTGCATTGCATTATTGGTAATATCTCTGGCAGAGCCTGGCTGGTCTTCCCCAGGAGGGTATAGTTTTCACACTTGCCTTTGATTTGTGTGTTCGGTGCAATGTCCCCACACAATGATGTTGAGCTGGTTGTCCTATCTGCTGGCATGATTTGGATGATCAGAGTTACTTTCACGAAAGGTTGGTGAGTTTCAACAAAGAAAATTGTATGCATTGTTGAGGCTCGTATGAAGCTAACGCACAGCAAGGGGGGCATGAGACAAGGAGAGTGGGAAGGACAAAACTGAGGAACAGACAGGAGATCTGTGGAAGGGAGAGGGATGGGGTAGGAAATACAAGGAAAGCAGGGGGTGGGTTTGGGGTGGATTAATGGGGGTAGAAAAGATCGAGGATTTGGATGGGGGAAGATATGAGATGGTGAACAGATGTTTTGAAGGCCTGGAGGGAAGAATGGGATTGAATAGAGTGAGGGAGTTTATTCCAAAGGTGGGGAAAAAAAAAAAGAGGAATGAAAGAGTGAAGGTGAGCAGTGATTCGTGATTTTGGTAGTTTTAGCAGAAGGGGGTTGTTGATGGACTTTGAGTGCCCTGTGGAAATGTGGTGGGGACAAATCGCCGTATGCTGTCTGAGTCAAACGAATTTCAAATTTTTGCCACCTTCAGTCAAGCATTAGGCCTGGCCATCGAGTTCGTGAAAGCCTGCCAAATAAATTCCTTGGTCACCCCACCCACCCACCCCAAACTGCAAATTGGGTACATTGGAGTAGTCGTTGCAGAGGCTGCTCGTTTGATATTTTGAGTGCGGTAGATAAGTCTGCTGATGAAGTTCGAACGATACCGGTGACATACCAAATATGGTCATTGTGGAATTATTTTTTTAATACTTGCCATGTTTTTACCTCCATTGTGGCTGACATCAGGTTGAATTTTGTTTTGAGAAGCCAATGGTGGAGGGAACATCACTGCACTGTTAACCCAGCAGCACGAGGTAGATGACTACATGAACCTGTTTACAAACTACCATTTGGGGGTTTTATGCAAATCTGAGCATCCTCATTCATAATGTCAACTCACACGTACTTTGTTGATTGTTCCCTACTCTTAACGACCTTGTCCTGTGCGGCTCGACCATAAAACTTACACAAGCTTGGTTTGAACATACGTTGGCACAAGGTGGGGTCTCCCAAACTACCTTCATCCCTCACCTGCAATGCTTACCCCTACTCACTACACAAAGACAACAAATGTTTTTCAATAATTTATTACATATCACACTGGTGGAAAAATAAGAGAAAATAAAATAAATAATATTCATTTGTACATTCAAAATTGATAAAGGTCAAAGTTCACTGTTCATCACAAAGCATCACCAAACACGATAATTAGATATCAGTGAGAGAAACATCACATTGTACCTCACAGGTAGACATCAAGAGTACCACGATTCGGTTTAACCACAATGGAAGCTTTATACGGTTTAACAGTAAGACTGCAAAGTCTCTGAATCCCATCGAGAGGGAAATGGCAGCAATCATAGCGAGAGTAACGTTGGAGACAGTAGAGCTTCCTCAACCATATCACTGCAACTCCCATTTCCAACCCGGCGAAGGGCGGTACTACAGCTCGTACAAGGATCGTATAATTGGTCGGTGAAGGAACCAATGTTGGGATAGGTGAAGATGAGTGAGCTGCCCGAAGCGGGCATGCTCCTGGGCGTGCTGGTCACGATGATGGGTGTGTGCAAGTCCTCGGGCCACTCCTGCATGCTCATTTTGCCTGGAACGAAATCCATTTCTGACATGGGCTCATTGTCCATGAGCTCTGATTGGGGGCTCACTGGTTCCAGTTTGATTTGAAGGGGCGGACGACGACCCATCGACTGCGTCACCTCTGCCGCCAAGTGCACGGCGCCAGCTTGAGGGAGCAGAGTCTCCGCAGGTACGTTTTGGTCTGGCTCAGGAGGCAAAGAGCAAGAAAACTCGTGAGATGAGAGCAGGAGCTCCAACTGCTCTTTCTCTTTCTGCAGAGTCACGATGTGCTCCCGCAGTTTCTCCTGCTCCTGTGCAAGCTTGGAGGTCTCCTGGAGGCAGAGAGAACAGCTTTCAAAACTAGCGATAACCAAGAAGTACTTTAAGATTCAACCTGATGTTACCGGCTGGACCCTCTCACGAACCGACCCTTTCAAGTGAAAATCATCCTTCCTTACCCTCTCGAGCGAATCGGTGAGCTCTCGACGTCTCATCCTGCACCGAGCAGCTGCTTGCTTGTTACGCTCTCGCCGAATATGACGTCTTGCATCCTCCTCCGGATTCAACTGTTCGCCGGGGTGGGGAAAACGATCAAGGTCAGATCCATAAACAGCCTCACACGTGAAGGTGTGCAAGCATTCAGAGACCTTGATCGATGTCCACGTACCTGTTCATCTCGCTTCCTTCGTCTCCCTGCACCTCGTGGTACGGCATACGCGTCGCAGGGTCTCGACTGCTCAGCAAGCCTGGTCACGCTACTCGCCCGCTCCAACCATTGTAGTTCTGGGCTGCGGCTGATTTCCGTCACCGTCGGCACGAACGTGCCCCCAAGACAGTAACCCTGCGGAGATATCCGGTTCAGGTCGTGGTTTATCAAACAGAGCGTGGAACATTCAAACATCAGCGCCATAACGGTCATGTTACCTCGAACAAAGCAATCAAGACCCACTCTTCATTAACCTCAAAGTTTTGCATCGTCGTGACGTTAACCCATCGCTATTCCAACGAACAGGTGCTAATTTGCAATCGATGACCAATGAATAGGACTAACCAATCAACAAGAGCACACATCACAAATTATATCGGTCGACCAATGGTCGTGTCTCTCCCTACGGTCAACGTTTCATCTCACATATCGCTTAAAACGTCATGACTGTATTTCACAATACCTGTCTACCTGCTGTAAAATCTCACCGTGGAAGGGCTGGCGAAGTTGTTGACGGGACTTGCGGAGAACAGGTGCGAATCCACCGAAGACAGACTCATGTACTCAGAAGAGGAAGCACTGCAGCAGGACAGCGTGTCCTGTTCGCCGGAACCATCGTGGTACATTGTGCAAGCACGGCGTGCACACCGACTCATCCACACACCCCCTTCAAATGGAGAAACGGCCTCGCTCTGACACGCGTCCTTATAAATACGTCGTCGCGGGGGCGGGGCCTAGAACGTGCGTCACGCTGACGTCATTCGAAAACGTTGGAAACACCCGAGGGGGGAAATCGACGCGGATAGGTACGAGTTGGAAATCTTTGATGTCGACTTTAAACCGAGGATAGGTTTTTTTTAAAAAAAAAAAACACCGCTTACACTTCAACATAGAAAGACGTTAATCCAGGGAACGACGTCGCAAATGGTTGTGTTGCCAATTCCAACACGAACCCGATTGGCAAGCGCTGCGTGTTCGGACATCGACTTCCGTTGATGCCCATATTTGGGGTTCATCCGCTGGGTGTGTTACGTGACGTACATGGAATCCCGATGGCTTTTCCAAAATTGGATATATCCTTCCGGCTCCCACCCTGTACTTTTCCACGCCTCTCCATTTGACGTGTGCTCGTTATAGAACGACGTGCAGAGAGCTTTTAACGGCTTGTTCTTTGCATAATTATGAGACTCCATTGTCCACTTTTAACAGTCTCACTTTCTGTCCATTGTTATCGGAGTTTGACGAGATATGCACCAATAATGGCCAAAGATATAAATACTGCAATGATCAAGAAGTGGGAAACTCATGGCCCTTTGGCCCCGTCCTTGGACATCTCTCCCCTGTTCAACCATTTACTCGGTTTACCATCACGTGATCATTTTATGCCATATGTAAAATTACGCTGGAACAAATATGTAATGGTTGTCACAATATATATATATATATATATATATATATATATATATATATATATATATATATATATATATATATATATATATATATATATATATATATATTAGGGTGGTCCAAAAACAGCAAAAAAAAATTTAAAAATTCAGATGTTGTCTCCACAAGCCTTAAATTATTCCACTATGATTCAATAACAAGGATAAAAAAAATTTAAGTTCATCGGAGGTGATTTAGAGGTCGCTCCATATGACAACTTTTAGTTTTATGAGTTGGTTAAATCAGGGTATGGTCAGGTACGATTACGGGTACTTCTGGATGTCCGAGGTGGAAATGGAATGGATTTTCGAACTCAATGGGGTCTATTTACTCCAAGAAATGACTGCACCGACATTGAACTCACTACCATTTAGAAAATATGACCTAAAACAAGATTTATCATTACTGGAGTTGAGTAACTAATCCTACTCATTTCGATATTTTCTAATCTATAATTAATTTGTCGTCCGTCTAAACATTTCTTAGAGTAAATCGACCCCACTGAGTTCGAAAATGCAGTCCTTTTTCACCTAGAAAGTACAGAAGTACACGTATACCTATCTGACCATACACATGTATGAAGCGTATACGATTATACTTGGACTGATCAACTCACACCTGTTTGACAGGAGGTGGAAAACACTGTCTCAAGCGGCATTCCAGAATATCCCATAAATGCTCAATTGGGTTCAAAACTAGTGAATGAGAAGACCATGACATATGGATAACATCAGTGTCATGCTCATCAACCCATTGGGCAACCACACGTGCTCTGTGGATGGTGGCCTTGTAATCCTGGAAAACACCCCCCCCCCCTCACCTCTGGCAGGAAAGAAATGCCACAACATGGGGTGAAGATAATCACTCAGTGCCATTAAGTCGTGATTGGCATTCACCTTGCCTTCTAGGCCATCTAGGGGAATGATTGCACCCAAGCCATGCCAGGAAAATTTTGCCTCACAACATTACAGAACCATCAGAACCATTCACTGTTGGAACCAAGCACTCAGGGTTGTGCAGTTCTTCAGCTTGGCACCACACATGCACTTCTCCGTTTGTTGAGAACATGGTGAAGGATGATTCATCTGGCCATTTCACATTTCTTCACTACTCGGTAGTCCAATGCCTGTGCTCTTTTCATCACTGGACTCACAAATGTGCATTGCCAGGTGTGATAACCGGTTTGTGCACAACAACCCGACTATGGTATCTCGCTTTGTGGTGTTTTCGATGGACTGTTTCGGATGAAATTGCTCATGCCCCAGTTTAAATTTACAGTGAATCGATTTGCAGTAGCTTGCCTGCTTTGTCTTGCACTTCAAATTAATCCACAGCCATCACGATCCTGGAGTATGCGCTTCTGCCCACTGTTGCTCTTTTCTGATGATGTCTTTCCCTTGGAGTTCTATGCCAACATCACGTTAGACACTGTTGCTCATGAAACATCAGCAAGTTGACCTGTCTTTGACAGCGAAGTCCCTGCTAAGCGCACCCCATCAATCACCCCTCTTTCAAAGTCACCGAGGTCACCTTTTATAGCCATGCTAACCATGATTATATAGACCACCAGGCCTGCGTAGCATTTTTAGCTGATCTGGAATTGAAATTCCAGATTCACGAACCATCCAGCCAGCCATCTCCTATTTCGACTTCTCTGGCCAAACCGCTGGGTCGATCCGGCTGAAATTTGGCAGCAACGTTCCTCTCCCGACTGGAAACAAGGATTGCAAAGCTTGTTCCAGTCACATGACTTTAAGTAGGTCAAAATGGCCGACTTAATACATTTCTTCAAAAATCTTCTCCAGAGCCACCAGTAAGAATGCTACCAAATTTGGGCTTCAACATTAGGACTCGGTCCTGATGTTAAATTGTGGAGGCCTTCCTGATCACATGACTAGAAGTGTGTCAAAATTGCGGTCGTGAAAATTCCTTCAAAAATCTCCTCCAGACGCACCAGTCAGAATGCTACCAAATTTGTGTAACAACATTAGCCCTGCGTAGGGATGTTAAATTGTGGAGGTCATTCCGATCACGTTCCTGGAAGTGTGTCAAAATGGCCTATTTCATCAATTTTTGGGAAAATTGTGGGAATTCCTTCAAAAATCTTCGTCTCCAGACACACCAAACAGAATGCCACCAAATTTGGGTTACAACATTAGGACTGGGTAGGGATGTTAAAATGTGGAGGTCATGCCAATCACATGAACATAAGTGTCAAAATGGCGGACATAGTACATTGTTGGGGGGAAAAAAATCGCGTAAATTCCTTCAAAAACCTTCTACTCCACACCTACCAGTCAGAATGCTACCAAATTTGGATTGCAACTTTAGGCCAGGGCCCAGAAAAGCTAAAGCTCCAGTGGTCAATTTTTTATATATGACCCTAAGCATGCTGGGATGTTATTTGCTTCATTATCTGTGTGGGCCACACCAGTGTGGAAGCAGTTGCTTTCAAAATACTTGGTGTTCCTCATTTTCCAAGGTGTTTCCATTTTTTTTGTCCACTACCTGTAGATGGTGCAGTGAAAGAGATCAAGGGTGATCCATGCCAACCAGCACGTAGACAAAACACAAGACTCATATCATAGACGAGGGGAAAAAGCCCATCAAAATGATGGGTGTACACAACTCAACACAACACAGAGGATTATAATAAATATAAAGTGATGGATTACGTTTCATTAATTATTTGCAACGAATAATACAGTCCAAGAAATGAGAGGATTCTCAGTGAGGGGAGAAATTGGTCAACAAAATTGTCCAAACATTGCACAATGGTATGAGAGCACTGTAACTTCAGCTAACAGGAGGGTAAGATGATCTGTAGCACCCCCTCACTCCCCAACATGAGGGTAAGTCCATCTTCAGAATCCCCCCCCCAACCCCCAAAAGAAGGGTACGCAAAGTTTAGCATCCAGACACGCACACACGTACATACATGCACACACACATGAAGGTGGATACTTTGAGACCTGGGAGGACTCCGTTCCACCTTCTGCAACCCTCACATGGAGATAACCAACGACCGACACACACACACACACACACACACACACACACACACACACACACACACACACACACACACACACACACACACACAATCTAAGTTCCTCCTAATGCTCTTTGCTTATTCGAGTGGTCGAGGGAGTAGTGAATTCTTGCAGAAATTTTTCTGGAAGGCTCACTTGGCTGCGCCTGGATGGGTTCGAGGGCAGTGGAGTAGCGGCAGAAATTATTATTATTTTCGGGACGATCTCAGCAGCGATCTGTGGCATTATACACCACCCAAATAAAGGGATGAGCAAATTTATACAAATAAATGTTAGTGTGTGTGTGTGTGTGTGTGTGTGTGTGTGTGTGTGTGTGTGTGTGTGTCAGTGTGTGTCAGTGTGTGTCAGTGTGTGTCAGTGTGTGTCAGTGTGTGTCAGTGTGTGTCAGTGTGTGTCAGTGTGTGTCAGTGTGTCTCCTCCATAATTCCAAAACTAAAACCAAGCAGCCTGAAACTTTGCATGCATACCTTGGGAACTCGAAGGAAGTGCAAGAGTGAAATTTGGGTGTTTGGGTTAATTAAAACACCCCTTTTGAAGATAATTAACGGCCATATGTAATTATATCCTTTATCAGGCGCATCCTTGGCCACCGCTCTCTTTGGGGTCTTAAGGCGTATCCAGGGTTATGTCGCTGAGGTCTGAAGCCAAGATGTTTGTTGGCCTGCTCAACTATGCCTTCATTTGGCCACAACGATTTCTTAAGGATAAAGTTTTTCTTTTTTCACTTTTCTCACATTCCTCACTCATATTATCGAATGCCTGCTCATCGTAGCTACAAATCGCTGGGTATATCGCAATGCTTATAAACACCCGGTGACATCAGCGTTTGTGGCTTTATTTCATTTCCACACATGCTATAACTTCTAGAATTCTCTTAAAGAGCAGGTTTTGGGTCGCTGATGACTTCGCGTGATTCAAAGGTTGTCAGCACATTAATAATCGTTGGGCAATTATTTTCTTACATTTGAAACTCAAAATATGCTGAAATTAACATTTAAGTCAAAACCTTTGTCAGTGATCGAAAAACAGTTCGGAAGTTACCGAAGATGCGATGACGTCACGTTCTCCGAAAACTTTGTGAACATTCGGAAACAGCGTGTGAACAATGGCGAGATGCGAATCAGAGAGTGATTTCAGCGGCGATGAAATTGAGTGTTTTCATTCCGATATTGACGAGTCGGAGGATGATGGGAATTTATACTATGGAGTTTCTGGCCCTGAGCCATATAAATTTGAGCCACTTGCAAGTGCAAGAAAACGGCCTATTTCGTGTACAAGTGGCAGGACTGACTGCCAGCTCAGGGAGGACGGAAACCTCCCGTGGAGCAGAAGGGCGAAAGCTCGCTTTATCTTGATTTTCAGTACGAATACAGACCGTGAAAGCGTGGCCTCGCGATCCTTTTGACTTTTTGGGTTTTAAGCAAGAGGTGTCAGAAAAGTTACCACAGAGATAACTGGCGTGTGGCGGCCAAGCGTCAAGAGCGACGTCGCTTTTTGATCCTTCAATGTCGGCTCTTCCTATCATTGCGAAGCAGAATTCGCCAAGCATTGGATTGTTCACCCACTAACAGGGAATGCGAGCTCGCAAGAATAAGGTAAGTTTGGTGCAATTTGAGCTTTTATTCGTCGAGTTATGAATGTTTCAAGTTGAGGGCACCTGGCGCGTATGGCCGCGGGCGCCTTGGCTAGATCAAGGCCGCGGCGCTTTTTCCACAAAGATGAGGTTTAAAAATCATTTTTCATCCCAATAAAGGTTATCATCACGTGCCTGACTTGTTACGCTGTCGGATTATGTAAAGATTGTTCGTGGATGGCTGAATATTACGGTTTTGTGACTTTGACTAAATAATTTTAAATAATGCCGTGAATTCCTGTGGTGAATTGAGATTTTTGCTTCGATCGACATTGCGGGTTCGTTTTAAAGTCAATTCAAATTCTGTTTTCGGTTTTTGCAGTCGCTTAGGATGCTTAACACTCGGTAGTTGTGAAGTTTGTAAAATTCCGATATTTTATAAGGTTTATG
This sequence comes from Eptatretus burgeri, assembly GCF_056783735.1. Classification (NCBI taxonomy): domain Eukaryota; kingdom Metazoa; phylum Chordata; class Myxini; order Myxiniformes; family Myxinidae; genus Eptatretus; species Eptatretus burgeri. Next base: position 4,385,994 of record NC_140967.1, on the reverse strand, counting down.
TTCGATGGCGCACAGGGCCTAGGGCACCTTGACGATATGTTAGGCCGCAGCGCTTTTTCCACAAAGATATTGTTTAAAAGTTTAAAAGGCAGGGAAAATTCGCCCGTTTTGTTTGTACAAATCTTATCCACTGCCGGTGAATGTTTGATTCCTTCGGGAATCGGTGGGAGCGATTACCCGTTTTCCAGTGATTTTCGCAAAACATGACGACACACGTATGAGGCATGATGTACAAATATCCAAATAACTTTGTTCTACAATAATTCAAAATAAAAAAGGATAATATAGACAGTTGCAAGCTCAAAAAAGCAAAAGAACGGCCCGCTCAACTGGACACTTCTTCAATGAAAGAGCGAGCTTCCGCTTTGTTTTGGAGAACGTGACGTCACCATCCATATATGGCACACGGCTTCTTTTTCAACAACCTTGAGAAATAACAACTTTGGAGTTAAATTTCATTAATTTTCCCAATAGTTAGGCAACCACAATAGTTTGCATCGAACTATTTAATGCACATATAATCATATTGATAAATTTTCAGAACATGTTTGGTGATTCGCAACCTGCTCTTTAAACAAAGCAGAGTTACAAAATTTAAGCTACAGAGTTGAACTTTGCAGCAGTTGCGACTCCATTAAAGTGTTCATTTGTCTAATTCGGACATTCGGACATCGCTATCACCAAGCCAGCCATCCTTATCAACCATTTAATTTGGGCTGCTTGCTTGAGTGCTTCAGCCGCTTGCAAAGTTGACAGCGGTACAGTTCGTGTCCAGATCGGGATGCACAGTCGGCAGTTACCACAAGGGAGAGCGTGTTCTGATAATGCGTTTTTGCTGTAGTGTGGATTTAATTCAACAGCAACAACAACAACAACAACAACAACAACGACAACCACGCCATGTCAGACTGAACAAATCGTTCCCTCACTGCAGGCACTTTTGCCGCACCACGTTATTCTGAGCGAGTGGTTCATGCTTAATCATCCTGAGCGAGTCACTCATGCTCCGTCAATCTGAGCAAGTCATTCGTGCTCCAACCTTCTGAGCGAGTCGTTCATTATGAACATGATCCCGACCGCATGAGAAATCGCAAGGTGTGGAGGAAGATGGAGAATGTCCTGAAATGTTACAAGGAGGTCTACAAACAGAAAACTAGAAGGGCACTAGGTGGAGTGCTTACCTCCACCATGTAATGCCTGATCCATGAGAACATATCAGTCCCAATACATTTTTGAGATATCGTGCGATATACCGTTTTTGGCCCTATCTCTCAATGATGAAGAATCACTTTAAAGATTCTCAGAGCCGGATCTGGATAGTTACCAAAATCTAATCAGTTGTCACAACCTTGCTTGGAGCAGAACCTCGATCTGAAGCGACGGAGGCTCCACCCACGTCCTCAGGCAAAAACAAGTGGGCAATGGCGACCGCGTCGAGTGAGGGACGGTGGCGTTGTTGTTGTTGTTGTTGTTGTTGTTGTTGTTGTTGTTGTTGTTGTTGTTGTTGTTGTTGTTGTAGTTGTTGTAAAAACCTAACGAAAAAATATAACTCGTGTCGCACACAGGAAATTCCAATGAGACATAGGGGATGGATTCTACCTATAAACACACTTATCGAAATAACTGAACTCCGGGGACTCTGTCTGTTTGTGTGCACAAGGTTCCCAAATCCCAAACAACACGAGGTACGTTGTGCCCAACACGGGGTTTTTAAGAACGAAGCCCCTTGGTATGGGGAGGGTCTGCGGTGTTAGAGTTGTGGTAGTTGTGGTTGTTTTGAAGATCGTTGTTGTTGAGGTAGTCCGTGTGACCAAAGCCTCGTGCTGGATTAACGTTTAAGGTAACATGTGATGGACTATGAAATGGTTATTCTGATTTATCCCCCATTTTACCCCTCGACCACACGTTGTGTTCACCATGTTCTCTCACGGGACAACACACAGCACCGCGGGGCCTTCACGAGCTTCACACTGATTTGCGGTGTACGGATTTAAGGCCGGTATGTTTTATGGTGTTAACCATTTGTGAGAACTTCTGTACGGCGTTAACTTCGAAAAATAACTCCTGTGGCTATTGGCGATGTTGCAGGTTGTCATGGCAACGTGAGGGTTTCCCGCCATCCATGAGGATCGATGTTGAAGGTTGTCATGGCAACGTGAGGGTTTCCCGCCATTCATGAGGATCGATGTTGGTCACAGAATGTGGAATATTTATGATGGGAAATACTGATAATGTACAAAGGTTAAAGATGTAACGAGAAAACAAGGAAACGTTTGTACGGGACAGTGAGGAGCACTTATAAAGTTTACATGTGAATGTGTGTGTGTACATGGTGTTTGTGTGTGTGTAGTGTGAATGTTTGTGTGTGTGTAGTGTGAATGTTTGTGTGTGTGTAGTGTGAATGTTTGTGTGTGTACATGGTGTTTGTGTATGTAGTGTGAGTGTGTGTGTGTGTGTACATGGTGTTTGTGTGTGTGTAGTGTGAATTTGTGTATGTAGTGTACATGGTGTTTGTGTGTGTGTAGTGTGAATTTGTGTATGTACTGTACATGGCGTATGTGTGTGTGTAGTGTGAATTTGTGTGTGTAGTGTGAATGTGTGTATGTAGTGTACATGGTGTGTGTGTGTAGTGTGAATTTGTGTATGTAGTGTGAGTGTGTGTGTGTGTGTGTGTGTGTGTGTGTACATGGTGTTTGTGTGTGTGGTGTGAATTTGTGTATGTAGTGTACATGATGTTTGTGTGTGTGTAGTGTGAATTTGTGTGTGTAGTGTGAATGTGTGTATGTAGTGTACATGGTGTGTGTGTGTGTGTAGTGTGAATTTGTGTATGTAGTGTACATGGTGTTTGTGTGTGTGTAGTGTGAATTTGTGTATGTAGTGTACATGGTGTTTGTGTGTGTGTAGTGTGAGTGTGTGTGTGTGTGTACATGGTGTTTGTGTGTGTGTAGTGTGAATGTGTGTATGTAGTGTACATGGTGTTTGTGTGTGTGTAGTGTGAATGTGTGTATGTCGTGTACATGGTGTGTGTGTGTGTGTAGTGTGAATTTGTGTATGTAGTGTACATGGTGTTTGTGTGTGTGTAGTGTGAATTTGTGTATGTAGTGTACATGGTGTTTGTGTGTGTGTGTGTAGTGTGAATGTGTGTATGTAGTGTACATGGTGTTTGTGTGTGTGTAGTGTGAATTTGTGTATGTAGTGTACATGGTGTTTGTGTGTGTGTAGTGTGTAGTGTGTATGTAGTGTACATGGTGTTTGTGTGTGTGTAGTGTGAATGTTTGTGTGTGTACATGGTGTTTGTGTATGTAGTGTGAGTGTGTGTGTGTGTGTGTACATGGTGTTTGTGTGTGTGTAGTGTGAATGTGTGTATGTAGTGTACATGGTGTTTGTGTGTGTGTAGTGTGAATGTGTGTATGTCGTGTACATGGTGTGTGTGTGTGTGTAGTGTGAATTTGTGTATGTAGTGTACATGGTGTTTGTGTGTGTGTAGTGTGAATTTGTGTATGTAGTGTACATGGTGTTTGTGTGTGTGTGTGTGTAGTGTGAATGTGTGTATGTAGTGTACATGGTGTTTGTGTGTGTGTAGTGTGAATTTGTGTATGTAGTGTACATGGTGTTTGTGTGTGTGTGTAGTGTGAATGTGTGTATGTAGTGTACATGGTGTTTGTGTGTGTGTAGTGTGAATGTGTGTATGTAGTGTACATGGTGTTTGTGTGTGTGTAGTGTGAATGTGTGTATGTAGTGTACATGGTGTTTGTGTGTATGTAGTGTACATGGTGTTTGTGTGTGTGTAGTGTGAATGTGTGTATGTAGTGTACATGGTGTTTGTGTGTGTGTAGTGTGAATGTGTGTATGTAGTGTACATGGTGTTTGTGTATGTAGTGTGAGTGTGTGTGTGTGTGTGTGTGTGTACATGGTGTTTGTGTGTGTGTACTGTGAATGTGTTTGTAGTGTACATGGTGTTTGTGTGTGTAGTGTGAATGTGTGTATGTAGTATACATGGTGTTTGTGTGTATGTAGTGTACATGGTGTGTGTGTGTGTGTGTGTGTGTGTGTGTGTGTGTGTGTGTGTGTGTGTGTGTGTGTGTACATGGTGTTTTTGTATGTCGTGTGAATGTGTGTATGTAGTGTACATGGTGTTTGTGTGTGTGTGTGTGTGTGTGTACATGGTGTTTGTGTGTGTAGTGTGAATGTGTGTATGTAGTGTACATGGTGTGTGTGTGTGTGTGTGTGTGTGTGTGTGTGTGTGTGTGTGTGTGTGTGTGTGTGTGTGTGTGTGTGTGTGTGTGTGTGTGTGTGTGTGTGTGTGTGTGTGTGTGTGTGTGTACATGGTGTTTTTGTATGTCGTGTGAATGTGTGTGTTTGTGTGTATGTGATGTGTGTTTTACTTTCATACCTCTACAACTCCAGACTCCACCTGTAAGTGAGTGACTCATTAATCAGCTGTCAGACTCTCTTTCATCCACCCTCTGGATCGTGTTCGGGCCTGAAATCCAAAGCGACTTTCCCTGTCGATGTTGGAAGTGAAACCTTGGAATGTCGTGTAAATAAAATGTTCGCGGGTTCTTCCTATGTGGGATGTGTTTCGTGTTTCCCAGGAATTTTCACTTTCAATGTTCTGATGAGATGGAGATGGACGGAGTACCCGTCCACATCCAGAAGGACCAAAACGGCCATTCCATCCGCTTCTCCATGAACCCTGGTGAGCTCACAGCAGCACGGTGTTGTGGTTGGATTTGGTCGTGTACCGTACGATTTGTGTAATCCCGGGAAATGTCCTGATTTGCACCCTGTACGCAAAGCAAGCCTGGAATGTCCAAATCCATACATGCGAGGGAGCACGTAGCCAGAGGACGAGACGTTATGCAAGAACGTTAAAAAAATTCAAACTATTTTGAACCATTCATCTCTTCCGCCATCAGATTGATTACCGTGAAAACCCCCATGTAACCAGAACCCGGGCTGGCAGGATGTCCTCGAAGTCCGCACGCTCACCTCGAAGCTGTCTCGTCTGGGTTCGAATCCCGACTCAGCTATAAACTGTCATCCCGGTGTTTCACAGGCAGAGTGATTCATCGGTGCGTGTGTCGTCTCTCGGATGGACGTTCAACTGTCGTCCAGGATGTTAAACATCCAATGGTATTCTTCATGAAGAGTAGGCAAGCTATCGCCGGCACGCTAAACAAACCACAAACTCCTGCTCACTGTTGGGAAGGCAATGCCAAACCACCCATTAAAACACCTACCAAGAAACAGCGTGTGGTACATCAGAATCAGAATGAGAACCCAGAGGCTTACAAAGGCCCTACCACTGCCATCTGGGTTCGAAGCCCATCGGACTACCTTCCCAGCAGTGTTCCATCGCGACTTCTTGGCCCATTCAGCAACTTGTTCTTTCTCTCGTTGTTTCCCATTAGGATCATATTAATCCCGACCCTCTGTCATTTATTTCTCAACAAACGAAGGTCTTGTACACACGAGGTGAATAGGGGCAAAACCCCTGGGCAGTCACCTGGTAGAATGATGATGTTGAGGAGGAAGTCAACGTGGGATGGAATCAACAAAATGTACCAATGTGAACCAATGTTACAACAAACACATGTTTTGAGGGGCAAACCCTCCTCCCCACCCCCACCCCCACCCATAAACCCTCCTCCCCACCCCCACCCCCACCCATAAACCCACTTAGACCCCACTTTTTTTAAATGTCGTGAACAGACTTTGGTACATCACGGGTGATGAAGGTTTGTGGTGAAGTGTCATCGAAATCGTGTGTCTAGTTTCAGAGAAGAAGTTGCAAGTGTTGACGGACGGACGACGCGTCATCTCATCAGCTCACCTGGAACGTTCCAGGTGAGTTGAAAACATCTCGTGTACCAGTTCGGATGATTCTCTGTATATTTTGATTTCTCTGTAATTGTTCTCCTTGCTGTCGATTCTGGGCAGGGACAGGTGTTAGTTGATTGATCGTTTTGAAAAGCCCTTTTCCTCATCTTGTTTGCATCGTTGAGTAATTACGTTTATATTTGGGTCATCACAGAGAGCGAGCCATAAACGACGTTCAGTTGGGCAACAACAATTGGTAGTGGTGTTCTCTTTGTTCACGGATTGACGTAAAACATGGAAAGCGTGTCGTTGTGCCACTAAAGGCAGGAACATCGAATTTTCCCAGGACACCTGTAACACACCTTGATTCTCGAGGCATCATCGGATCCTCACCCTTGCAATCGTAACTAGTTTCAACTCCAAAGGAGATGCAATAGAAATGAGACATGCCAGCAACTGAGATCACCTACGATCCATCAGCCTCCAACAGGTACTGACATCAAACAGGCTCGATTCTGCTTCATCGAGATCTGATGGTGTTGGGACCAGTTAACCTGAAAGGGATCGTGGTGGTTTCCAGCTTCGTGCGTATCACATTTTGACCGTTTTCCAAACGTTTCGGAAGCTTACGTCTTTAAAACACCGACGATGACCATACCTGGTGTTGGCTGAATGGTTAGGGTGGTGGGCTTGGGATCACAGGGTCCTGAGTTCAAATCCCGCTCAGCTGTTGAATTAATACCCAGGTGGGGTTGACTCTGCCTGTCATCCTTCCGAGGTCGGCAAAATGAGTGCCAGCTTGCTGGTATACTGTGTCGGAGTGGGGACCCGTCCAGGATTGTGCCGAGCCAAGGAGACTGCTTGGGCAGCACCAACGCTCTGCACAGAGTATGGTCCCGATGGATGGATGACCATGCCGATGACCACACTGAAACTTGTCGAACATTGCTTGTTGTCTGCTGCACCTGAGCACACACTCTTCATACATGTGTGGCGTACACTCTGTGCCTTGAACTCTGTGATGAACTGAGGTTGTGAAAACGCAGTGGAGGAAGCAAGAGACGGGATAGTCCGGACTTTTATGGAAGAGAACGTCTCCACCCGGAACGTTCCGTTTCTTTCTGAACGTGGTTACTGTCTGCGGCTTATTTTAACTAAATGGATTTCAACTGTTGAACCAAACAACACTCTCACAAAGTGCAGGAATTCATGACATTGTGATTCTGTGCTGCACCTCGTGGTTTATTACAACAACCACCCTGGTCGGTGGTTCACACACCTCCGCACGTCCTGCTACATTCTTGTGGGGTTGGCTGCGGTTGCACAGAGAAGCAGGAAAACTTAGCCTTGAAAAGTTGAAAAACCTTGAATCCGTGGGATCTATAACGTCCAGCAACAAATGTCGGCAGACATGGCTCCCAGCTTCACGTCCACTCGAGGGAGACGGCACACACATTGATGAATCACCCGACCTATGAAACACCAGGATGACAGTTTATGGTTAGGATGAGATTTAAACCCAGGCAAGACAGCTTCGAGGCGAGTGTGCGTACCTCTATGGCCTAAAGACAGGTCTTTGTTTATAGCCAGCCCTCACAACCTCTTTATACCAAATATTGATGATCAGGCACAATACTGTACCATTCCAGGATATTGGTCAACAAAGTCAAGGCTCATGGAAGGGTGACGTGACAGAGGGGCAGTTGCACAAGTGAGCACAAAGGGAGCAACAAACAGGAAGTGACAGAAGAGGAAAGACACAAAGCATCCTGCAAACATACAGAGAGGGACGGGAGGGTTATCAGGATAGAAAAGATCATAAGTAAGGATGGAGGATGACCTGAGGTTGTGGTCGACTGCCAACTCAAAAAAGAGGAACAAGCAAGATGTTTTGGTGAAAAGTGAGCCAAGATTTTAGGAATTCCAAAAAGAAGAGGCTGCTGGAAGAATGTGAGGCACCTGAAGCGACTTGGGAGGGATAAAGAAGCAGAAGAAAGAAGAGCAGAGGAGAGGCAGTTAAAAAAAGAAAGAAAGAAAAAAAAAAGGAGGCCACCAAACTGTGTGCAATGAAAAGGTAGCAGGCCTTGTGCTCCTGCTTCTTTGCTCCAATGACGAGAGCTTTGGATTCCACAGCATCCAAGAATGGCGGATGTGAGGCGGGGGGCACCAGGCAGATGGAAGAGCAGTAGTCCAATGAGCTGTGGACAAAGGCCTTGTAGGCTGAGAAGTTTTTGTTTTTACTCAGGAAGGACGTTGCACAACTGACCACACCCAGGCTGCAGGTCGTATTTGAAACCAGCTTTGATATATGGTTTGCCTCGGTGAAATCTCCTTTGTTAGTGAGTCCCAGAAGTTTGAGAGATGGAACTTTACCAGTGGTTGATTGCGGAAATGGATCGCTGGGTTTATTTGACTATCCTTCCGGACATACCGGAGGACAATGCGAGATTTGTCTGGTTTGATACACGTGCTCCAAGTGCAACATCAGAATCTGATATTTTCCATGTTGGCAGAGGGAAGCCACTTGTGCCAGGCCTTTCATTGGGATGTGGAATTGTATGCTATCATGTGGAGTCATCGGTGAAAATGAAGAGGGTTTACCAGAGCATTGGAGATGTCATAAATGTATCCGAGGAACAGGAATGGGCCTAGGACACTGACTTTGGACACTTTAGCCACGATAAGTAAGGAAGGGAGATGAGAGGTTCCATTGAGAGATACGTGCTGAATGAATACAAGAGATGAAGCTATCAGAAAAGCAGGAAATAAGGTGACCTTGTATTAAACATCTTTTTCCATCTTGAAAGCAAATCTGACGAAGGATAACTTGAGATCACTCCATAAGTCTCGCACCAAGTACATGCCCATCTGGAGGCAAAGCCAGAAAACATAATATTGCAAATATCACAGCTGAACTCTCCAACCAGGCTCCTTCCTCAAAGTCATGGTGGCGATTTGTCAAGTCCGTCTCTGGTATATGCTGCCCCTCCATAAATGGCATTTCTGAAGACGATGCGTCTGAGATCAGGAAGAATATCTCAAATCTGTGTACGTCTCCAAATCTCGTAAACCCAACCTATGTCGTTCTGTTCCCCCATCTTAACACCAGGGCAGTCTCTCTGGACACATTTCAAGCATTTCGTATAGTCTGGAAACCTACCTTGCATTCCAGGAGGTGCCACAGCATCCGAGGCCACCTCCTCTGATGTCTTTTGGACCTCCTCCACTCTTGTAGTCAGCAAGTAGGTCTCAACGGGATACTCTTAATCTTGTCTCTGTTGTGAGGTTGTAGTAACCCAAAGCAGTGTTGTGGGCCCAGTCCTGTTCCTAGTCTTCATAAATGATCTTTCTGACTCCCTGGAAACTCCTCTTTGCTGATAATCCCTGCCTCATCCTTCAGCTAGGCATGCAACAACCTCTTTTTGCTCTGCAGACCTTGACAAGGTAAGTTGCTGGTCCAACACTTTGAATGTCTTTCAACCTTGGCCAACTTAGGCTCTCACTCTGTCTCTCCAAAATGACCATCTTATGAACCCTCCAATCTTTCTCCTGAACAAACCTCCTGAAGAAGTTCAGTCCTTCAAACTTTTGTGCCTCACCATCTGCCACAATCCCTCTGAGGCAAACCATATGTCTAAGTTGGCCTTCAAAGCCAGCTGCCGACTGGCCATCCCTCCGCCGTGCAGTCTTTCCTTAGCAACTCTGAACTTCTTCCAACGTGAAAGGCCTTCATGCACAGCTCGATGAATTGCAGTTTTCGACTTTGGACTGATGCCCCGAAACCTTACACCTCTTCATTTGGGGAGTCAAAGGCTCAACATCATTGGAATCTCATGTGATGACCTCAATCTTTGGGCCTGTTACTCCTGTATCATGGATATGGTAACCCTTCCCAATCCCACCCTTTTCTTTCCAGGTTACCTTGCTTTCTCCACTCTCTCTCCACCCACCTTTCCATTTATTTATGCCAACTCTCTTTCATTCCGGATATTCCTTCTTGTTCTTTCCCCTGTTTACCGTTTGTGCTTGAACTAGCATCCGCTAGTGTACCCCCTGTGTCTTCCTTCCAAATAACCCCCCCACTTCCTTTAGCCTTACTTTCTCATTCTTTCCATCACCCATTCTTCCACCAAGTGTCCCTCGAACCTGCTGCTGGTGTGTTTCCCCGCTTTCCACTGCGTTTTAACTGTTCCGTTATGTTCCGTGTTCTAACTATTACAAGAGACTCAATTTGTAACTTGTACAAAAAACAACCTCCATCAGGCTGAACAGTTTACATTTTGTATCCCACTGATATGCCTGGTCTGAATCCGGACCTTCACCAAAATCTAATCGGCTTGTTCTTGTCGCCTACCCAACTCATCCACCAAGTTTTGTCACAATCTGGAAACAACTTCATAAACCTTATTGTAAAAAAAGTATGGAATTATTGCATCATTGAAGAAGATAAATAATATCTATAATTTTTTTTTTTTTGTAAAGTAGAAGAAGGCGCTGAAAACCAAAAGTAAAAACTTGATCGACTCCGCTAATTTAAGCAAAAAAAAGTGAGAACAGACCCGGTCTCAGGGCAACGTTTCAGCGGCTTCACAGCCGACTTCATCAGGCACAATAGACCCCGGGCCTCGGTACGTTTCCGGTTTATATTTCGATACAACCGCTCACTTCCGGTCACGTGCTGGTGCTCGAGGTCAAATGGAGGAGTGGTTTTTATTTCGTAGTGATTTTATTGTGAATTTTTAAAAATTGTGACCTGAAGGCGACAAACAGAATAACAAAACCGACTAACCAATGTACCTGAAAAATCTTCCATTTTACAAGTAACAAACAAACAGACAAAGGGATGAAAACATCACCTCCTTCACCTTCGGTGGTGGAGGTAATAACACTCATGAAGCTCTTGGACAGCATCGCTGAAATACAAAACTGACTTATCTTGTCTTTACCCTTCATTAAGATAAACAACTCTATCAGATTCCCTCATAACTAATCACATCCTTGCTAATGTCTAAAGTCTCATCTCCTCCAGCCGCTCCTCGTTGCTGCTTCGTCAAGCTCAGCCCATAATCAATCTAGCCACTCCAGGCTGAACAGTCTCTCTGGCAGTTACATCCTTCCTCAGATATTGCATCAAAAACTACTCACAATATTACTGGTGAATCACATACAGAGCATTGCATCAACATGTGCACCATTCCTAAGATGGATGCTGAACTTGAGGACCTGTCTGCAGCATTGTCGGGTGGACGATACAGATCCGACAGGGTCTTTCGACGAAGAATCGGCGAGTTGTCACCGGCGTCCTGAACAAATCCCTCCTTGCTGTCCTGACCCATGGGGGAACAATGTTTCATCATCGACACAGCCACGTCCCCCAAAATGATGCAACCAGCAGCCATGTGCTGCAGACGCTACGCTCACACGAAAGGGAGCAGACACGACAGATCGAAGGAGAGTTTAAAATCAAAAGTTTTTGTTTTTTTTAACAATGAAAGCTGCTGCATCTGCAGGCGTTTTCTGGAAGATAAGAGTCTTAAATTGTTTGATTTATGTGGCTAGTAACACGTCATACTTTACAAAGTACAAGAGTTAATGTTTAAAACATGTGATTTCAGAGAAAATGGAGGATGATGGTTTTAATACAATTAAACTCAACGTGTTAAATGTGCATTGTTCATGCTATATTATTCTTACAGCATTTGTCATGTGATACTTCTCTTCATAACCAATCCAAATCCTGGCTGCAGTACAAGAAGAACGTTTTCAGGTGGTGAGTTCCATGGCACATTCACTGTACCACGTGACAATGCAGAGCAAGGTGGAATCTGAAAACGAATGCTCGTGAAACCAACACCTGACGTTCAATGGGGTGCCACTCACTCCACCGGCGGCTTCCTTTAACGCCCATGCCGGCCTCACCCTTTCCTTGGATCCGCATTTATCCTGTTCTGCGTGGCTTGTAGGCAGAATCCCACTCTGTCCTGCAATCGCCCTTCATAGACTGAATAATCAGAAAAATATATTATTTATTGTGGGGTCTTCGATGGCACTGCATGTACAAGTGCACTCCAAGCCAGGTATGCTATGCAATTTGTAGGCATCCTTCTGGGCTGGAAGGATGGCCGACAGGTGTGCTCTGAGTTGTCCAACTTGAGTTCGAATCTCGGCCCAGCTATAAACTGCCATCCTGGTGTTTCACAGGCAGGGCTATTCATCAGTGTGCGTGTGTGCTATCCCTCGGATGGACGGTAAAGTAAACGACTCGTCTGCCAGCGTTGGTTGGTGGACATTAAAGATCCCACGGTGTCTTTTGATTGGAGTAAATGACCTATCACCAGAATCATCAACAAATTACAAATCCCCGCTCTACACTGGACTGTGTGTCTTTTGCATCTGAGAATGTGGATAAGTTTTGTCAACCCTCGACTTCGATTCAGCAACTGGACCAGACGGCATCAGCTCACGTGTCATAAAAACCCGCCCTGCTGTTCTTGCACATCCTCTCTGAGCCCTTTTCCCTCCATCATTTGTGCTCGGTCACCTTCCATTGGTTGAAAATCAGTCAACATCACTGCGTTACAGTAACTAGAAGGGCACTCTTCGACGTCACCAGATTTTCCACCGCCAACATTATTACATAATGATACACACACGTTACAAGTTTGATTTAAATCCCTGAGGCCAGATTCAAAATATTAAATAACTCTGACTATCAGCCCATACATCCAATCAGGTTAAAAATTATAACACATATCCCCCATGACTACGAGATCATAATTGTGAAGCTTCAATTGATGAAGTGGTTCAAGAGATAGAACATTTTTTAAAAGATTTTCGTTCAATCCAATATGGCTGCCAGATCATGTGACCCAATAATTATATATGAACACCCTGGTATCCCCAAGGCTTGGGGAACATGTGGGTGATGTTTCCCCTCGATCTTCCAAGCCGTTCTGGAGAAGAAGCTTTTTAAAGTTTTATTCTTCAAAAAATCAGAGCTGCCAAACCATGCGACCTATGACATCAGAGGTGGAGAACCTTTTGTTCCTCAGAGATAAGTGATCATACCTGTAAAGTTTCACCTCGCTCTGTTCAGCCGTTTTGGAGAAGAAGATTTTTTGAAGGCTTTTATGTTAAAAACAATCTGGCTACCGAACCACGTGACCAATGACGTCATCAATCCCCTCCTCTCTCCCCCTGATACAGTTTAGCCACAGATGACCCTCAAAAATTTTCAAACTGATCGGATAAAGCATTTGACAAATGCAACTATGATGTCATGACGAAGCCTCTAATCAATGACATCAAAAATCAAACTTGTTTCCCATGGAGTACTTCACATGTGCAAAGTTTCGATTTTTTTTTCCATTGAGCGGTTTCAGAGATAGAGGTCCAAAGTTTTTCCTGTTTTTCCAACATGGCTGCCACACCACGTGACCTATGATGTCATAATTATCATTGAAACATTTCACATGAGAAGTCACACCGATGGTGAAAAATTCGTGTCAATCGGATAAGCGGTTGAAGAGAAGAGAAAATTCGCATGGACGGACGTATATACAGTTCCTCGAGAGAGGCAACACCCCCTTTCAAAATTTTTACCTTTTGTTGCCTTATATCCTGAAAATAAACGACATTAAATCAGACTTTTTCCACCTTTATTTACAGATCGTAACTCACAGCTTCCAAATGAAAAACAAATTCTACAAATTTCAGAAAATTAATTAAAAATACAAAACTAGAATATCTTGGTTGGATAAGTGTCCACCTCCCCGAGTTAATACCTGGTGGAAACACCTTTGACAGCAATGACAACAGTGAGTCTGTTGGGATATGTCTCCACCAACTTTGCACACCTTGATTGGGCAATATTTGCCCATTCTTCTGTACAAAACTGCTCAAACTCAGTAAAGTTACGTGGGGAGCGTCGATGGACAGCAGTCTTCAAGTCATGCCTCAGATTTTCGATTAAATTTAGGTCAGGGCTCTGACCGGGCCAATTAAGGACATTTATCTGTTTGTTCCTAAACCACTCCAGTGGAGCTTAGGCTGTGTGCTTCAGGTCATTGTCAGGCTAAAAGATGAACTTCCATCCCAATTTCAGCTTTTTTGCAGAGGACAGCAGGTTTTACTGCAGGATTTTTCTGTATTTTGCTCCATCCATTTTCCCTTCTCTCCTGACAAGTGCCCCAGTCCCTGCTGATGAGAAACATCCCAATAACACGATGCTGCCACCACCATGATTCACAGCAGGGATGGTGTTCTTTGGGTGATGTGCGATGTTGGGTTTGTGCCAAACATAACACATTACATTTTGGCCAAAAAGTTCCATCGTAGTTTCGTCAGACCACAAAACTTTTGGCCACATGGCTTCACAATCTCCAGAATGTTTTTTTGCATTACCCAAACAGGACTCAAGGTGGGATTTTTTGAGCAATGGCTTTCTTCTTGCCACCCACCGTCCAGGCCAGACTTTGGGAGTGCTTGGGATATTGTTGCCACATGCGCACTGTGACTAGTCTTTGCCATAAAGGCCTGCAGCTCTTTCAAAGTTGCCGGTGGCCTCTCTGATCGGCCTCCTTCTTGGTTGGTCATCCAGTTTGGAGGGACGGCCTGATCTAGGCAGGGTCTTGCTTGGTAGTACCATACACCTTCCACTTCTTAATGATTGGCTTGACTGTGCTCCAAGGGATATTCAAAGCCTTTGAAATATTTTTGACCCATCCCTTGAGCTGTACCTTTCCACAACTTTATCCCAGAGGTCTCTTGGTGCTCATGGTTGAGTCTTTGCTGTGAAATGCACGACCCGGCAGAGGAAACCTACAGGAAGAGCTGATTTTATTCTGAAATAATCAGAATCACAACAATTTAACACAGGTGGAGGCCAACTAACTTGGTGTGTGATTTTGAAGGTGATTGGTTACACATGAGCTAATTACATTCACCACTGAAATTGAAGGAGGTTATGTTTTCATCCCTTTCTGTTTGTTAGATTTAGTTTGTTTGTCAGACGTTTGTTTCTGTTTGTTAGTTTGTTTGTTTGCAGGATATCTCAAAAAGTTGTGGACGAATTCATATTGAATTTTGTGGAGAGGTTCGGTGTGTGACAAGGACAAACTGATTCGATTTTGGTGAAGATCCAGATCCGGATCAAACGACTAGAATTTTAAAAGTGATTCTTCACCGTTGAGAGATAGGGCCAAAAACGATATTTAGCACGGTCTCAAAAATGTATTGGGCCCAATATGTTCTCATGGATCGCGCAATGCGTGGCAGAGGTATGCACTCTACCGAGTGCCCCAGTTTACAATTGCGATTATAAGGGGGGTGGACACTTATCCCACAAAGATATTGTCGTTTTGTATTTTAAATACATTTTATGAAACGTGTAGAATTTGTTTTTCACATAAAAGTTTGATTCAATGCAATTTAATTCCAGGTTATGAGGTAAGAAAAGGTGAAAATTTTGAAAGGGGGTGTTGACTTTCTATAGGCACTGGATGTACGGACGGATGGACAACCCAAAAACAAAACCCCTCTGGCGACTTCGTCAGTGGAGGATCAGGCATAAAAAGTTGCGAATACTGATCACCCTAACTACAGACCAATCATTTTACTTCCATTCATCAGCAAGGTCATGGAATAAATCATTGCAGTTGATATAAAATCTTTCCATTCCTCCAACAGCCACATCTCAGATCACCAATTTGGTTTCAGACCAGATCATTCCACCTTGGACATGCTGATTCTTCCAACAATGGATGAAGGCCCTCAATGTCAGACATGAGATCAGGGCCATCTCTGGACATATTTTGTGCTTTTTTTACAGTCTGGCATCCTGCCTTGCTCTCCAAACTGTCTGCCTATGGCATCCAAGGCCAACTCCACACATGGCTTACTGACTTCCTCTACTCTCGGAGCTAATGAGTGGCACTCGACGGAATCCTTTCATCGCCTCTCCCTGTCGAGGCTCGAGTGCCCCAAGGCACTGTTCTGGGCGCAATCCTATTCCTGATCTTCATCAATGATCTCTCTGACTCTCTGGAAAAATCCTCTCTATCTATTTGCTGATGACTCCAAATCCTGCGTCTCACCATCAGCCATGATCTTTCTTGGGGAAGCCACATTTCAATGTTGGCCTCCAAAGTCAGCCACCGACTGGGCATCCTCCATCATACAAAGTCCTTTCCTTGGCACACCTGAACTCGTATCCACCCACAAGGCCTTCATCCGCAGCTGAGTGGAGTACTGGGCTGGCAACCCTGCCCCACACCTTGTTTAGCTTGATGCCATGGAAACCAAGGCCTTCATAGATCATCGGAACCTCCCAGGCTGAAGCTGAGTCTATGGGCCTATCACTTTCCCATCGCAGATAGGTCGGTGGTCTCTCTGTCTTCCACCACCTCCTTTCTGGTGTTGCACCTCATGCCCTCTCTCCGTACTTTGTCCCCCCCCCCACACCCCAGGTTTCTGCAGGGCACACACGGTCCATCATCAACCCCCTTTTGGTGAAACTACCAAATCCAAAATCGCTGTTCACCTCTACACATTCGTTCTTCTTGTTCCCTGCATGCGGAATCAACTTCACATTCTTTTCAATCTCATTTTCCCCTCCAAGTCTTCTAGACAGCTGTTCACCACCATCCCAGATAACCGCTCCTGCCCATCTAAAACCATATTTTCTATCGCCGTGACCTCCTCCCCCCCCCTCCCCCCCCCCCCCTCCCCCGGCCGTCCCCTCCCCCTCCCCCAAGCCCTGCCAAATTTCCAGTTTTTGTCCATCCTGAGAGTTTGCTTCTGTATCCATCTTGTACACACCATGCGTCCATTTCTCCCCACTTTCGTTATCTCTCCAAGGTCTCCCTCTATTTTGTCGTTGGCGTGTTTCCCCCCTCTCTTTCAACTGTTCCTTTTGTTCTGTTGCGTCTTGATCCGTTCAGTGTTCTCGCTCTTCCACGAGCCTCGACCTGGTATAGAAAGAAAAAAAAAAAAGAAGCAAGCACTACATCAGCAGCACTGCAGTGCCCCCAGCAGATAATGCAAATCAGCAGCCATGTGCTGCATAAGAAAGAGGAAGAAGGCAACCTTCTCTACGACGCAAGCCAAAATGCATCGTGTTGGTACATTGGAAAATACAAAACATGCAATGAGCGTAAATGTCCTTTGAATCACATCGATTTGGTTCAAACAAATGAATCGAGGGGGAAAAAAAGAAAAATTCAGCAGCAGTAAGAAGAAAATCAATAATTATTATTACTGAAAGACTTCAGCAAATACGTTTCATGCACGAGTTGAGGTGTTATTGCAATGAGGTGTTTTGAGACATTGTAAGCAATGCTTCTCTGGTCCAAATCACATACACATGCATCACTGTAATTGCTGCCGTTCCACAAGTCCCATCATAAGAACATGAAGCATTTATTGACTGATGAAACCACAAGGATGCTATCGACAACAGGCATCACAATAAAGCACCAGCTACCGAGAGTAAGGCAGGTATGCATATGTGAGACAGAAGAGATCATTTGCAAAAGTATCCGACATCATCTCTATCTCAAAAACATGCCTGTACATTCATCCGCTCAAGTGCAGACGCGTGCATGTACGTACGTGTTGCCATGCCCACACGCGTGTGAGCGCGTCGATTAAACAAACGTGTGCATGTGCAAGCGTCATCCTATTTCTCCGGGTGACAGCTGCTCAATAAGTTCCGTTGACCATTGCCATCTCCAAGAAGGATGGAACTGCCTTCTTGAAAAAGCTCCTGCAAAATAAAAACAAGTAGTACTTGTAAGAATTCCACTGCAATGAGAATTGTTCAATACGCTGCTCGGCTGCTCGGAGTATGGCGAGGCATTCAAGAAAAGTACCGCAATCAAACATCCCAAAGAAATACATCTCAAAATGTTTACATGTCCATGAGCAACGGTCACACGATGTCTTTCAAGGTCATCGTATGCCTTCCAAGTCGATTGTATCCAGGCAATGTGGACCCGATCAAATAGGACGAGCGATAACCACCATTACTTGGATTCACCTAATTTTTGCGAGAGGGCCTCGGGTTTCTGGGAAAAACCATTACGTCCTTCGTTCCAAGAACCATGCAAAACGATCACAAGGTTTTCATCAATGTCGATTTCACGTAAACAAGCATTTTGAATTATAAATACTCCGATGCAGTCGGTCTTCCGATCCAAGCAGAGTGAATTTTTCACGAGGGAGAGGGATTCTTTTGACTGCTGAAGGCTTAATACTGAGCTGCTTACACTTTGGCGAGCGAGGCTCAACGAGTGCCTTTCGAAATCCTGAATAATTCATGTTGGAATTACATTTTCAATCACCGTGGCCGAGAGCAAAGGGGCTCTTTACAATAAACACTTCACCGTGTTCTGCACGTCAAAGCCGTGCCGAAACCACGCCACCGCACAATGCTCCGCACATTTACATTCCCAAGTTTAGAGGATAAGGAGCGTCCACTTCAGAACTAAGAGCAGAACTACAAAGGCACAATATGGATACCAGAATATAGTATCTGCAGCAGAAGTGCCAGTTATCAAAACTCAGACTTGCAACAGATGCTGACGCAGTAGACGGTTTAGCCAGGATCTCAGAGGAGCATAATCCTGTCACTTCATGGCAGCACAGGTAGTATCGACATTATTCTACAAGGTGAACAGCCTCTAGAGGAAACAGAAGACTTGGTTCGCATAATAAAAAAATAAAAAAAAGATTGGTTTAGATGACCGAGCAGAGCGTGGGTAAGGATACGACTCGACCATACTTACATGACGAGACACACGGCGGGATCCTTGCAAAACGATCTATTGAATAATTGCATTAATGTCATGGACCATGCTGGGAAAGGTTCCCCCCTGATGAAAAATGTGGGGTGGTGGGAGGCGGTGGGGTGACGAGGGCGCGAGGAAGGCCCATCACGGTCGGAAGCTATCCGTCAGTAGTGAAGGTGCAAGTCAACGGCATGCAGAATATTCTGCACACTACGACGTCACGATACGGTCAAGTTCTCTCTTCGGTATTCCACACAAGTGGTTGGTTTCTCAAAAAACGTTCCGTTCAACAACAAAATATTTAGCGTCACGTAATAATCAAGGTAAAAAGCCAACCAAGAAAGGAGCCAAACAGCACAATCACGAGAGTCAATGCACAAACAGCCCTCTCCTTCTGTAGCGGGTTGTGAGTAGGGGTGTCACACGACCCATTCGATCCAATTGGGACTTGAGCTAGCACTTCTGGGATGCTCCGATTGAATGTTGAGGTGAGTTTTGAGGAGTCAGAATTGTTGTTTTTTGTTGTTGTTGTTTAATCTCATCCTTGGTGGTTTTCAAAAATCTTTATTATTTTTTTTTTTAAAGAAAAACAACAACAAAGCACTTGTGTTGCCATGATGGTGGGATTTCGTTGTGGTGCCAACATTATTGCAGCAATATAATAGCATTCACTAATTAGTACGTTCGATATGAAACGGTAGCATGAAATTCCGGTACTCGGCAAGAAACTGCATTTCAACTCAAAATAAGACACAATTCCAGGCCCGGCGTAGCAAATGGAATATCGGGTCGGCAAGGCAGAAAATGGTTTCTGCGGAACAAAGAATTCCAAAAACTCAAAGGAAACGGGTATTCTCCACATTTCACGTCGCTCACCCACCTGGCCCTGACTGCCATTTCATTTCCGTCCCAGCGTGGACTGTAAGGATAGGACTTGTGAAGTTGTTGGAGGAGAAGCCTGGCAGCTGTGAAATGGCAGCACGACTGGAATGCAATGACCGGCTGGTCACGTGGGAAGTAGATCGGAAGATCGACTGTGGGGAACCAGTCAGAGACACACGTTTTCATCCGAAGGACTACCTTCTCAGCTGTGTGATGGCACGCATCAAATATATTCCATTTCCGTTGTTCTCGGGACATTGTGCTCCTTGTTTGACGAGACAACTCGAATCTGTGCAAGCTGAAGAGGTACTTACTATGAATGAGGCAGTACAAACAGTCATTCTCCAACAGAAGGCTGAGCTTGGTGAATCCTTCCGCATCATACTCCACGATCGCTCTGAAACACAGCAACATTGGTGTTACAGGTAGCTATCTTACAGATCGTTACAAAATCCAAACCTGCATGAGGAAATATCAGCCTGGTCAAGTCTCACCTGAGCTGCCATTTTCATCAAGTGTTACGTAACTTACAGGTGGTTTAAAGCCTCAGCACCGAAGGAAACCCGGAAGCTTAACGTACTTGGTGTCACGATGAGAAGGCCCAATCAAACCCGAAGGCCCATCTGTTATGATAAATTCCCAACTTTCCAACGTATTTCCATAAATCCTCAAATATCTTACTCTTCCGATCAAAATCCCACCCACCGTGAATTAATGTTAATATTTATTTCATGTCCAAGAGTTTGAAAACAGGAATAGAGCAGGAAGGGGGAGGGCAAGTGACAGAAAAGCTGTTGAAAGCTTTATGGACAATCCCAAAGTTGGAAGACAAAAACAGTTTTAAAATATTGGTCTAACTGTTTGGTTAAAGTAGATTTGTTTATTTTCTAGCATTGATCTAAGTCTGTGATCGGATTATATACATATACCAGATCCAAGACAAAGACATTCGTGAATGAATGTCCATGTACTTTTACATGAATTACAAGGACATTTAAGACAATGGAAATGGGTTTATGGGTTTGAACCTGGGCTCCTGACATCATGACTCAGTGGTTCTGATGGGGACGGTACCAGACCGATCCAATCCATGAATACGTTGGCATGCCTAATACGGAAATGCGGGTCTTGCGAGAAAGACCCTCTTCTTTCTTTCAAGCTTCTGGGTCTCACTATCTGCCATGACCTTTCCAGGGAAAGCCACATTTCAAACCTCACCTCCAAAGCTAATAGCCGACTGGGAATCCTCCGTCATGCAAAGTCTTTCCTCGGCCTACCTGAGCTCCTGACCACTTACAAAGCTTTCGTCCGCAGCCTGATGGAGTACTGCTCTCCCCTCTGGGCTGGTGCTCCTGCCTCCCACCTTTCTTGGCTTCACGCTGTGGAAACCAAGGCATTTCGGATCATTGGCATCTCCCGCAATGAGGCCGAGTCTTTGGGCCTCTCACGCTCTCACCGCAGGCTGGTCGGTGGTCTTTCTGTCTTCTACCGTCTTCTCTCCAGCCTCGCCCCCTCTGCTCTCTCTCTGCGATTTGTCCCCACCACATTTCCGCAGGGCGCTCAAGGTCCGCCAAAAACCCCCCTTCTGGTAAAACTACCAAAATCACGAATCACTGCTCACCTTCACCCTTTCATTCCTCTTTTTCCCCACCTTTGGAATAAAGTCCCTCACTCTATTCAATCCCATTTTTCCCTCCAGGCCTTCAAAACAGCTGCTCACCACCACCTCCTATCATCCCCCATCCAAATCCTCGATCTTTTCTACCCCCGATAATCCACCCAAGCCCACCTCCTTCAAATTCCCTGCTTTCCTTCCTGAAAGTCCCTGTAATGTCCATCTTTTATTCCGCATGTTCCCTGCCCCATCTCTCTCCCTTCCACAGATCTCCTCATGTCTCTGTTCCCCGCTGTTTTGTCCTTCCCACTCCCACACCTCCCACACCTCTTGTCTCATGCCCCCCTTGCTGTGCGTTGTGTGTTAGCTCTCATTCAAGCCTCGACAAGGTATACAAAAAAAAAGAAAATAAATAAAAATGGAGAGAAGAGAGGGACAGGGTCAAAACAGACAACCGTGATCACCGAGTGTAGTCTTTGTCATTATATTGTTATCTTTGGGTAAAACTGGAAAAGTTTCCTTTCCCTCCACCATAGGCTCAAATACAGACTTATCAAAGCCAGCAAATGCGTCTAAACATTTAATTTCTGATTGCAGCTTGGAAATAGTATGGCATCCTCAGGACTGTGATCTCCAGCTGACGTAATAGTGCAAAGCTACACACTTTCCTTTGAAGTTCGAGACGGGATCAGCTGCACAAATGGATATGGCGATGATAGCTTCTGGTGCAGCCTGAACACCCGTGGCAAGCTGAGTTTCGAATGGTTACCCTCATTACACTCGATTTTCAGCGAAGGAAGCGTTCAGACCCCTTGTGGTTTCCTCCTCTCCCCTCCCACCCTCCTCCCCCACCCAACCACCAACCTTGCCGGGAATGCTTATGGATACAATAGTTTCCCGATTTACGAATTTCCGAATTATGAACTTTCAACCTTGTGTACTAAAATATTTGACACCGAAAATTTGATTTACGACTTCAAAACCCAATATTATGAACTTTTGCTCAAGTTCGATCAACTCGGTATTCAGCGACAAATTCAAAACGCGACGTCGTGGGAAAAAAAAAAGATTCGATTGTTGAATTTAAAATAAACACGTACAGTATCTCGCAACTAAATGCCACAGCATCACTCGGTTTACACCGGGGACGACGAAGTCAGAGTGCCGCTTCCCTCATTCGTCGTATTTGTGCTGAAGCGCAGTGTCATTTAAGTTCCTTGATTGAAACGTTCTTCCACATTATCAATCCATAACTATGGCAACCTAAAGAGAGAAAGATGGAAAATGACATCATTAAAAAGGAAATTAGAAATTATTACAAAGTTTGATTCTGGTGACCGCCTGAAGGATATTGCATGTGATTTTGGCCTTGAAAGTACAACGGTCATTACGATTCGCAATAACAATGAAAATATAATGACGTGCTCGATCTGCGACATCATCCCAGTGCAGTGCAATCGTTTGTTAACCTTACTTAATTTCCGATTTAATAATAAATATATAAAACCTTTTTAGCACTGTTATTATTTTTCTTTTGTATTATGATTAGTGTTATTAATTATTAGTAGCAGTATTGTACCTTTTTTTTGAATGTTGAATGTTTTTTTGAATTCCACAAGATCAATCAATCAATCAATCAATACGATGCAATGATTCAACATTATTGAATGTTGGGCAATTTTTTGTTTTTTTTTTCATTTTTGTTTTCCTCCATTATAATTACGTGAAAAATCAATCCCGATTTGCAAACTACTTTTCTGGAACATACGGCGTTCAAAAATCGAGAGATTGGTACAGAATTCCAAGGTAGCTAGTTGATGTTAACAAGCAAAACGAGCGTGTACCGTTTACAACCGAAGCACTCGTTACCTTCCAAAATGACTGAGAAACGCTGCAATGTATTCCCTCCTCTTGTGATAGCTTTGTACAACATACTGGATCTGTGCAAGGGAGGCAAGATGATTGAACAAAGCATCCTCAATATGGAAATTCAAATTTCCTTCACACCTGAAACAAAGGTGTGTCTGGAAAAGGGGACAGGGGTCTACACAGGATGGAAGGCTTAAAAGGAAGGTAAGTAGCTAAAATCGAAGTATATATATATATATATATATATATATATATATATATATATATATATATATATATATATATATGTAATAACGAAAATATAATTAGTTTTGAACGTTTTTATTATATTGCAGAAACTGCAGTGGAAATGGAGACAAAAAGGAGGCAAACAATTAAATAATTCTACATTTGCACAAAATAAAAAGTCAATATAATAAATGATTGAATTCATATTCTTTCCAGGGCGTCGGTAGTGCAGAAGGGGTCTCGTAGCTGGGCAGACTTGAGAAATACACCGGGCGGTTTGCCATTGCCTTGCCAGCAATATTTAGGGCAGGAATTTGGGATTTGGCCAGGGTGCCGGCAGACAATGGCCTACACCGAGCAAACAACACTTTGGGATATTTAACACCCAACAGCAAATGCCGGTAGATGGGACCCTGGCTTGTCATCCTATCTGACGAACGATGCACTCATTGATTGAATGCCCAGCCTGGGAATCACCAGGGTAGTAGTTTATAGTTAGGTAGGCAATTGAACCTAGACTAGATAGCTCAAAGGTGGGCATCCTACGTCTGAACAATCCTTTCAGCCCATCGGCTATGATAGTAATTACAAAAACATCAACAGCAGTGATAGTAGTTCTAGTAGTACTCGTAGTGGGAGATAAATAGGAGAGAGAAAGAGGGGGAGGGAATCTTCAGTTGTTCAACATTATACAGGAATCAATGACTTCAAAGGATAGGGGGGGGGGAAATCCCCTAATCGGTGGAAGTCCAATGTGTGTTTAATGGTGGAACATTTAGATGTGTTATGGAGACAATTTTCCTGCACAAGCTGTTTACCGGCTTGATTCTAAATCTTCAACATCACTCAACTCTTTGCTATCAAAGATAAAAAAAAATAAAAAAAACACAAAAACAGGATTTATGGTCCAATGAGACAAAACATTTAAATGAAGACATTCATGAAAGTGAATTGAAGGTACAGTTGATACAGAGATAAGTGCAGTTAAAAAACTAGACTGGAAGTGGAGGGAGTGTTAGATGGCGGTGGAGTACAGAATACACACTCGAGGAAAGACACACACCTTTCTGCTGAGAAGCTCACAAACTTGTGGTACGTAATCTAACAGACATCCCCCACTTGGGAATGGCGGAGTGTGCGTGGAAGATACTCCACCCAGGGCACTAGAAGTGAGGGGTTGTGGGAAGTGGAAGACGGGAGGAGGGACAGAGGGAGGAGGAAGTTTCAAAAAACCGAAAAACGAACCACTATGCAGTGAATGCATTGCCCAAGCCATGTGTTCAGGCAAAATGAAGAGTCCAATCTAAATAAGAACTTGCCTTGTATTTCCAAACGTATAATCTACATATTCCATTGGAATAAATTGTTCTAAAATTATCCAAGATTAATCTGATGCAATGAAACATCATCATTACCATATATGACAGTTGCAAGGTAGTTCAGGAAGAGTTACCATTCGATCCGTTGCGACAGGTATAACTTTGGAGTCACTTTTGTAGCCTCTATATCTTCAAAAGTAACCAGGAGTAACACGACATCCTCCCCGGGATCAGTGGGATTTAGAAATCCCTGCAAACATCCAATTCCACAAGATCAATCAATCAATCAATACGATGCAACGATTCGCAATTCCTGACAGCAAGGCCGCCCTCGAAACAGCAAACATCAGATGTTGATTCCCCATTTTGATTGTTTGTTTGTTTTTTTAGCTGTTGCAAGTCTTTGTTCCTCTCCTTTTAACAAGCCGTTTTCAGACTCAAATATATTTATCAAATATTACAAGTTATCAAAAGCAAGCTCGGTGAGCAGTAAACACAGAAAAAAAAAAAACCCATCAGGAAGTGGAAAGTTTTCCATGGTGAGGAGTGGAGAAAGGCGGAAAGAGGTTTCCCAAAGTGAGACAACTCGTGCATGGAATGTGTGCCAAGAGCAGGAGACGCATGTGTCTGTACATGAGGAAATTCCCCGTGGAGTAAAACAAATAAATAAATAAATAAATAAATTGCAGCACCAAAAAACAAACTTCCACTATTGCACAACAATTGCTTCCAAAACCCTACAAGGCAATTGCACATTGCACAACCTCTTCACAAAGTTCCACTACAACACACAGAGTGAATGCGGATATTCCAACCGCATGCTCTGTGATGTTTCTCCACAACACCATGGAGACCAAAATAATTTTGGAAGGGTGAGCAGTTGGGCTTACCTTCAACAGGTAAGCTGGGAGGTCCCTAGTATCAATTGGTAGATGCAGAAGAAAACGGACGCAGCATTGATTGCCCTGAAAAAGGTACAATATGATAATAATAATAATAATAATAATAAACATAATAATAATAATAACTAGAAGGCCACTCAGTAGTTACCTCCACCACATAATGCCTGATCTATGAGAACATCTGGCCCAATACATGTTTGAAATATCATGTTATGCAGCACTATATCGTTTTAGGCCCTATCTCTTAATGGTGAAGAATCACTTTAAAAATTAAACAATTATTGTATCCAGATCCGGATTCGGATCTTCACCAAAATCGAATCAATTCGTCCTTGCCACACACCCAACATGTCCACCAAGTTTTGTCCGAATCCGTCCACAACTTTTTGAGATACCATGCTATATATAGTTTTTGGCCCAATCTCTCAATGGTGAAGAATCACTTTAAAAATTCTAGTAGTCGGATCTGGATACGGATCTTCACCAAAATCGAATCAATTTGTCCTTGTCATACGTATCATACATATGTATGTATGTGTATGCATGTGTGCATATATACTGTGTGTATGTGTTGTTATGGGTTTGGCCGGTCCATGTTGCGAGGGGGCTTCTCGAACCCACATGTCGACCTTTGACCGTGAAGCCGACGCGCCACAGATAACTCCACAGCATGACAGGATGCAAAGCAACCACGGACGCCATCTGATACGATTAATTTAAGTCAGGTCCTCGCGTCCAATTCCCACATTACCTTCCCGGCAAATTCATCTCCCACACAGGGAACCGTGCTCTCAACGCCCCACTAATGTCAATCAAGAACAGCCGAGCGATACCGTCAGTGGGACGTTTGTTAATCACTTACCATAAGGAAACTGCAGGGCAGAACTCCCATTCACTATTTACATACTCTGTCTAGCCAATGGAGAAAAAGACAATCGGGCAGGTGGGAAACAGTTTATCAAAGATTTAGCAAGGGCACTTATTTACAGGAAAAGCAGGTATTTACAAAGCAAAAACCTGTCACAAAGAAGGATCTTACCCCTAACACGCAAGCCCCTTATTAAGTCATCTTATCATTAATCCACACACACACTGTTGCCTCAATCATTCCAGGAGAAGGAGAGAAGAAAGGTTGATAGACAGATAAGCAAAGTAGTTGGGGTATGGATCAAGTGGTAACGAACAGGGTGTGTGGTGTGGCTGAGTGAGACGGGCAGATGGGAGGTGCGATGGATGTGGGTGCGTGTAATTTGATCTCTGAAAGGAACTGTTATGGTCTCGGTTAATACTCCACAACAGGCTGAGTAAATGAGGTGTGTGTGTGCTGGAAGGGGCAATGATGTAGGATGCGTGTGTAAGACACGGAGGGAGAGAAGTCAGTTCTGGAGAGAATCACTGACCATTTTTAATTTTCGAGAGTTTGTATTTGATGTTACAAGGCACAAAGGCGATACTATCCGTGGGGAGGTGGTAATTACGCTTGGCAGCCATTGTCTCCATGCCCATTCTGCATTGTCCTCTGCACTTGGTGTGGCCTAAGTCACTCTCTCCACTCAATCACCAACCAACTCCGAACTGCACGGGCTGCTTTGCTGAACTTCTCTACTGAGCTTTTCAGAACTGAACTGACACTCAGAACTCTCCAGAGCTCTGACTGACTCAACCAGAGAACTCTTACTCAACTCCACTCCGAACTGCTCTGTCTGGCTGCTTATCGCCCACGTTCCTGTCGCCTCTCACATACGCTTTTTGTGAGCCAGTCCTGCCGATTGCCTGGTGCTCTGTGAACCAGTCATCATGAATGGTTCCAGGGATGCGATGGGTGGGGCTGCTGGAATGGTGCTGGCAGTGCTGGCTGCTTGGAGGCGTGGCGGTAACGGCACTCGAAGCACTGACGCCTCGGAAGCGCAGCGAGAACAACACTAGAAGCGCTGGTGGCTCGGCTCTGCTGTGCTAAAAGATAGTCCGTGTTCGATGTATGGTATTGAAGAGTTACTAGATGGATTCACAGCATTATTTTGTTGATTGAATGTGGTTCGGGGTTGTAATCTGTAAAGAGTTGAAACAACGATCTCGTCCTCATCCCAGGTGGGATGACATCGCTCCTTTAGCCCCTCAATGTGTCCATCAACAAGCCGTTCCAAGGATGGGCTACGTCGCTGCTGGTCTGAGTGGATAATGAGTAGAGAGAAAGACCAACACCAAAAGCAGGAGGATGAAAGGTCGACCTTCCGATGATCTGTAGCTGGATCGTCAAGGTGTGGAAGGAGAGACTGTCGGACATCATCAAGCGAGCAGTTCCGAAATGCTGCATCTCGAACAACATGGACGGCACAGAGGATGACATCATTGCGAGGAGGCTGCAAATGACGGTGACAGCGGCGGGGACTTGCTCTACCGTGATTCGGACAAGGAGTTATGTGCCGTCTTTGACGAGGAAAGCTATGACGAGGATTTCCTCGGGTTTAGCTGAATAGCTTCATCAAACCCAAACGGCCCTTTTCAGGGCCACAAATACACAATAAATATGTTTGATACCAGAATGAATCCACTGGGCGTAGTGGCGTGCGCCTGTAATCCGGCTACTCGGAGGCTTGGGTTGGAGGATCGCTTGAGGACGGGAGCTCTGCACTGGGCCGCGCTATGAGAGGGTGTAGGGCAGCCCGGAATCATGGCAAAACCCAATCCATATCCCTGTGTCGTAAGAGGCGACCAGGATTGCGTCCGGAAGGACATCCGGCGTAAAACCTGTGCCAAATCAGTATGCAGATTATAACGGATGATCTGCTGTGGCGACCCCTAACGGGAGCAGCCGAAAGACGAACAACAACCAGAATGAATCCCTTTTATTCCTTTTTCTAGCAACAAAAACAAATCCTCTTAAAATATATTAAAAAATAAGAAAGAAAAACAAAAACTTCTTGGTATCCTCTCCTCTCTCTTCCACTTTTTGAAAATGAGAATAAGACTGTTAGATGAAATTAAGCGGACATGGGAGTGAGCATGTCGATACCTTTGTCACTTTGTTCCGTACAAAGTTAATGTACAAACGTATTTAGGTCGAGATTTGAAAATAAAATAATCAATATGTTAATCTATTTTGAGGGTGAAAAACATGGGTTAATACACGGCTGTGGTTTATACACCAGAAAATACGGTACGTGTTTGAGAATGAGGGATGATAATGGAGTTTGAGAATGGCTGTTTGAGTACATAGTTGGAGAATGAGGAAGAGAACAGTGGGGATAGTTTATACACTTCCATGCCAAGTACACAATTCCTAATGGGACTCATGAGAGACACAACAAATCGAAAATCTAAACACCATCAACTGGCGCAAGCCTTGTTTACATACAGGTCGGTGAAATTGGAGCAAAATAAAGAAACGATCAATGAGCAGAGATTAATTAAATAAATTGGGAGATAAGCATTCGGGGTAATGAGATGTTGAGGTCTAACACGATCGCCGTCGAGCTGATCACAGTATATGCAGCTCGCCAGCAAGTCGGGTGAAGAGAGAACACACAACAGGTACAGGATGAAAACACAAATGGCCTCCATTCTGTTCCTCTCTACTCTACACTCTTTGTCTCTGCATCCGCTGACTTTTACAGCTGTGTTCAAGGCCAGGAGTATGTACCCCTTTGCTCAGCCTGATCATCCATGCAAAAACTAGTCCCCCTGGTCCAAGTGTAATTTGTGGGGGGGGGGGAGGGGGTGCCTATATATTGTAAAAAGTATGAAATGGAAGAGAAATTTAATAATAATAATAATAATAATAATAATAATAATAAGGGAGGGCCACTTACCATGAGCCAGTCCTCTAGTATGGTTGTTCAAGATGCAACAATATATCAACAGCCGGGTTATACAAGGTGGGGAGGGGGGTAGAGATTAGGGTGGGGGTGGGGGGCATCTTACGACACTTTTCTGCCAGAAACACCTTGACCCATTCTACTCTTTCTCACTCTGATAAGCTTGTCAATGTCTCTTGTACAAGGAAAACAAGGAAACGTAGTCACAGTACGAAACCATTTGGCACATCATTTCTACGCCATACCCACAATTAGGCATTCCCACTGACTGTAGGTAGTCCTAACCCCAAGCAGGGGTACCATTGCATTTGTTGATAAATGCTGCAAAAACATTCCATCACAAAGGACGTAAAAAGTCTGATTATTAACTTGGTGGAGCTGTGAGTTGCCCAGGTGGCTCATTTGCAGTAGGCATGGGGCAAGGCTTACCCAAGGGGGGTGGTGTCCGGCAAACACCTCCAGATTCTTGCCATAATTGGTCTCTTCTGCAAGTGAGTTGTACTCAAAAAGAAGGCGAGAACATTTATGCAGATGTTCCGTCTGGTGCTCACGATACTGCTCAAGAAGTTCCGTGAGTAGTTTCTGCAGGCAATCAGGTTCCTGGGGATCCCAGTCCGCAAGGTGCTGCAAATGTACAAATGTGCGCTCACCTCGTCACGCGAACTGCCATTTGGATTCTTCCCTGTTCACTTGTTCTACACATCCTATTTGACAAGTTCTCAGTAAAACTCTGTGGGATATTCAGCTTCCAAGTCAAAAACTTAGCCCAGCAGAAAAATTGATTGTGATGGAACACTTTCCTCTATACCTGGTTGGAGTAAGCTGGTTCAAATTTAACTTGAATGTTTTCTTATAAAAGGCAGAGTAATGTGCATCGAGGATTCATTTTTAGAGACCATCTTGATAGTGTCAGAAAACAAAACACACTAGAGTGTTTGTAGAACACCTTACCCATGCAGTGTTTAAGTATAGAATACAATTGAAATAAAATAATGATTTTAAAGGCTGTATTAAAAAATTTTTTTTGAATTTTAGCGCCGTTGATGCAGTCTTACACACCACCTTATTTAACATGTCCAAGTACTAAAAAGCTGGAGGTTTTGGGAAGTTGTAGGAAGGCGATTTGTGTTCTACAGTGTTCAAGCGTATGATTAAATTGAAATAAAATGAAGATTGTAAAGGTCGTACAAAAACAATAATTACGGAAGTTCACCGCTGTTGACGCAGTGGCTTTTAAACCACCTTGTTTAACACGTCACTCGAGTTATGTGTGCTCGCTTGTGGAAATTAGGCAACATCACAGCATTACATAAAAAGGTGCAAAAACGGATCCCCTCAACTACAGACCAATTAGCTTACTTCCAACCATCAGCAAGGTCATGGAATCCATCATCGCAGTCGACGTCAAATCCTTCCTTTTCTCCAACAACCTCATCTCACATCATCAATTCAGATTCAGACCTGGTCCCTCTACCTTGGACATTCTGCTTCTACTCTCCCAGCAATGGATGGAGGCCTTCAATGTCAGACATGAGATCAGGGCCATCTGTCTGGACCTATCTCGAGCTCTCGATACAGCCTGGCATCCTGCCCTGCTCTCAAAACTGTCTGCCTATGGAATCCAAGGCCAACTCCACTCTTGGATCACTGACTTCCTCCACTCTCGTAGTCAACATGTAGCTCTCAACAGAACCCTTTCATCTCCTCTCCCTGCAAGGCTGGAGTGCCTCAAGGCAGTGTTCTCGGCCCAATCTTATTCCTAATCTTCATCAATGATCTTTCTGACTCTGGAAAATTATCTTCATCTCTTTGCTGATGACTCCACTATCTGCCATGACATCCCTCATTGTTCAGACAGGGAGGATGCAGCCTCTTCCCTCTCTTCAGACCTTGAGAAATTCACAAACTGGTCAAACACTTGTCTTGAAATACATCTTTCAATCCTGACATATCTCACACCCTCACTATCTCTCAATGAAAGAACCACCTGGCAAATCCTCCTATCTACTTTCTTAACAATCCTCTTGAGGAGGTGCAGAAATTCAAACTCCTGGGTAATCACGAGCAGCCATGATCTTTCTTGGGCGAACCACATTTCAAAGTTGGCCTCGAAAACCATCCACCGATTGGGCGTCCTCCGTCGTACAAAGTCCTTTCTTGGCACACCTGAACTCCTATCCACCTACAAGGTGATCATGCACAGCTTGATTGAGTACTGCTCTCCTCTCCAGGCTGACCCCCCCCTGCCTCACATCTTGCTCAGCTTGATGCCGTGGAAACAAATTCCTTCAATGTTATTGGAATCTCCCATGATGAAGCCGAATCTGTGGGCTTATCACTTCACCATCGCAGACAGGTCTGTGGTCTCTCTGCCTTCTGCCGCATGCTTTCTGGTCTTGCACCCTCTGCTGTTTCCGTGCTTTGGCCCTCCCAGGTTTCTGTATGGAACACATGGACCACCATCAACCCCCTTCTGGTGAAATTCCCGAAATCCAGGATTACTGCTCACCAGCACTAATTTGATTCTCTTCCCACCCCCCCCCCCCAAACTTTGGAATCGATCTTCTCTCTGGGTCTTCAAGACAGCTGTTCACCACCATCTCGGATCATTCCCCATCCAAAACCATGATCTTTTCTTCCCTTGGTAACCCAACCTCCATCCCTCCTCCTTCAAAATTTCCAGTTTTTCCTTCTGTATCCATCTTTTCCAGCCCATGCATACTTTACTGCACCTCCCCCCCCCCCACTCCACAATTCCTCCCCACACCAATTGTTTGACCAAGTCTGCCTCTAGCTTGTCCTTCAACTCCACTGTTGGTATTTCCCCCATTCTCTCTCTACTGTTCCTTTGGTCATGTTACATCTTGATCAGTTCAGTTTACTAGCTCTTCCATGAGCTTTGACTATTTATACAACAACAAAAAAAAAGTGTGGGAGTAATTAAGTAAAAGCTCTGCTGTCAACAAAAGTCCAAACAGAATTTGACAAGATCATAACAACCTGCTTGACATTGAGACTCACTTTCCTCCTGCATGGAATTAGCGAGACAATGTGATTCACAAAGCTTAATGATGTCAACGGAGAGATCGTTTTCGTCATAGGATAAGATGTGCAAGCTTGTTACAAGTTGCCCAACAGGCCAGATGGCGGAGGCAAGAAAGGGTGTGGAAGGAAGGCTCTTTGGTACAAAGTTCACGAGGCAAGAATACCACAATGATGATGCAGGAAATGAGATTTCACCATTCATAATTAAAAAAAAAAAAGCCATTTCAAACCCTCAATGGGAACCTTGGTGACATTGATGAATTTCGGTGATTTTTTTTTTTAAAGGAAACCGCATTGTGACAAAGTGGCATCGACTGGTCCACTTCTGCTTTGTCATTTCTCAAGTCAGACGGTCCTCATCATACTATGCGAACTTCACAAGCGATGGGACAAAGAAGCTCTATTTAGGCCTTGTGCACCCCCTTCATCTTCAACTCAATGGATTGAAAGCATCGCTCACAAGGTGTAATCCCTCCTTGACGTAAGCATGGAAATCTTCCCTTTGAAGGGCTCACAGAACAGTTGTTGAGGCTGTGTTGGTTTCACCGTTCAATGTCTTTGTTGTAATCAATGATGATGGATTGATGTTCGGTGAAACGATGAGTATGGAAAAGAAAAATTGCAATAACCTCTCGAAATTAAATGTAGTGAATTGTTTTAACATTTGTTGAATATATTGGTGTACAAAGGTTAAATATAAACAATCTACAGAAAGAAATTTTGCATAAAAAAAAAAACACTGACATCAATCTGTTGGTTATCAATCTGTAAATAAACAATTATTATTATCCCCACACTTGAAAAATAAATAAATAAATAATAATAATAATAATAATCATGAGGAGATATTGAAATTGGCTCTGTCCCTCTGTCCGTCTATCTATCCGCCCGTCACGTTATCTCCTCCTAAACGATTTGGCAGAAATTCATCAAACTTCGTCGTTACAGTATGATCAACACATGGGGAAACAGGTGCGAGAACAGGATAATTTTTGGCCCCACACCCTCGGGTGGGGTCAAAAGGTGAAATACCCCAAAACGAAATTACGGGCACATTTTAAAACATGGCTTTTAACGAAACGTTGTAAAGGCAATCAACATTGGGGGACGCATGAAATACGTCACGATTCTTTAGATCTGAACCCCGGTTCATGCAGGTGGAACAGCCCAAGAAATACCCCCTGCCAAGACTATACCCGGGGTTAAAGTGAGCTAACCTGTTTTATACCCCGGGTATATTCTGGGATAGTCCAGTTTATACCCCGGGGTATAAACCAGCCTGGGCTGTTTTATACCCCGGGGTAAACTCTGGACATTGAAATACAGACTTATTTATGAATAACACGAGGAGGTATAATCTGGACTCGTGGGGTATAGTCTGGTCTTGGCCAAAATATACCGCGGGGTATATTTTGGCGGGGGCTTAATCTGGCCTGCTACATCGGGTCACGAGGGTCAAAACAGAAGAGTTTTAATTTTTTTTTTTTTACTCCAAATTTGATATCCCTGGTTGAACTTTTTGCCATCTTTCAACTTCACTTAAAGTGGGAAGCGTATGGATTTGCGAATGCGTGCCAGCGACTTCACCCGAATTGTTGTTAGTTTACGACCAGCACAGCTTGGCTCTAGCATGGAGAGAGAAGTTAAAAGTTGATATTGGGGATCATAAAACATCATTCACTAATTTTCGGTGTCATACAATCATTAGTTCATCACAGCAGAGCAACGACCACTCATATAATTCCCCATCCTTGGTCACTCAATATAACCAACAAAAACAAATCAACAACACAATATTGACACGGTTTTGGTGTTTGAGTACTCGGGTATGGGGGAGCACTGCTAGTGGCAAACTTGACACACTGAAGAGTGTGCAAAAACTATCACTTGGAAGCTTAACTACTTCCCTTTGTATTCAGTCGTATTTCTGGTCACACATTATCCTCTGAACCTGCTTGATACCTAACTACACTCACTA
Organism: Eptatretus burgeri; assembly: GCF_056783735.1. Lineage (NCBI taxonomy): Eukaryota > Metazoa > Chordata > Myxini > Myxiniformes > Myxinidae > Eptatretus > Eptatretus burgeri. The sequence continues at coordinate 4,351,730 of NC_140967.1, read as the reverse complement.
TCGAACTCTGCTTTTAACCTCGATGTCTGTGTATATCTATTACACGAATTAAACTAGAACGGCACTGGGGAGCATGCATACTTCCACCATGCTGAACAGTTTACGTTTTGTATCCCAATGATAGGCCGCATCTGGATCCGGAAAATCGAATCGGCTTGTTCTCGTCACCAAACCAACTCATGCACCGAGTTTTGCCACAACTCGTCCACAACTTTTTGAAATATCATGACATACAGTATATCGTTTTTTTTGCCCCATTTCTCAATAGTGAAGAATCACTAAAAAATATATATATATATATATATATATATATATATATATATATATATATATATATATATTCTCGTATCCGGATCCAGATTTTCACCAAAATCTGATCAATTTGCCCTTGTCACACACCAAATCTGTCCACCGAATGTCATCCGAATCCAAGCCCAAAGCCATACAACAAACAGATCGGTGGCGGAGGTAATTGACGATACGCAAACGAACAATGTTTCACCAAAACTATAAATGGGTTTTACAATCACCAGGAGTCTTTCTGGATTAGGCATGAAGTCCGTATCTTCTCCAAATATAAAGTCAGGAGAGAGCTCTGGGTGCAAGGCATTGAAAATGACATCCCCTGTGGAACAAAAATGGAATTCAGCATTGGATTTCTACCCTCTCGCTCTCGCAACAATTAATGAGGTTGTTTTGATCCGTCGTACTATTTATAATGCAAAGGAAATTATAAACGTACATGTGAGGGTTTCCCCGGCATATGGAATGTGCAGTTTGAATCGATCACAGCATGGAGGAGGGGTCACCGATGGACATCTGGAACACATGCATGTAAGATTGTACGAAAGGTCTCACTTTGTTGAGGGGGCACAGCTCGATTGTCGGTTCAGCTCTCATGTTACGCACGGTGCCGAGAAGTTACACACGTACCCACTTGCCACGTCTGTGATGTACAGTGTCCCAGGCCCAGTACGGCCCGTCCGAAGAAGGAAGTCCACTTGATTCCGTACTTTGGGGGAGAATTTTTCCAGAATCTCCTCTATTGACATCTCTTCACAACCTGCCGCTCACTGTGTAGAAATATGGCCGAGGTCACACACTTCTTTCCGATGTGTCTTGGCCCTTGTTGGGAAGAGATTGAGATTGGAATCTTTCACCAGAAAAATAAAATCCGAAAAATTAAAACATTCTAACTACAATGCCAGAAAGTTTCCTCAAAGTCCAAAACTCAGGTGCCACAGGTATAAACCAGAACCATCAAACGTACAGCTCAAATGTGGCTAAAGAGGACGATGTGTTTTCATCCTGAAGTTTAGCCTCATTGGCATGGGATTAAGAAGGACACAAAGTTACACAAGGACATACAAGGTTACACAAGGACATACAAGGTTACACAAGGTTATACAAGGACATACAAGGTTACACAAGGACATACAAGGTTACACAAAGACAGACAAGGTTACACAAGGACATACAAGGTTACACAAGGACATACAAGGTTACACAAAGACAGACGAGGTTACACAAAGACAGATGAGGTTACACAAGGACATACAATGTTACACAAAGACAGACGAGGTTACACAAAGACAGACAAGGTTACACAAAGACAGACAAGGTTACACAAGGACATACAAGGTTACACAAGGACATACAAGGTTACACAAGGACATACAAGGTTACACAAAGACAGACAAGGTTACACAAAGACAGACAAGGTTACACAAAGACAGACAAGGTTACACAAGGACATACAAGGTTACACAAGAACATACAAGGTTACACAAGGACAGACAAGGTTACACAAAGACAGATAAGGTTACACAAGGACATACAAGGTTACACAAGAACATACAAGGTTACACAAGGACAGACAAGGTTACACAAAGACAGACAAGGTTACACAAGGACATACAAGGTTACACAAGGACATACAAGGTTACACAAGAACATACAAGGTTACACAAGGACAGACAAGGTTACACAAGAACATACAAGGTTACACAAGGACAGACAAGGTTACACAAAGACAGACAAGGTTACACAAGGACATACAAGGTTACACAAGAACATACAAGGTTACACAAGGACAGACAAGGTTACACAAAGACAGACAAGGTTACACAAGGACATACAAGGTTACACAAGGACATACAAGGTTACACAAGAACATACAAGGTTACACAAGGACAGACAAGGTTACACAAGAACATACAAGGTTACACAAGGACAGACAAGGTTACACAAAGACAGACAAGGTTACACAAAGACATACAAGGTTACACAAGGACAGACAAGGTTGCACAAGGACATACAAGGTTACACAAGGACAGACAAGGTTACACAAGGACATACAAGGTTACACAAAGACAGACAAGGTTACACAAGGACAGACAAGGTTACACAAAGACAGACAAGGTTACACAAGGACAGACAAGGTTACACAACGGCACAGGAAAAGACAACACTTCTGCTCCAACACTCAAACACATGTACGGTATGTGTAAGCCACACTCAAGGCAACACATGACTGATGATGAGCACCACAACAAAAGCGAGAATTGCTTTGCAATACATGTCCCCTACCGGTAACAATGAATGTTCGAGAGATGAAAATTTGTTTGCGCTTATTGCAAGCTCGGGCTGATACCTGAAACAAAATGAAGAAGAAACTCTCCGACCTTCTGCGTTTCGATCGTTTCTAAGCTTTGGCCCATGATTTCAAATAAAAATAACCTGATGTACGTACATGAAGCAAAAACATGCGTACGCTTTATGTGCAAATGTAATACATCGTGGTTATATACCTGGGATCATTCCAATTGCACTGGGGCATGGACTAGCACCCAGGCCTAAGGCCTGCCGATCTGTGCCGCTTCGTGCAATGGCGGCGCATGATTTTATGGGGATGTAAAAAAATTCATGTCAGAACAGCTGTGTACACAAAGGCACAATTAAGGTATGTAGAGTGATCCACTGGCACCTCTGCAGAAACTTCAATATCCCAGTCCAAGAAAACTCATGGAAACATGAAATGAAAGCAATCACTGACAACAAGGAAGTAACGCTCACGTACGACCTAATGATCCCATTAAGAGTGAACATAGAAAACAAAGCACTGTGACCAGGTATCATACTTAGGTACAATAAAAGAAAAGACTGCATTGATAACTGAAGTTCGAGTACTCAGTGCCAAGCGATTTTGGCCTCAACAATGCAGACATCAACAAAAATGACCAAATACCAGGATCTCAAGAATGTAATGAAAAGATCCTGGAAGCTGAAGAGCGCTGAAATTATCCCAGTGACAGTTGGAGCGACGGGAATGATGAAAAAGAACCTTACGGCGATATTAAAAACCGTCCCTGGAAATATTTATACAAACAAACTGCATTGGAGGCTGGCTGGGGCTCAGTGAGGTCAGGTCAGGTCAGGTACGGGAGCATGCGCCCGAGCTCAGTGACGATCCCGAAAAGAGCCCTCAGAACAAAACTTTGAGAACAAGAAAACTTCACAGCTTGGTCTGTGAATCATGATCCCTCACTGAAATGGAGGTGGATCCTTCAAGACCTGGGAGGACTATGTTCCATCTTCTGAAACCCGCATTTGGAGATGACAACCAACGACACACCCCCAAGCCGGGATGACATTCCTCCATTCGTCTCTCTGTACTTACAATGGAAAGACGGGAGATCTCAATATTTTTCATCCTTTTAAGAATGAGAGATGGGCAAAAGCACGGCCGGACAGGGCAAAATGGATGTCTACTGAATGGGACACAAACAGTCATTCAGATGTCAGAATCGGGACATTGGCAGGATGGACGAGTCGTTGGAGGAACAAGGATGGGTGAATGACTAATGTGTTTAAATATCAAAAGCATACATCCCTTCGCGATTGGGATTCACGAATGAGTGATAGCAGGACTATTGAATACGATCGACTGAGTCATGAATCTTTCTTTCTTGTGTAAGACAAATTACAACAAACAGATCAAAGTCTAAGTTGGACAACCAAGTCACAGCACAGTCTGTTGTTTGGTGGATTGACCTTAGTCGATCATCAATTTTGTGTCGCTAACACTAACTACCTCCACCACCAAAGGTGGACAGAGGTTATGTTTTCACCCCGTGTCTGTCCTTTTGTTTGTCTGTCTGTGAACAGGGTATTTCAAAAAGTTAGGGATGTATATGGACAAAATTTGGTGGAGGTGACAAGGGGTGACATTTCGTGGGTGACAAGGACGAAATTATTACACCTTGGTGAAGATCTGGATATGAGAATTTTTAAAGTGATTCTTCACCATTGAAGATGGGACCAAAAACAATATAGAGCACGATATGTGGAAAATGTTGTGTCCGAGTTACGACAAAACGATGTGGATGAGTTGGATGGGTGACAAGAACAAGACGATTCAATTTTGGTTGAGGTCCAGATTCAGATGTGGCCTGTTGGTGGGATACAAAATGTAAACACGTCTTTCAATCCTGAGAAATCCCACACACTCACTCTCTCTCTCTTTCTCTGAAAGGACCATTCTGCAAACCCTCCCATCTACTTTTTCGATAACGTCTCAAAGAGGTTCAGTCACTCAAGCTCTTGGGTCTCACTCTCAGCCATGATCTCTCTTGGGCAAGCCACATTTCAAAGTCGGCCTCCAAAGCCAGACGTCAACAACTGCAAAGTCCTTCCTTGGCATACCTGAGCTCGGATCTACCTACAAGGCTTTCGTACACAGCTTTATGGAGTACTGCTCTCCCCTCTGGGTTGGCTCCCCTGCCTCACAGTTTGCTCAGCTTGACACTGTGGCAACCAAGACTTTCAAGATAATTGGAATCTCTCGAGATGAAGTTGAGTCGATGGGACTATCAATTTGCCATCACTAACAGGGAGATGGTCACTCTGTCTTCTTCCGCCTCATTTACGGTCTTGCACCCTCTGCCATCGTGCTTTGTACTCCCCCAAGTATCTGCAGGACGTACGCGGTCCACCAGCAAACCCCTCCTAGTGAAACTGCCTAAATTCAGACCCATTGCTCACCACCACTCATTTATTCCACTCTTTTCCCAGCTGTGGAACTGCCTTCCACAATCTCTTCAATCTCGTTCTTTCCTTCCGGTCTTCAAGACTGCTGTTAACCACAATCTCAGGTCATCCCCCATCCGAAGCCATGATCTTTTCTGCACCTCTTAAACCATGCCCACCTCCACCACTCTCAAAACCTTGCTTATGTATCCATCTTGTCCACCCCTTGTGTTCTCCCCAAACCCTCATTGTTACCTGCATCCTTTATTTGTCTGTCTGCCTTCTCTCTCTGCTCTGATATTGGCATTTCCACTTTCTCCTGCTGTTCTCTTTGTTATGTTTTTTTTCTGATCTGTTCTGTGTCCGTGCTCTTGCACGAGCCGAAACCATGTATTTAAAAAATAAATAAAAATGTTCAGCATGGCGGAGGTATGTGCCCTCCCAAGTGCCGTCCTCATTCCCAATATGATGAATAGACTGATCTGGGTGACCACAGTTACATGCTGGGTTATTTATTTTTGAAATTCCATTTCTGGAGGTGGTGTGATGTCCTTGCATGGAGAGCACAAATCCTGTTGAGCGCAAACCACTGTTTCCAGGGGAAGTCAAAACCTGGAGGCTCTTCTTTTCGGATCACTCACAGGGTCTTTGTTAGCAATGTTGTCTGTCCAAAGATTGCGCCACTTGTACGTTGTGTTAAAACCCTGCATCACTCAAAACATAAATGCAGAGCCCCAGAAAGGTTTGCGCGAGTCGAGTCGCATGAGATATTTGGTACATTCTGCAGGTCTTCGTGGATTGGAATCTCTGGGTTGGATTTGATACAGTGAAACTCTCTCAGCATTCTTACCTTCCGGCACACATCAGGGGATGACATATTAGACAGGATTGGGAGCCACTGCATGGGTGGTGATTTTAGTGTAAAGCTGATTATCCACGTAGGTGTTTTCAGGACAGTGTCCAAGTGTTTCGTGTGGCTGCTCTCTACCCAAACAGGAGAACAGTATTCCGCTGCAGAGTACACAAGAGTAAGGCTCACACTGTGAAGAGTGTGCACTTGATCGATCCCCAGCTTGTGACCACTCGCTTCCAGATGATGTTTACCCTGGTATTGATCTTTTCTGTGACCCGTTCTAGGTGTTCACGGAAGATGAGGCTGCCATCAAGGTACTCGGGGAACGGTACGTTCTCGACTTGTTTGCCGCAAAAGGAAACCTGGAGTTTGCTGTTCGCCAGTCAGTTGCTGAGATGGAAAGCGGTAACTGCAGTCTTAGTTGGGTTTGGGCAGAGGCGCAGCAGATAAGGTATTGCTCCATGTTACCTTTACGTCCTGGGACAGGGTACCACTGAGATCGTCATGGTTGATCGCTTGGGTAGAAAGGGCAAGTCATCTACAAAGGCAAATTTTCTGGAGGTGGAACAAGGCATGTCACTCCCATCGACATTGAGGAGGAATGGAGCGAAGCTAGATCCTTGGAGAAGACCAGCATTCAGAGTCCTTATGGGGCTTCTTTTCTCCCTGAGTAAAACTCTACATCTTCGATGACTAAGCAGAGACTAAAGGACATGCATTGTGAGTTGGCACTGGAAAGGTCTCCACCAGTAGCCCGGTGGCTTAGCGAAAAAATCATGACACGCTGGATTAAAGCAACAAACTTTGCACACTGGTTGTTTGGGTCCCATGGAAGCATAATAGAGGGTGGTGCCCAGTCTGCCATGTCCAGGTCAAAATGGCCGCCAATTTCCAAAATGGCCACCTGAATAGAATTTCTGACCGCATATAAATACTACTAAATTGCATGTAAGGGTGATTGAGGAGGTTTAAATACAAAGAACCACACAAGATAACTTGGAAAAATATTTGGACAACTCCTTATTTGCATAAATTCAAAATGGCTGCCACATTGTATCCCAGGCTGACCTAATTTTACAATTAGATCTTTTTTCAATATGTTTCTTGTGAGGATACTGCTACAAGAGATTTTTCATCAGATAAATATTAGGCACTATCTAAACTGTTAACTACAGTTTAGCTACAGTTACTCTTTCTGACATCATAGTTAATAAAATACCATCCCACTATAGACCTTTCGCAAGTCTTCCCATCACACACTATTCTAAGGGTATAGTGCATCATGGGAACACTTGCAAAAGGTTTACTGTCACCTATAGTTGTCAGCATTGACGTAATTTATGTAAGTGTACCTCTATAACTGTATCTGAATTCATGCATGTCATGATAAAAAAAAGAATGTTTGAGCTAGGTTTACAACATCTTACTACATAAAAACTCATAATTATGTGGTTTACGTGATGACTATCTGTTGGGGAAAAATACCACCACCTGTGAGAAAAATCCAAATGACGTCATAATGTATATGATCAAGGTTAAAATGTAAGTCATGCTTCAAAAGTACCTTTTGTACTCTTTCACCAACCCTTATTAGTTACAATTTGCATAAAACTGACAAATTGAGGTCTGCTAAGGATATCAGTTACATTCCATACTCAGTGAGTGCAACTTCCCCTGCACTCACAGAGTGCTGTGCACTCCAAGCCTGTACTACTGCATGTGCATCTCCTGTACTACACTGGCCATGGAGAGAGCTTCTTCATCAAAGTCACATGATGCCATTGCTGCCTTCAAAATTTGCTGAAGCCCCTCATTAAATACAAGGAGAGTGTTCCGCCCATCAGCTGCAAAGTGTGCAAGAAGCTGATTCTTGATCCTTAACCTATTGATTGTTTTTCTGACACCTAGAATGTCAAGTCGCTGTTGAAACAATGTATGGATCTCGGAAAGTTTGAATATGTGAGTTCCGTCAAAAATTCTGCTTTCTATATAAGAAACCAGCTCTGCAAACACTCGAGCCTGCATCGTTTTCTGATCAATAGTGGATGTGGTATTGTCTTCCTGCTTTTCTCTTTCCATACTTCTATAGCGATTCTTGAAGGCTGTTAGACATTTATTGTGATACTTAGCTTCAATAGCTACTAAATCACCTCCTGCAATTCTTGCTAGCAAGTCTTTGTCTTTCAATGCTGCAGCCATATCTCTGAGTGTCATATCCAGTCCTAAAGTAGAACAGTTCTGCAGCCTGCCTTGAGTTTTTCTCCAGAAGATGCAGTCTTTCATAGTTGAAGATGACTCGTGTTTGGCGTTTAGACTTTCTTACATCCTGTTCAGTACTTTTTCGCTTATATGTCTATCTCTTGCTCTTTCAAACTTCGAGCAAGCAAACTTCAGTTTACATGCTTTATGCCATTTTGCACGATTTTCAAGAAGTTCAGCAGCAGCGTCACATCCGCTGTTGGCTAATTCAACTGGAAGTGCTTGTAGTTCACGAAATCCCTCCACATTCTGCAGGAAATCATCATATGAAGCTAGTCCTTCTCCATCTGACCTTTCAGCAGGACACTTTAAATCACAATCTTTCAAACCAGATATTATGCACTTTTCCCAATCCATTCTGCTTGGGATCGATATTAGTCTTCCTGAAAAGAGACCAAGACAATGAAGATATCCTGAAAAGAGATATCATGTTTAAGCAATTACAGACAGAGTGGTAAAAATAAAAAAGCCAGGGTGAGGAAAACTTGTTAATTGCTCCTCAATTATAAACCTGCGACCGGATATACTTGGGGCAAATTTGGCCTCATGGGAAAAAAAAAACATTGACCTTTGGGGAAAATTTGACCATTTTGGAGGGGAAAAAAGTGACATTTTTGGGGGGGCGTGGGAACGTAACAACAATAAAAACATGCTTGACTGATTCCAATCCCACATTTAACAACTGCTGCACTACTACGGCAAGGTGAAAACCTTCCAGATTGACAAAACCCATGTTATATGTGGTATTTATACAGTATTACACCATGTGACCTTTGACCTCGGCCTGACCTTGACCGGGCACCCCCCTCTAGAATGTTTCTATGGGACCTGTATAGTAAGTGTGCAAAATGTGGCGCTTTAATCCAGCGTGTCATGATGTTGCCCAAAATTGGCGCTAAGCCACCGGACTACAGTGAAGAGACCCTGGCCAGAAGGACACGTCCGTGAGGTGCCAAGTTGTTCAGTCGTTCAGGATAAATGTCATCAATTCCTGCTGTGCCTTCCTTGTAGTTCCCTCGTAGTTCCATCGTAGTTTCCTTGTAGTTCCTTTCATGTGGGGGTTAAACTGTGGGGAAAAGCTTGACACTACTCATGCTTTAAGACCGGAAGTCCCTCCCGTTTTCAAATAAACGGTTTGAATCGATACACCCCCCCCCCCCTTTGTACGTGTTTAACAAACGCCGGACACTTCCTGCGAGTCATGAATCGATGTAAAACGGCAACTTGAGCAAAATATCAAAACGAGCGATTGATTTGGACAAACGTGCGGCAAGCAGGAAGTGATCGATAACGATCGGATTTGGCGGCAGTTCATCGGCTCAGGAATCCGATCACGAGGTGGAAACACACAAAGGGGGGCGGGGGAGGAGTTCACGATGAGGAAAACGAAGAAGAGGATGAGGAACGAAGAAAGAAAGAAAAAAAAAAAAAGAGGGCAAGTGCCAAGCAGCGCAGAAACAAGCTCCACCAACCCGGCAAATGGAACCACTTCGCAGGCTGAAGAAACCGTTGTTGTTGTTGTTTGTAGATTTAGAACAAATTGTAATTATTTCGTTTCGTTTTAAATGTATAAATATTTGTCGTTCCTTCAGCAGCATGTTGGCCTTAAACTGTGGGGAAAGCTTTGCAGTTATAGTCTCAGACCGGAAGTCCCTCGTGTTTTTAAATAAACGGATTTCAATCGGCAGGGAGTCAGGAACACCCTTTGTGTGTCTTTCACAAACATTGGCCACGAGCTCCGCATCCCCAGGAGCACATTTAAAAATAAATAAATAAATACATTCACGTGTTAATTTTAACACAATCGGTATTAAATTACATCTATTTATTACGTACGCACAAATGATGTAATTTCTGATTACCCCCTGTGTCCCCCACGCTGCGTACGTCCGTGAATTCGTGCAAGGTGTGGTGGTGCTGGCATCAGATTGGCAGGTAACATTGTCTTTGTTATGTGTGCTCTAAGTTCTATTATTTTGATTCCGAATTGGATGAGAGCTGGAGGGTCGTGCAGGTAATAATAAGTGTGGGGGGGGGGGGGGTGGTTGGCAAACGAAGAGAATAAAATAAAATCATGAATACGGATACGGTGTGATAAATGGCTGATATGGACGAAGAAAATACATTAATATATTATATATTAATTAATCAATTAATCAATTAATTGTGATTCTGATGTGCCATCTACTTACTCTGTTACAGAGCGTTGGTGCTGCCAAAGCAGTTTCTTGGCAAGGGTTGTACTGCGTGCTGTGCCATTGCCTTCCCAGCAGTGGTCATGGCAGGAATTTAAAATTTGTTCAGGGTGCCGGTGATAACTCACCGACTCTTCGCGAAGGACACCGGGGATCTTTAAAGTCCATCGACTGCTCAGGCTGGCAGATACTGTTATCCGGGAGCTTGTGACAGTTCGAAGGGAGAACCGAAAGAATCTGTTTGAGAGATGAATAGAATGGAGAGAAAAAAAATGATATTTCAGAAAAGGTGGGTTAGGATCTTGAAGAGGACGTAAGAGAAAAGGGCAAAAAAATTATTTTTAATTTAACTTTTCGACACAGGTATTGAGACCGAAGGGAGGGCACTTACTTCAATGAGAGAACGAGGCCAAAATGGATTTGGATTTGTTTGAGAAGAGCTAAATGAAACTGCAGTTGTACCTAACGGTACCTCATTGTGTATACAGTATGCAACATCACGTTAAAAAAGGGGGGAAATGAGTTAAATTAGAGCGAAGTCGATGGCGTGTCATCGCAAATCCCCCACGCTACCCACCTTCAGCGAAGTTGAAATCTGGCAAAAAGTTCCACCAGGAATCACCGAATATCAAATTTTGAGTTTAAACTTTTTCCGTTTTGACCCCTGTGACCGAGGTCCCCACCCACGTTTTGACCCCTATGACCGAGGTCCCCACCCACGTTTTGACCCCTATGACCGAGGTCCCTACTTACCCCGTGGGACACGAATCGGGCATCAAATCCAAAAAATTGTGACATATTTCATGTTTCCCCCAATGTTGGTTTTACATATGTTTTAAAATGTTCCTGTAATTGCATTTATTTGGTATTTGACCTTTTGACCTCGTGCCTCACCAAAAATGATCCTGCTTTTTCACCTTCGTGCCATGTGGTCATCATAACTACCAGGTGTGGTGAATTTAAGCCCAACTGTGCATAAGGAGATAGCGTGACTTAGACAGATGGAGCCGGGTTGTTATCAAAAAATGACACGTATGAGCTGGCAGGTTAGCCTGAACGTCTCGACCCAGCTATAAGCTGTAATCCCGGTGTTTTGGATGCTGGGTAATTCACCAATGTGTGTGCAGTCCCTCGCATGGACATTAAACGGGAATCCGGTCCGCCTGGCATCAGTTGGTGGACATTACAGATCCTACGGTGTCCTTCACAAAGAGGAGGTGAGTTGTCACCGGCACCTTCAACATCATTCACTCTCAGCTGAGTGGGAGTGCTGACCAGTCCAAGATTGTAACCCCAAGCCAGGGACGCCGGAGCGGTACAAGAGCAAGGATGGCAGAATTTATTTTCAGGGTAAAACAAAAAAACAAGAAAAACACCATACCCCTCCGTTTATTGATTTAGGGTATAAAAAAAAATCTGGACATAAACAGCAAGTTGCAAATTGAAGAAGAAATGGAGGCCTCAAATCGGACTAAAAAGCGTCAAGTGAATTACACATGGACCATGATGCTCGTGATCAAAACGGAAGTGCTCCAGTCCCTGTTGCGCAACAAAAGTTCCCAAAAAGTGATATCATCTAATTGCGGTAGGATTACTCTAATAAATCGCAATACTGAGAATCATCAATCAAAACAATCAGTGGTAGTGTACTGCACATCACGATCACTATCTTGATGCACTGTACGTAGCTCGATGGCAGGTGTAGGCCTGTCAGGTAGCATCATTCACTGCCAGGATACACGAGGTGTCTTATCGCAGTGACATTTGACCAACTACAGACAAATTGGAATCGGGGAATCCTTTTATGCCTGGTGTTGGCTTAATCGCTAGGGTGGTGGGCTTGTGATCCTATGATCCTGAGTTCAAATCCCACTCGGCTGTTGAATTAATACCATGAGGGGTTGACTCTGCCTGTCATCCTTCCGAGGTCGGCAAAATGAGTGCCAGCATGCTGGTATCCTGTGTCGGAGTGGCGACCCGTCCAGGATTGTGCCCAATAGCCAAGGAGGCTACTTAGGCAGCACCAACGCTCTGCATAGAGTATGGTCCCAATGGATGGATGGAATCCTTTTGAGGAAATCTTGAAGTCTGTCTCGTCAAGGCTCCGAAAGACTTGCGATGACAGAATTATTGGCAGTCAAGGGAGATGATGCGTTTTAGAAACTTCTTACACTATGTTTGTTCAGCAGTGTCATCACACCTTTCCGGGCGTTCGCGTGATAAGGCACTTTCGGTCCACCCCCCTCACCCTCCCGCTCCACCTGGCAAAAGGCAAGAGGTGGTTCTCCCCACGACCCATTCCCTGTATCGGTATCGAGCATTGTGAATAATAATAATAATAATAATAGTAATGCCTTGGTTGATCATTCCTTTATAAGCATGAAAAGAAACGATGTATGTCTCAATATAATAACCCATTCTGGTAACCAGCTGCTCTTCCCTGCACAATCTAGTTATGACGGCTTTATTGAGCTCAGCAGTATTTCTCGGTTATCGGAAAGTAGCGAAGGCTCGAGGAAACACCTTCCACGAGCAAGTTCTAGTAAAACAGCAGAAGGTGCCCTCTGCCAAGTCCTGCCCTCGATCAATACGATGGCAAACTGCATTCACAACTCGAGGTACCGCATGTGAAGCACAACTATGTACAGTCCAGCAATCCTACGAACAATGTTAAAACCATGTCATGCAAATATAATGTTGTTTGTAAACTCGATATTGGTAGCTTGTCGGGGTAAAATGAAGGATAGGATAATGTAACAAGGGGGTGAAAAACAAATAAAAATGGGGAGACAAAATGGGCGAGAAGGGGGGGGGGGGTACATGCAAAGGTGGTGCGAAGAGACGTCAAATATTTTTGTACAGAAATAAACTGAGTCGCTGACAAGAGGAAACTGATTCGATTTTGGTTAAAGTCCGGATGCAGATCCGACCTATCAGTGGGATAGAAAATGGAAATGGTTCAACCTGGCGGAGCTATGCGCTCAACCGAGTACGGTTCTAGTTACAAAGTGTTTTCCTTGGCAAAGCTCAAGATATTTACTCTGCTTTACCTATTGATCAGTGCTCAGAGTATGACGAGGTAAAAAGGGCAATTCTTAAAGCCTATGAACCGGTCCCAGAGCCTTGCAGGCAGAAGTTCAGGCAATGCAGGAAGAAAGATGGTAAAATCCATGTGGAATTTGCTTGGGAATGAAATAACTTTGTTTGATAGATGGTGTACTTCCAAGGAAATTGTGAAGGACTTTGACAGATTAAGGCAGTTGTGGAGGAGTTTAAACAATGTGTTGTGCATTCTGACATGAGGACACATTTGGATGAACAAAAGAAAGAGGAGGTTTGCACTGCAGCAACTACAGCTGACGATTTTGCTCTGACCCACAAAATGTATCGACACAAACCAGGATTTCCAATCAAAAACAACCGAGGGAGTTGCAATAAACCAGGTCAGGGAAACAAACCCTTCTTTAAACTTCCTCCAGAAAACTCTCATGCCAAGTTTGATTATTTTAAGTCTGCCGACCAGAAGTTCAGTTTTCCATGTGTGTTCAGAAACAGACCACAGAATTTTCATCAAGGCTTACTTGTGCCTCTATTGCAATTGGAGAGGACACCTAATCCCTCAATGTCTTATTATGGAAAGGAGAAACCGAAGTGATTATGAGCCAAAGGTTATGCCAACTGCACTTGCATATGTTCAAAACCACCCTTTTGAAAGGTGACCCAAAAAGGAGGTGACGCCACATCTAGACGTTATTAATGAGGGATATAAACCTTTCATTACAGAGGGTTTTATGTCAGCTGTAGGCGACACTGCCAACCAGCAACCTCTTAAAATATTGAGAGATACGGGGGCATCTCAGTCTTTGATGTTAGAAGGAATCTTACCACTATCTGAGAAGATGGCGATGGGTGCCAATGTACTGTTTTAAGTGTTGGTGGCTTTGTTAATGCCCTCCTTCTTCAGGTGGTTCACCAAAAGTCCGACTTGGTGTCAGGACCTGGTACTGCAGGCTAACGGTCTATTCTTCCGATAGAAAGAGTTCATTTTATTGTTGGAAATGGCTTAGCAGGTGGCCCAGTCTCGGTTAACCTGCAATTCGTGGAAAGGCCGAGTGCTGAGTGTAACACAGAGTAGCTGGAGCAGGAGACTCCTGATATTTTTTCCATCAGTGTAGTAACTCGCTCCAGGTCTACAAAGTGCTCTGAAGAGAGTAGATTGAAAAAGGACGTGGACTGAGAACTCATGGACACTTTCGAGCATTTCTTTATGGACCAGGTTGGTGATGATGTTGATGCGAATGAAACAAGTGAGGGTCCTATTCTTGGACCAGATGACAAATCTGATATCCAGTGAGAAAAGTCTGAGAAGGCATGTGAATGGTCTGGTCATATATATATATATATATATAAATAAATATATATATATATATATATATATATATATATATATATATGTATATGTATATATGAGAGAGAGAGAGAGAGAGAGAGAGAGAGAGAGAGAGAGAGAGAGAGAGAGAGAGAGAGAGAGAGAGAGAGAGAGAGAGAGAGAGAGAGAGAGAGAGAGAGAGAGAGAGAGAGAGAGATATATATATATATATATATATATATATATATATATATATATATATATATATAGAGAGAGAGATATATATATATAGAGAGGAGAGAGAGAGAGAGAGAGAGAGAGAGAGAGAGAGAGAGAGAGAGAGAGAGAGAGAGAGAGAGAGAGAGAGAGAGAGAGAGAGAGAGAGAGAGAGAGAGAGAGAGAGAGAGAGAGAGAGATAGATAGATAGATTATAGAGATATAGATAGATTATAGAGGAGCAACTTAAGGATTCAGATCTCAGTATTCGAGCTAATGGAGTCCTCATGGAGGAGTATGTTATCAAAGTTTGTTACTTTAAGGAAGATTGGGACAGGTCAGGTCAGGAATGGAAGCATGCGCCAGAGCAGCGCGTCGTTGCGTCCACTTTCAGCTGGTACTCCAGGAGCTTCCATCTGGCCACCCCCCAGGCAGATGACTGGCCCATCCCCATCTCCTTGAGATGCTGATCAACCTGCTGCAACCACGAAGCACGTGGTCGGCCCATTGGCCTCCTCCTCTCACGAGACTCCCTCGCTGAGAGATTCTGGTGAGCAGGATCAGCGTCAGGAAAACGAGTCACGTGGCCATACAGACGCAGCTGATGCTCACGGACTATGCAGGTAATAAATCTCATTTGGGTCTCTCTCAGCAACCGCTCGTTGGACACAGTCCGACCAGCGAGGCCAAGGATTCTCCGAAGAGACCTGGTACCAAAATAATTAAGTCTCCTTCTCAGATCCTGGTCAGAGTCCAAGTCTCACATCCGTAAAGCAACAATAGAAGCACCAAGGACCCGAAGACTTAGACTTTCGTCCTCCTGCACAGGTACCGACAGGGCCACACCCCGTGATCCAGTGAATCTATGACTCCCCATGCCCGATGCAGACGTCTACTGACCTCTGGCTCACAGCCAACAGAGACATGAACATCACTGCCAAGGTAAGTGAATCTCTCTGTGACCTCAACATCCTCACCACAAACAGGTACAGACAAGATAGCAGCATCCAATATGTCATTGAAAGCCTGGATCTTAGTTTTGACCCAGGAAACCCATAATCCTATTGGCTCCAACACCTCAATCAGCACCTCGAGGGCTCCCAAAAGGATATCAGGAGTCTCCGCAAAGATGTCTGCATCATCTGCGAAATCAAGGTCCCAAGGAGGAGTTGGAGACCACCTAATGTACCAGCAGATAGCAGATGATGAATGGAAGGTGCATTATAAAATTGTGGTTCCACAGCCACAACATAATGAGATCTTGAGTTTGGTGCATGAAGAACCATTGGCAGGTCACCTAGGGGTGAACAAAACATGTGAAAAATGTTGACACATTATTTTGTCCGGGTTTAGGACGTGATGTTGCGGAGTTTTATAAAACCTGTCACTCATGTCAAATAGCAGGGAAACCGACACCAAAGATTCCTTCAGCACCATTAAAACCCATTCCAGCTTTTGATGAACCTTTCAGTTGGATTAATTATCATTAATTGTGTAGGTCCCTAACCCAAGACTAAGTCAGGTAATCAATACGTGCTGACTATTATGTGTGCTTCCATGAGGTTCCCAGCGGTGATATCTCTCAGAACAATTGTGGCCACAAATATTGCTCATGCTTTCGTTAAGTTATTCACCCTTGTTGGTCTACCTCAGGTCATACAGTCTGATCAGGGATCATATTTCATGTCAAGGCCATTTCAACAGGTTTTGCACCATTGGAGAATGAAACAGGTTAAGTCGAGTGCTAACCATCCTTTGTCACAAGGTACCTTAGAAAGATTCTACCAGACTTTGAAAAACACAATTACAACTTACTGATTTGAGTGTGAGAAGGATTGGGATGAAAGAGTACAATTATTGTTGCTTGCTGCCGGTGAATCGGTTCACTCCCTCTGAACTAGTGTTTGCACATACTGTGCGAGGACCATTGAAGCTTTTGAAGGAACAGTGGCTCAATGAGAGGTCAGTTAAATTTGCTGGACTATGTGTCTGCTTTCAGACAAAGGCTGGGCGATTTGCTCACATGACAAAATATTAATGTCAATATATAGTGATAGTTCCGCCGATATATTAATAGTCGGTAGTTTCTGCAAGTGAAGAGGTATTAGTGGACAGCACACATGGACGTGGTAGAAATGGGAACAAATGACTCTCCATGGAGTGTGTGCCTGTTCTTGGTGACGTGTGTGCGGTGCACGGGTTTCGTGGGCACACGATCTGAACTCGAACTTGGGTGCGTGGTGCGTGGAGCAGGTTATGGGACATTGTGACCTCTCGTGAACCATGTACTTCTGCAGCGCCGAAGCCTCGAAGCCAAACAGGACGCGTCACCGTGCAGTGCAGGTGTGGGGAAATCTGTGCAGGTGGGCGAGTGAGAGGTTCAGTAACTCACCGGTGAGTTTAGTTTAGTGTAGAACCAGAGGAGGTTGGAGGAATGTGTGTGTGTGTGTGTGGGGGGGGGGGGGAGGGGACCGTGGGGAGGATTGTTTGGGGGGTGGACTGTAGGCAAGCCTTTACCAAATAACATTAGTTTTGATTTTTAAATGTTACCGCCTAGTTTTATACAGAACATTGCGGTTGGAAGGAAAACCCTGCTGTTTGGACGTATTTTATTGCCCCAGTAATGCCCTGGTGTGCTGCCTTCTCCCCCCCCCCCCTCGCGCTGCCTTCTCCCTCCCCTATCGCGCTATCCTCCTCCACCATACAACTCTCCGGAGGTAGAGGAGAGTTTTCAAAGAATGTGTCAAATGAAAGGATTTTGTTTGTTTTGTTTTGTTTTCCAGTCAGAACTGCTGCTCGGATCAATTTAGTTTTCATAAAGCAATGAATCACTAGATCATGGCAGGACAGCTGAGAAGTACACATGCTCGCACTAAGCTGTCTTGCCTGGGTTTGTATCCCGACTCAGTTATAAAGTGTCATCCTGGTGTTTCACAGGCAGAGTGATTCATCAATGTGTGTGCCGTCTCTCAGATGGACGTTCAGCTGGGCGTCACATCTGACGGAATCCCCCCTCCTCCTCTCCCTCCCTTCACTCCCCCATCCCCTCACTCCCCTCCTCCCCTCACTCCCCAATCCCTCTGTCACCCTTCTGCCTCTTTTCCTCTCCCACCTCTCTCTCCCATCCCTTCCCTCTCTCTCTCCCATCCCTTCCCTCTCTCTCACATCCCTTCCCTCTCTCTCACATCCCTTCCCTCTCTCTCCCATCCCTTCCCTCTCTCTCACATCCCTTCCCTCTCTCTCACATCCCTTCCCTCTCTCTCACATCCCTTCCCTCTCTCCTGCCCCCTATCCCTCTCTCCTGCCCCCTATCCCTCTCTCTCTCCTGCCCCTACTCCCTCTCTCTCCCGCCTCTACTGCTCTCTCTCCCACCCTTACCCCTCCCCCTTTCTCTCCCACCCTTACCCCTTCCTCTCTCTCTCCCACCCCTACCCCTCCCTCTTTCTCTCCCACCCATACCCCTCCCTCTTTCTCTCCCACCCCTACCCCTCCCTCTCTCTCCCACCCCTACCCCTCCCTCTCTGGCCCCCTATTCCTCTCTCCCGTCCCCCTATCCCTCTCTCCCGTCCCCTATCCCTCTCCCCGCCCCCTATCCCTCTCTCTCCCGCCCCCATCCCTCTCTATCCTGCCCCTACCCCTCTCCCACCCCTACCCCTTTCTCTCTCTCTCCCACCTCTACCCCTCCCTCCCCTCCACCTACCCTCTCTCTCCCGCCCGAACCCTCCCTCTCTCTCCCGCCCGAACCCTCCCTCTCTTTCCCACCCCTACCCCTCCCTCTCTTTCCCACCCCTACCCCTCCCTCTCTTTCCCACCCCTACCCCTCCCTCTCTTTCCCACCCCTACCCCTCCCTCTCTTTCCCACCCCTACCCCTCCCTCTCTTTCCCACCCCTACCCCTCCCTCTGTTTCCCACCCCTACCCCTCCCTCTGTTTCCCACCCCTACCCCTCCCTCTTCCTCCTGCTCCTACCCCTCCCACTCTCTCCCACCCCTACCCCCCACCCTCTCTCTCCCACCCCTTCCATTCCTCCTTCCCTCCCTCCTCTCTCCCTTTTCCCTCTCCCCCCCCGAATATTCTTGTCAGCGAAGCGACGGGTTGTTGTTGCTAGTATATAAATAAATAAAGACCCACCCACATCTCTCACCTGGGAATGGAGGGAATAGCCAATCAGCTCTCACGTCATCAACAAAACCCAGGTAGCTTGGATTATATAAACAATTGACCCCTCCCACACTTCTCCAGCCAAAGAAGCTGCATCAAGTAACTCAAGAATTCCCTCCATTCACAGGTGAGAGATGTGGGTAGGTCTTTATTTATTTATATATTGACTGCTTTTGACGTTTGCATGTGATACATGCTTGGCAGCCTCGTAGGTATGCATTGCTGTATGTATGTATATGTATATATGTATAATATAAAAATGACCGTTTTTACAGCCATTTTTCCCTGCTGTGCAGGGGTTAGGCTTTTTCTTGAAGCAATGTTTTATGGCCGGATGCCCTTCCTGACGCCAACCCTGGTCGCCTCTTACGACACACAGGGATATGGTACACCTATTCTAGCCGGGGCATACACCGGGACCAGTACACTGGTACTCACTTCGCCGACCTCAGATGGATGACAGGCTGAGTCAACCCCCTGGTGTTAATTCAGCAGCCAACGGGACTTGAACTCAGGACCCAGGGATCCTAAGCCGCCACCCTAACCACTAAGCCAACACCAGGCATTATATGTATATATGTATGTACAGTATATATGTATATATATATATATATATACATATATATATATATATATATATATATATATATGTATATATGTATGTACAGTATATATGTATATATATATATATATACATATATGCATCCATCCATTGTGACCATACTCTGTACAGAGCGTTGGTGCTGCCAAAGCAGTCTCCGAGGCTATTGGGCACAATCCTGGACGGGTCGCCACTCTGACACTATATATATATATATATATATATATATATATATATATATATATATATATATATATATATATATATATATATATATATATATATATATATATATATATATATATATATACATATACATACATACACATGCATACATATATGTGCTTGGTGTTGGCTTAATGGTGAGAATGGTTCTCTTGGGATCCTAGGGTCTTGAGTTCAAATCCTGCTCGGCTGTTTATTTAATACCAGGTGGGGTTGACTCAGTCTTTCATCCTTCCGAGGTCGGCAAAATGATTACCAGCTTGCTGGGATGATTGAGCCATTCGAGTATCCTGTGTCGGAGTGGTGACCCGTCCAGGATTGTGCCCAATAGCCTCGGAGACTGCTTAGGCGGCAGCACCAACGTTCTGTACAGAGTATGGTCTCTTTGGATTGGATCTATAGATATATAGTATAAGATTGGGGTGGTTAGGATTATACATTTTAAAACAAAAAAGGCACTTCCAACCAAAAGTAAACTAGATTCACTGCTAATTTAAGCAATAAACAAAAGCAGACCTGGTCTTCGGTGATGTTTCACCTGCTTCACAGCAGGCTTCCTCATGCCAACAGCAACTGTGAGGAAAATAAATACAAATGACATTCTCCATTCTCAACTTTGTACTGTTTGCACGAACTGACAAATGCAGCACAGCTCACACTTGATAAGTAAGGTACGGACATCTTTGAAACCACTTGGCTGCTTCCTGGTTTTCTTGCGGGAAGTTGAGTTGGAACATATAATAGCTGGCACAAAAGGCTGACTGGAAGGGACAGAAGATGCAATTAAGGTGGCCTGATGGAGATTGAAAAAGAAAGTAAAATCAATGTGATGACAAAGGCATGTACGTCAGCATAGCTTCTCTTTCTGGGCAAATTGCGTCACCGCATTCGGTCTGGTGTTATGGTAAACAGCTCAAAGGTCTTTCAAGCTCAACTCTTCATTTCACTGGGAATTGAAAATCATTGTGTTATTATTCATATATTCTTTCCATGTCTGTTATTGATGCAGTCGTACAGATGAGATCGGCATTATTCGTATATATATATATATATATATATATATATATATATATATATATATATATATATATATATATATATATATATATGTATATATATATATATATGTATATGTATATGTATATGTATATATATATATATATATATATATATATATATATATATATATATTAGGGTGGTCCAAAAAAGTTGAAAAAAATAGAATGTTGCTCCACAAGCTTAAAATTATTCTAATATGATCCAATAACGCGCATAAATTTTTTTAGCTTGATCGGAGGTGATTTTGAGGTCGCTCCATATGACGACTTTTAGTCTCTTGACTTGAATAAATTAGGGTATGGTCAGGTACGATTACGGGTACTTCTGGATGTCCGAGGTGGAAATGGAATGCATTTTCGAACTCGATGGGTCGATTTACTTGAAGAAATGACTGGACAGACATTGAATTCACTACCATTTCGAAAATATGACCCAAAACAAGATTTATCATTGCTGGAGTTGAGTAACTAATCCTACTCATTTCGATAATTTCTAATCTATAATTAATTTGTCGTCCGTCTAAACATTTCTTAGAGTAAATCGACCCCACTGAATTCGAAAATGCAGTCCATTTTCACCTAGGCAGTTCAGAAGTGTACAGA
The DNA here is from genome assembly GCF_056783735.1 of Eptatretus burgeri. Classification (NCBI taxonomy): domain Eukaryota; kingdom Metazoa; phylum Chordata; class Myxini; order Myxiniformes; family Myxinidae; genus Eptatretus; species Eptatretus burgeri. The sequence continues at coordinate 4,330,163 of NC_140967.1, read as the reverse complement.
TTAGCATCTCACCATACCCTAATTTAATATAATAATAACTAAATAAATAACTAACATATTTTTCGTGAATCATTGAATCTAAAACACTGGATGTTGGGCCGGCTAGAAATAAGTTCAGGCGGGAGTGGAGACAGCAATAGAGGTGGAGATGATAGTGCTATTTGGTAAAGGCGCTGTCACACCCTGACGATTTAGCCAGCGTATGCCGACATGAAAAATTTGTCTAAAACGCTGGCACACGTCGAATACGTTATGGGTAAGTCGTGTATACATTAAGAGCACGCTGAAAAACACTGCCATACGTCGTAGTACGTTGGCTTTCATTGTTGTACTTTGTGGTTGTCCTCAAATTTTAGCATTCTTGAAATTTTACGACGTATGCCAGCGTATGACTCACACGTTCCGCTACGCTGGCCAGAAGTTGTAGGCACGTTATGCGATCGTTGACACACGTTACTTGTAAGTTACTCATAAGTCGAAACACGTCGAGGTAATGCTTAGCGTACCCAAAACTTATTTCTAACCTATGAGTAACATGCTTTGAACCTATGTGTAACGTACCTCCAACGCATATTGACGTATTTGATTGACGTCTTCCAGACGACCACAGAACTTACTGAACGTGTTTATAATTTACAGCTACCTTATAATGGCGCATTGGCAGCGTTAAAAAAACAACAACAATAACTTCCGATATTTCGTCACGTACCGTTACGTCACGTCCGATTGCCTCTTCAGTTTGCTCATGTCTTACTCTTAGTTCCTCCTCTGTGAATATTTTCTGTTTGAGGATATTGTCATGTCGACGTCGAAACTTAAAAGCAAATGTCTGAATATATTTTAAAATTCGTGATACACGAAAAATAAAAAATAATAATAAAAAAACAACAACAACAACAACTTCAGATATTTCGTCACGTGCCTTCGCAGAGCCAAGTAGAAAAAAAGAAAATATGCCTTGACGGAGAAAATAAGTTTCGGGTATGCTAAACATTACATCGACGTGTTTCGACTTATGAGTAACTTACAAGGAACTTGTGTCGACGTGTGTCAACGATCGCGTATCGTGCCTACAAGTTATTCCCAGCGTAGTGAAACGTGTGAGCCATACGGCGAGTACGTCGTAAAATTTTCAGCATGCTTGAAATTTCACGACGTACTAACCTCGTCAGCTAACTAACCTTCGTGGTGGTACCACGAAATATGACAGCATACTTCATCGTTTTTCAGCGTGCTCTTAACGTATACACAACTTACCCATAACGTATTCGACGTGTGCCAGCTTGGTTCGGCAAATTTTTCATAGGTCGGCATACGCTGGCTAAATCGTCAAGGTGTGACTGCATGGTTGACACTTTCAATTTTCAGGCGGTTATGATTTAAATCGGCGTGCAGCAGGTTTTTAACAGGCTTCGCCACGAGTTCGTCGGCGATACGTGCAGTGCGCTATGCCTAAGTTAAACTATCGTTGGGCATAGGTTGTGAACGCCGACAACAGGCTAAGCATTCGTTGGTATAAGTTATCTATAAGATAACGAAACGTTCTGTGCCCGCTACTAATACGTTATGCATACGACCGACACATTATGAATACGACCAAAACTTTAATAAAAACATCAAAATGTCGGCGTATGCCAACGTTTTACATACATTTTTATATGTTGCCATTGCTGGCTAAATCGTCAAGGTATGACAGTGCCTTTAATGAGACGAAATATTCTAATAGTTTGTAATTCCATTGATTGAAAAATTAGGGTATGGTGAGATGCGAATCCGAACACTTCTGAACTTCCTCAGTGAAAATGGACTGCATTTTCGAACTCAGTGGGGTTGATTTGCTCTAAGAAATGTTTGACAGACAACAAATTAATTATAGATTAGAAAATATCGAAATGAGAAGGATTAGTTACTCAACTCCAGTAATGAAAAATCTTGTTTTAGGTCATATTTTCGAAATGGTCGTGAATTCAATGTCGGTGCAGTCATTTCTTTGAGTAAATCGACCCCATAGAGTTCGAAAATCCACTCCATTTCCACCTCGGACATCCAGAAGTACCCGTAATCGTACCTGACCATACCCTAATTTAACCAACTCATGAAACTAAAAGTCGTCATATGGAGCAACCTCTAAATCACCTCCGATCAACTTAAATTTTTTATGTGCGTTATTGAAACATAGTGGAATAATTTAAGGCTTGTGGAGACAACATCTGAATTTTTGTTATTTTTTTTGCTGTTTTTGGACCACACATATATATATATATATATATATATATATATATATATATATATATATATTTATATATATATATATATATATATATATATATATATATATATATATATATATATATATATATATATATATATATATATATATATATATATGTATGTATGTATGTATGTATATATATATTGTTGTGGTTACCAAATTCGCAAACCACCATTCAGGTCCCTTAGGTGAGGTATCTCGGTAAGTACATGTGTAGTTAGGTCCAAACCCGTTGTCTAGTGGGAATACATGTCATTTATGCGTGCTGCGACTCTTCAGGATAGCCGTTTTTCTTTTACTATCTTTAATTTGGACCAACCGCCATGATTACCACCACAATCACAACATCAACCACCAACCACAACGCTGCTTCACCACAACCGCCACGACCTTCACGTCACACCTCGCAACCGTAGCATCGCCACCGTTCTTGCCCCGCTGTGGGTGCCGGTGTTGGACTCGTGCAGGGCACGCGCCGAACAGCGTGTACAAAATCACGGATTTTGTGCTTCAAAAACGGATCAAAAACGACACACGCCCACTTTTTGCCGTCCAATCGGTGAGCGAGGGGCGATTTGGCCCCGCCTCCAGGACGATCGATATATGCAAATTTGTGGATCAAAAAGCCTTCACGCCCACTTTTTCTCGGGCCAATGGGGAGCGAGGTGAAAGGTCAAAGGGAGGGGGTCAAAGGCGAAGCTACGGGGGGGATAAAAGGACCGTAGTCGAGAGTCGGTCGGAGAGTCAAGAAGAGGAGAGTAGGAGAGTCCAGAGGCGGAGAGTAGGAGAGTCCAGAGGCGGAGAGTAGGAGAGTAGGAGAGTCCAGAGGCGGAGAGTAGGAGAGTCCAGAGGCGGAGAGTAGGAGAGTCCAGAGGCGGAGAGTAGGAGAGTCAGAAGAGTCCAAAGGGGAGAGTCAGAAGAGTCCAAAGGGGAGAGTCAGAAGAGTCCAAAGGGGAGAGTCAGAAGAGTCCAAAGGGGAGAGTCAGAAGAGTCCAAAGAGGAGAGTCAGAAGAGTCCAAAGAGGAGAGTCCAAAGAACAGTCGAGAGTCGAGAGTCGGAGAGTCCAGAGGCGGAGAGTAGGAGAGTCGGAAGCAGAGGGTCAAGACTTCGCGGGCGGTGGAGCTGCTCGTCGTGTGCGTTGGAGTCGGAACGGAGGGGACGAGCTGTGGAAAGGCGGCGACACCAGACGAGGGGGTGCTCGCGTCGTGCAGGGAGCTGCACCCGAGGGAGGCCGACAGCGCGACCTGGCCGAGGTGGAGACGCACACCAGGGATAATAAAGATCCTCTATACCCCGAGCATCAGCAACCCCCTCCTGTTTCCCCCCGCGCTGAGATAGTGCGACCAAGGGGGCCCCTTTCCCACCCCCTGCCAGACACTGTCCGCGAGGCCCGCGGGGTTGGGGCACCATCGCCGCTCCGCGTCTCATCACCAGACGGGTAGGCGCGACCCGGTCTCGGCCTCAGGCCCGCCTCATCCTTGAGGGTATTCTTTCCTTGGTTTTGGGTATGTGTTGTCGGCGCCGTCTGTGAGGTAGAATTGTATAAGTGTTGCCGTGTGCTCGGTAGTCGGTATTAGCTCTGCATTGTTTTCGCTTTTATATTTGCTTTTTGTGTAAATGGAATTGTGTTTTTTTTGTGTGCTTTTGGTGGAATTGAATATGTGTGCTTCCCGTGTGCCGCGAATAAATGTGCTTTTGTGTTGAACTGTTTCCCGCTTCGCTTCGTCATTTCTCCCATTGAATCCTCATCTTGCTTCACGTAAAGGGTTGGTAGTGGGCTGAATACGCCCGATAATTAATCGAACCGTCGAGGTCGACGATAACACCGCTCGGTTATTCTGATAGTACGGAACGGGTCGCTTAAGTGGCCCGTGTCCGAAGTCGACCTGCGGCGAGGTGCGATCGCCCGGTCTACCCTCCGCGTGGGTACTTAGGTAGGTCGAATTTGGCGAGCAACCCTATCCCACGCGGGGGCTGATTGGCTCGATCGCGGTGAGACCGAAAGGTCCACCCGTGACTGGTTCCCGGCGTTAGTCCGAGAGGGTCACGACTGGATTGTCCGTCCGGTGGGCGACGTGCCGCGATTCGAGTTACGTGGCCGTCAGCACGCCGGCGGGCGCGAATACCACAACACTGGTGTCAGGTCGTGCGATACAAATTCATCGCCCTCCTCGCGGCACTGGTATCGGAGAACAGGAAAACGGGCTCTCCTGTCTCCGGCTAAATTCACGGGAATCGGTCCAGGGGTGAGAGAAGCGACCCCCGATTCCCTCCAAATTACGAGCGAGCAAATTAACCCTTCACGAGAAGCAAGATGGCGTCTCAAGGCGAGCGGGAGCCGGGGGTATTAGAAATGGATGTAGAATGTGTAGGATCCATGGTCCAGGATGGAATCCCCGAGCAGGAAATGTTGATTGTGCAGGAACACGGACTCGCCCAACTGAACCCAGAGCCCGAAATGGGTGCGGCAGTGTATGACACCTCCCCCCCCCTCTCCACCAAGACCCTTCCCCAACCCATGCCGAAACGGCTCACTTGAGTGCATCCGACATGGCCCAGCTATTCACCATGCTGGCACAAATGAAAACTGAATTTATAAACGAAATAAAAAGCATGAGCAAGCAAATGAAGGAAGAAACGAAAAAGCTGCGGGGTGAGACGCAGAACATGGGCCGATGCCTGCAGGCGGGCATGAAGGCCGTGACAAAGGAAATAATAGTTGAGACAAGGGAGGTAAAGGGTGAAGAGTTGGCAGAGACACGGGAGATGGGAACGATAGAGGGAAGACTACACGATAAAGACGGGGTAAGTGACGCACACACACACACGGAGGTAGTGGAGGATAATGGGGGTGAGCTGGCGGACCGTGCAGGGACCCGGTGCGAGCACCTGGATGGCCTCCTCCAGGAACGAGGGGAGGGAGTATGCCCCCTCGAGGCGAGTCACGACCAGGTGAGTTCGGTCGTGCTTTGCGAGGTTGAGAGGAGGAGTGCTGTGGACGGGTGCACGGAGAGCTTGGGGGGTATAGAGGCCCCGGAGACCCTTGTGGGGACACAAATCCCCAGTGTGGTTGTCCCTGTGTGTGTGGTGCAAGGTGTGAGTGCGTCCCCGTGTGTGGAAGCGACCCCGTGTGTGAGTGGTGTGGTGGCGAGTGTGCCGGAGTGTGTGCTTCCCAGCACGCCGTGTGTGGATGAGGCACCGCGGGTGAGTGCCCCCGCGTGTGTGAGTGAGGCACGGTGTGTGGATGAGGCACCGCGGGTGAGTTCCCCCGCGTGTGTGAGTGAGGGACGGTGTGTGGATGAGGCACCGCGGGTGAGTTCCCCCGCGTGTGTGGGTGAGGCACCGCGGGTGAGTTCCCCCGCGTGTGTGGGTGAGGCACCGTGTGTGAGTGAGGCCGTGTGTGTGGATGAAACGGCCAGTATGAGTGAGGCACCGCGGGTGAGTTCCCCCGCGTGTGTGAGTGAGGCACGGAGTGCGAGTGAGGCACCGCGGGTGAGTTCCCCCGCGTGTGTGAGTGAGGCACGGAGTGTGGATGAGGAACCGCGGTTGAGTGCCCCCGCGTGTGTGGATGAGGCACGGAGTGCGAGTGAGGCACCGCGGGTGAGTGCCCCCGCACGCGTGAGTGAACGGCTGTGTGCAAGGTCGCTGAATGCAAGGGAGACCGTGTGTGTGAGAGAGCGGTATGTAAGGGAGATGTCGGTTGGCATGCGGGAGCACGCAGCCGCATCTCCCGGTGTGAATGTGATGGAGTGGACTGTGTGCGTCGTAACACGCAGGTATGCGTGTGTGGAATGGAGACGGAGACGGCGACAGAGGAGAGAAAGCCGAGTAGCGGCTGTAGTTGTTTCGCGGACCGTGCCGGGTTCACCCAGCAGGGAGCACGAGGTTCGTGCTGTGCAACGCACGAGACCGCCACGTGCTCGCTTGCGAGAGTGAAGTCCCGGTCCGGAAACGCCAGCGGTGGATTTGCCGATCCCGCGGACGGACAAAGTTTAGGCAGGTAAACGGATTTGGACCGGACGGGTTCTCCACGCGATCGTGTGTTAAGCTCCAACGGGCAAAGCACATGTGTTCGCGTGGGGAACCCCTCGAGACGTGGGGCTTGTGTTTTTTTTTTATGCGCACGGTGACGTCATGGCTGCACGTGGGGTTGGAATCCGGCAGGAGGGGTATCTCTGCCGGATGGTACCGTCCAAGGAGGGACGACGAACACGTGCAGCTGCATGACGTCACGGGCAGGTGCAAAGTGCGCGAGCTCTGAGTTGCCGCGCAGGTGCTGCGCATGGAAAAAAAAAAAAAAAAGCAAGCCTCACTTTCGGGTGTACAGGATTCCTGGGCAAGGGGTGAAAGACCCCCTTACCCTGGGCACAGGATGGAAACTAGTTAGGGGGAAGGGTTAGCTTAGTTAGACCGACTTCATGGGGCAGGGGTAAGTCCTCATGGAGTCCATGGAATGGATTAGTTCGAGGGATTTAGTGAGCTTTAGGTTGGGAAATAAAATGATTTTATGATTTGGAGACAGGGACAGACTTATGAATGTGTAGAGGGGACGTAGTTTAGCTACGTAGTGTTAAAAGGAACGTGCTGTAGTATAAGGGACGACGTGGGAGCACGAGTTAGTTAGGGGAGGTAGTTAGGAGGATAGCAGAGTTCAGCGGTGTGTGAGTTGGTGAGTTGTGAGGTGAGTACTTGTTGAGTGAGTGAGGCCAGCGGGTCTGTGTGTGTGGAGTGAATGGGGAATGCATGGTGCGATGAGTGATTGGGGGGAGGAGTGACTCCCGCCCAAGGGACCCCGGGGTCAGAGTAAAGTGAGTTAGCTGGGTTAGTCAAATTGAAAATGGAGGTCGTTTTGCTGTTGGTGGGAAAGTAGGCTCGAGACCCATTTGGAGGGGTGCAGGAGCCCTGTTGACGGGCTTGGGAGCGTGGCTGCGAAAGGTGAGTATCGCTGAGTGGGTACCCCGGGCACCAGGCTAGTCGGCCGTGGTAGGCCAAGGGCCCATGGGGGGCCGGGATAGCGTAGTGGGCACGGGTGCACCTGCTTGGTGCGGGGCCCGGGGCGCCATTAGCCGCGTGGGCAGTGTTGTGGGCAAGGGTGACCCTCGGAAAGGGGCCTGGGAAGCCAGCCTGCCACGTTTGCGTTTCAGGGGAGGTGCCATCGAGGGCACTCCCCGGTGTTAGGGAGCTGGTAGGCTCGGAGGCAATGTAGTGCCCGGGGGTGCCATAGCGGGAGAATCGGCAGAGGGTCGTGCCTGCCAAAGGGAGCCACGTGTCCCAGCCAGGAGACCGTGTGAGGGCACGGAGCAAAAATTGGGGGGCGAGGCCCAAAATTGTAAGGACACCAACACAGGCGACGGGAATCTGGGTTGTTAGAACCAATAGTTTAAGCGAGAGGCGCTTGTTGAAAGCCCCGGGGTAGTTTAGCAGTTAAATGGATAGGGTAGATTAGGAGATGTACCCCTCCGCACCATCCATCCCCTCGCTCTCGTTGTGGGCCGCTGGACCCACTTTGGTTATAGATCGCCGAACTCTGGGGAGGCCATTCTGAGGCTTCGTTGGGCCTCGACACAGGACGTTAGCTCTCCCTTATTCCCCTCCGGGAAGGGAACGTAGGGGTTGGGAGTAGGCTAGGTGACAGAATAGGTTAGCCGAACAAAGACGATAAAGGGGGTTAGGGGACGATTTATAGTGGGGAAGTAAAAATAAAAACAATAAAAAAATAAGTTGGGGCTAAATTGGGGTTGGACAAATTAAGGGAGTGGGTATGTACAGTTACAGGCAAAGGCGATAGGTTGGGAGGGAGACAGGTAGGTAGGTCCGAGCCCACCCTCCAAGTGGCCAGCACCACCGCACTCCCTCCACCAACCTCCACTGAACGGCAAGAGCTGGCCAACTTCATCGGCTGGCCGTGTTTTGCTTCAAGGCGGAGGCCGGCCAACTTCATCGGCAGCTGTTGTTTTGCTGCAAGGCCTGTGCCATCGGCTGGCCGTGTTTGCTTCAAGGCCTGTGCCGGCCAGTTCATCTGCCCGCTATGTTTGCCTGCAGCGGCCTTCTTCTGCGGGCTGTGTTTGCCTGCTCACCTTTGCCATGCCATGCCCACTGCCCACGTTCACCAGCCCCGTTCAATTTTTGCTTTGCCCCCCCTGTTCATTTCCATGTGCGCCAGGATCCGCAAGGCAACAGTTTGCAAGCTGCGAGAACTGCCCTGTTGGCAGCTACAACACGGGCCTGCAGTGGCGGCCCGTGCACCGTGTTTGCGTCCATCCATTCATGCATCCATTTGTTGTGCTCATTGCGTGTGCCGCTTGAGCTGGCACGGAGACTGCGTTTGTGCAGCCCATGCACCGTTGTGGTTCACTGCGTTCAGTTCAAAAGGGAAGGCCTTGGACTGCGTGTGAGCAGCCAGCCACGTTCCCTGTCACCTGCATTGTTTGAGCCAGAGACTGCATGTGGGCAGCCTGGCTCCCTGCTAACTGCTTTTCTTTGCAGAGTTCAATGATCCTGGGCCATGGTTTAGTGTAAAATTTGTAAGTTAAGGTTAAGATGTACTGTAAATATGAGTGCGCCCCCGGCATGTATGTCTTAGCGCCGGCAATTTTATTTAAGTCGTCCGTGTGAGTGAGTTTGTTTAGGTAGTTACGCAGCCCTCAGGTTATTTATTTTGGGGACACGAATACCATGAATGTCGCACTCAGGGATCCGTAGGTAAAATGTACTAGGGGAAAACTACACATGATGGCACACGAAAATTTGACGACTCGGGACGAGTCTGTAAAAAGGGGAGGGGGTAGTGTTGTGGTTACCAAATTCGCAAACCACCATTCAGGTCCCTTAGGTGAGGTATCTCGGTAAGTACATGTGTAGTTAGGTCCAAACCCGTTGTCTAGTGGGAATACATGTCATTTATGCGTGCTGCGACTCTTCAGGATAGCCGTTTTTCTTTTACTATCTTTAATTTGGACCAACCGCCATGATTACCACCACAATCACAACATCAACCACCAACCACAACGCCGCTTCACCACAACCGCCACGACCTTCACGTCACACCTCGCAACCGTAGCATCGCCACCGTTCTTGCCCCGCTGTGGGTGCCGGTGTTGGACTCGTGCAGGGCGCGCGCCGAACAGCGTGTACAAAATCACGGATTTTGTGCTTCAAAAACGGATCAAAAACGACACACGCCCACTTTTTGCCGTCCAATCGGTGAGCGAGGGGCGATTTGGCCCCGCCTCCAGGACGATCGATATATGCAAATTTGTGGATCAAAAAGCCTTCACGCCCACTTTTTCTCGGGCCAATGGGGAGCGAGGTGAAAGGTCAAAGGGAGGGGGTCAAAGGCGAAGCTACGGGGGGATAAAAGGACCGTAGTCGAGAGTCGGTCGGAGAGTCAAGAAGAGGAGAGACGAAGAGAGTCCAGAGGCGGAGAGTAGGAGAGTCCAGAGGCGGAGAGTAGGAGAGTCAGAAGAGTCCAAAGGGGAGAGTCAGAAGAGTCCAAAGGGGAGAGTCAGAAGAGTCCAAAGAGGAGAGTCCAAAGAAGAGTCGAGAGTCGAGAGTCGGAGAGTCCAGAGGCGGAGAGTAGGAGAGTCGGAAGCAGAGGGTCAAGACTTCGCGGGCGGTGGAGCTGCTCGTCGTGTGCGTTGGAGTCGGAACGGAGGGGACGAGCTGTGGAAAGGCGGCGACACCAGACGAGGGGTGCTCGCGTCGTGCAGGGAGCTGCACCCGAGGGAGGCCGACAGCGCGACCTGGCCGAGGTGGAGACGCACACCAGGGATAATAAAGATCCTCTATACCCCGAGCATCAGCAACCCCCTCCTGTTTCCCCCCGCGCTGAGATAGTGCGACCAAGGGGGCCCCTTTCCCACCCCCTGCCAGACACTGTCCGCGAGGCCCGCGGGGTTGGGGCGCCATCGCCGCTCCGCGTCTCATCACCAGACGGGTAGGCGCGACCCGGTCTCGGCCTCAGGCCCGCCTCATCCTTGAGGGTATTCTTTCCTTGGTTTTGGGTATGTGTTGTCGGCGCCGTCTGTGAGGTAGAATTGTATAAGTGTTGCCGTGTGCTCGGTAGTCGGTATTAGCTCTGCATTGTTTTCGCTTTTATATTTGCTTTTTGTGTAAATGGAATTGTGTTTTTTTGTGTGCTTTTGGTGGAATTGAATATGTGTGCTTCCCGTGTGCCGCGAATAAATGTGCTTTTGTGTTGAACTGTTTCCCGCTTCGCTTCGTCATTTCTCCCATTGAATCCTCATCTTGCTTCACGTAAAGGGTTGGTAGTGGGCTGAATACGCCCGATAATTAATCGAACCGTCGAGGTCGACGATAACACCGCTCGGTTATTCTGATAGTACGGAACGGGTCGCTTAAGTGGCCTGTGTCCGAAGTCGACCTGCGGCGAGGTGCGATCGCCCGGTCTACCCTCCGCGTGGGTACTTAGGTAGGTCGAATTTGGCGAGCAACCCTATCCCACGCGGGGGCTGATTGGCTCGATCGCGGTGAGACCGAAAGGTCCACCCGTGACTGGTTCCCGGCGTTAGTCCGAGAGGGTCACGACTGGATTGTCCGTCCGGTGGGCGACGTGCCGCGATTCGAGTTACGTGGCCGTCAGCACGCCGGCGGGCACGAAAACCGCAGCAATATATATATATATATGTATAAATATATATATATATCTATATATAAATATATATATATATATATATATATATAAATAACTATATATATATATATATATATATATATATATATATATATATATATATATATATATATATATATATATATATATATATATATATATATATATATATATATATATATACATGTGTATATATATATATATATATATATATATATATATATATATATATATACATGTATATATATATATATATATATATATATATGTATGTATATATATATATATATATATATATATATATATATATATATATATATATATATATATATATATATATATATATATATATATATATATATATATATACTTGTTACGAATTTCGGCCCGCCCGGCGTGCGATCGGCCACGTAACTCGAATCGCTACCACGTCACCCACCGGAACGGAAAATTCAATCGTGACCCTCCTTGGAACTACTGCCAGGATCTAGTCATGGTGGGTCTTTCGACCACACCACAATCGTGCCAATCGGCCACCTGCACAGGATAGGGTTGTTCGCCAAACTCGACCTACCTAAGTACCTGCGCGAGTAGTTAATCGGGCGATCGTACCTCACCGCTGGCCGGCCGAGGACACGAACCGCTGAAGCGGTCCGTTCCGTGCTTCAGTGATAACCGAGCGGTGGTATCGCTGGCCCCGACGGACGTGATTATTTACCGGGTGCTTACACCCCTCCTACCAATTCCTTCCGTGATACAAGATGGAACTTTCAAACAAGGGAAAGGACGCAACGAAACGGGGAACAGTTCAACAAGCACATTTATTGCACACTCAGACAAGCACGTATTTTACAGCCATACAGTAAATCGTGCACGTACACAGTGAAAGCAAGCAAAGGCAGAGTTACAACCGAATAAAGTGTCTTTATTTCACACGCACACTTAGACAATTCTACTAATAAGATGGCGCCACTACATGCATTTATACAAAAGCAAAGAAAAACCTCCCTCCAAGACAAGGGTGGCAGACAGGTCCGTGGACCAAATGTACGTGGAACCTGGATGAGCGGCCAGGCCCACAAAACCGAAGGGTCTTACCCGCGCCCTCGTGGCGCGATGGCGGGCAAGCCGCGATGCGCCTAGCATCGTGCCCCTGGTGTGGCTGGTGAGCTCTCTCCGGCGTTCTCCACGCAGGCACGGGTTTCACCGTCGGCACCACGCTTGGGGAGGGGAATGGACAGAGTTACCGGCGCTTTCATAGCACGGAGCTCGGTAAGGGAGAGGGGAATTGCTGACGCTCCGTCCAACGAGTTGACGCTCTGGACGGCACTGGCTCCGGCGAACTCCTCTTGGCTGTGGCCTCCACTACGCCCCTTCTCCGGCTTGTTCGGGAGAGGAAAAGGTGAAAGAGGGACGTTCTGAAGCGATAGAGACGTTCTGTGAGGAGATACGTTTTGAAAGTGGGGAAAAAGCGAAAGCGATACGTTCTGAAGAAGAAAGAGATACGTTCTGAGATAATAAAAAAGCGGGAACGAAAGAGGTACGAGAGAGAAGCAAGCAAGAAGCGGGTGGAGGCGCACAAAAGAGGAGAAGGAAGCGCGTGTGTGGGTGTCTGGCCAGCGCCAACAGTGAGACGGTTCGTCCTGCCCAGAGCTTCAGCAAGCGAGCGTGTGGACTGGCGTTCAAGACTACCCCGCGAGAGGCTGTACGACAAAGCTGGGTGCTGGCGACGGACGTGACACGTATGCACGCATTTGAGAACATTTTTGCTTCACGGACGACTTTCTGGTGAGCGAGACGATTTTCTCCCCCTCCCCTCCCCTTGAATGATCCGTTGGGTATCCTTGTCTGTGTTTCGCTGTAAGTAAGTCAACCCCTGTTAAGCTTCTGCTCTTTCTCTTTCCTGGCATTTTGATTGATTTTGCTTTGAAATTCTTTATTTACCTCAGCAAATAAAAGGTTCTTTTTAATTATTTATTTTATTATTAATAAATTATTTGTCGATTTCCAACCTGTCTGTGTTTGTCCTTTCCTTCCATTGGTCTAGCATTGTCCGAACCCAAGATAGACTGGGAGGTAATTACCACATTACCACAGATTTGACCAAAAAATCGTCAGCACGCACCAGCGGTTAAAACGCTCGGCCGCTCTAATTAAAATCTAATCAGATAACATTGGTGCTTTTCCGAGGGTGCGCTCCCCGCTCAGGTAACTACTTGACCTCGAGTTAAACGGAATAATTAGACGGCGGACACTGGAACTCGTGGTTAACTGGGTGGCATTCGTGGTTTTAAAACAACACACCATACCACAACGAGCCTGTGTTGGCTTAGTGGTTAGGGTGGCGGCTTGGGATCCCAGGGTCCTGAGTTCAAGCCCCCGTTGGCTGCTGAATTAACACCAGGGGGTTGACTCAGCCTGTCATCCATCTGAGGTCGGCGAAGTGAGTACCAGTGTACTGGTCCCGGTGTATGCCCCGGTTAGAATAGGTATACCATATCCCTGTGTGTCGTAAGAGGTGACCAGGGTTGGCGTCAGGAAGGGCATCCGGCCATAAAACATTGCCTCAAGAAAAAGCCTTACCCCTGCACAGCAGGGAAAAATGGCTGTAAAAACGGTCATTTTACACCGTACCACAACGTTAATTGTGAGCGGTGGTCCCAGGTCCGGCTCTACCGAGGACAACTGGGGATTAATCCCCTTGAGTGACAGCTGGTGTCTCGGTATGTGGCACCACAACATCATATATATATATATATATATATATATATATATATATATATATATATATATATATATATATATATATATATGTATGTGTATGTATATATATAAATATATATATATATATATATATATATATATATATATATATATGTATGTGTATGTATATATATAAATATATATATGTGTATATGTATATATATAAATATATATATATATATGTATGTGTATATGTATATGTATATATATATATATATATATATATATATATATATATATATATATATATATATATATATATTTTGACGGTTCTGCGAAACCGTCATTTCCCAAGACACAACATATAGCGGATCCCGAGATAGTTATTTCGTTATTATTTGTTTCAGATGACCCTTCCTTTGTGTCATGGGTTGATGTGCCAATATGCATATTTTTTTTTGCATTGTGTGAATTACGTATTCCTTGTGCTCCGCTCAATTGCAGTCCACTTTGGGTGTTCAGCGCATGTTTGCACCTGGAGAGCACAACCAAATACCCCAGTACCACGTTAAGTATGGAGTTCTGTGGTGTGTGTTGCCTGGAAAGGTTATGGCAGCATCTTCACGGCTGTGCCATGCGTGGGCAGAGCTAATGCTGGGGTAATCGCGCATCTGCCAATGAGGGCGCTGAAAAACACCTTGCCATCCGTTTGATCCACTTTTAGACTCCTCCCTCACCAAGGGATTCTATAAGCACCTCATTCCACGCAATGACAGATCAAAGATCATAGAGCTCAGAACGCAGATGAGATCTCTTCCTTGGCTTGGTAGTGAGAGGTGGAATGGAGCTGTGGGATGGAGTTTTCCGGTTGGAGGGGTGAAACGAAGTTTGCGGAGCGGAGCGCTGGGCGAGCGAGAGATCCAAGCGCCAGACCGAGCGCAGTCATTAGGACCAGGCTAATAGAACATTAACATTCACAGACTTTCTTACACTTCATTATGCTGTTTTCTCACACGTTCTTTCTCTTCTCTTCCGTCTCAGGTGCTGTGGACGCATAATCATAAAAGAGCAATCAGCAATTACCTTGGCAAGTCCCGAACGGTTATCCCTTTCGGGGTGGGCCCAAATACACACCTCTTTTACAGTTTCCTCCTTGCACCTCATCTACACCTTACTTGCACCCTCACTCACACCTCTTCAGACCACGCACCTGAGACACCCTCTGTCTTCCTCCTCTTTCCCCCTCCTTAGCAATTGGACTGTGCAGGTTCGTCAACCCTGCTTGGTAAAGAAGAGGTTGCAACCACCCCGTTCTTTTCTTATCTCTCTTGCTAATCTATCCTTCCTCAGAATGTTTCCGATGGTGCATGTTGTGGGAGTGTGAAAGTAAGACTGTCGAAGAAATTAGATCGTGATAGCTCTGCCCTGTCTGCTCTTGTATATGACTGTATTTCTTTTGCCACACCTCACCAACCCTTACTTGTCCATGCTGTACATATTTTCAGTGTGTTAAACCCATTGCTTCCTCGTACCACATACTTTTCCTCGCCCTTTCTGTAAATGAGTTGTTTGTTATTGTAATGTACCCAGCTCGTAGAATCATTTCCTCCATTGGTTTAGCAGAGTCCGCACATATTGTTAGCCAGGAAGTTATACCCCATGTGATTTGCTCTTGTTAGCCAGAGTACACACATTGTATCACTCTGCAGTAATCCGAGTGTGGACTGAGGGCATTAGCCTCCCTTGATGATGTAATCACTCTTTTATGAAAAATGTTTTTCGAGTGTTTTTTTATCCTGAAAAATAGACCATAGTGAACACAGTCATGTTAAAAGATTGGCCATTAAACCCCTTCTTAAATCATGCTTATGAAGGAGGACAGACACACACATACACAATGTGTTTTATTTGCAGTGCCATTAGAAAGTCGACACCCCCTTTCAAATTTTTCACTTTTTATTGCCTTATAGCCTGGAAGTAAATTACATTAAATCAGACTTTTAACACCTTTACTTACACATTGTAACCCACAAATTCCAAGTGAAAAACAAATTCTACAAGTTTCCAAAAATTAATTAAAAATACAAAACGACAATATCTTGGTTGGATAAGTGTCCACCCCCCTTATAATAGCAATTGTAAATTAGCTCAGGTGGAACCAATCATCTCCGAAATCATACACCAAGTTAATTGGCCTCCACCTGTGTTCAATTGTAGTGATTCTGAATATTTCAGAATAAAATCAGCTGTTCCTGAAGGTTTCCTTTGCTGGGTGGTGCATTTCACAGTGAAGACTCAACCATGAGCACCAAGGAGCTTTCAAAAGACCTCTCTGGGATAAAGTTGTGGAAAGGCACAGATCAGGGGATGGGTATAAAAATACTTCAAAGGCCTTGAATATCCCTTGGAGTACAGTCAGGACAATCATTTACAAGTGGAAGGTGTATGGTACCACCAAGACCCTGCCTAGATCAGGCCGTCCCTCTAAACTGGATGACCAAGTAAGGAGACTGATCAGAGAGGCCACCAAGAGGCCTGTGGCAACTTTGAAAGAGCTACAGGCCTTCATGGCAAAGACTGGTCACTATGTGCATGCAACAACATGATCACAAGCATTTCACAACTCTGGCCTGTACGGTAGGGTGGCAAGAAGGAAGCCATTGGTCCAAAAAGCCCACCTTGAGTCCCATTTTAGGTATGCAAAAAAAACACTCCACAGATTCAGAAGCCATGTGGCAAAATGTTTTGTGGTCTGCCGAAACCAAGATGGAACTTTTTGGCCAAAATGCAAAACGTTACGTTTTGTACAAACCCAACACAGCACATCACCCAAAGAACACCATCCCTACTGTGAAGCATGGTGGTGGCAGCATCATGTTATGGGGATGTTTCTCATCAGCAGGGACCGGGGCACTTATCAGGATAGAAGGAAAAATGGATGGAGCAAAATACAAAAAAATTCTTGAGGAAAACCTGCTGCCCTCTGTAAGAAAGCTGAAATTGGGACGGAAGTTCACGTTTCAGCATGACAACAACCCGAAGAACACAGCACGAGCTACACTGGAGTGGCTAAAGAACAAAAAGATAAATGTCCTTGAGTGGACCACTCAGAGCCCCGACCTAAATCCAATCGAAAATCTGTCATGACTTGAAGATTTCTGTCCATCAACACTCCCCACACAACTTGACTGAGCTTGAACAGTTTTGTGCAGAAGAATGGGCAAATATTGCTCAATCAAGGTGTGCAAAGTTGGTAGAGATCTATCCCAACAGACTCACTGTTGTAATTGCTTTAAAAGGTGCTTCCACCAGGTATTAACTCATGGGGGGGGGGGGTGGACACATATCCAACCAACATATTCTAGTTTTGTATTTTAAATTAATTTTTGGAAATTTGTAGAATTTGTTTTTCATTTGGAAGTTGTGGGTTATGATCTGTAAATAAAGGTGAAAAAAGTCTCATTTACTACAATCGAATTCCACGCAATAAGGCAACAAAAGGTGAAAAATAATCAATGGGGCAACTGCGTGGATGGGGCATGCTCAATACAAGGATGATCTTGGGTGAGTGAACGAGTCTACCAGTCACTGCTGGACTGGGTGTCAAGTGTGATCATCCGAGGTTGGTGTTGTGCCGAGGAAATAACAGGATGACATCCCAGAGATGCTAGTCCGTCAGAAGGGAGGCAGTCGATGGACCATCCCTGCAGGGTGAGAGTGACACTTTCATCAGAGAGACTGTTCGACGATTCATGCCCTTTCCTTCATGTAAGCGCAGTTTGCACATTGGAATTGAAGATACAATCAGTCAGCTGGGTCCAAGCAGAAGAAAGAATTAATATTCAATGACAGTTCCCAAAGTTTTCTTTCTTGTGTGTTCATATAATTATGCCTGTTGTGTTTCATGTTGATATTTATCTGTGCAGAGATCTCGAGAAATGGAAAATATATTTAGGATTGATTATTTTTAGAGGCGAAGGATTGAAGATCTCGATGTGGTTGACTATTTCATTAAGCAACCTAACTAAGTGGTGGAATGGTTGGAGTGCCTGATCTGAATCTGGGAGGTCTGTGGTTCAAACCCTGGCCGAGTCTTACCAAAGAGTTTAGAAATGGCACTTGCTGTTTCCTTGAAACTGCTTTGACAGCACCTATGCTCTGTAAAAAGTGTAGTACATCAAATCAATGTTATTAAGTAGAAATGGTTTTATCATCTGTTCTTGCTTTATATATTTTTATGGCGTTTTATATTGTTATGGTTCGAGGTTCGCCGCGAGGGAAAGCGCTCTGGTTCCTCTCTAACGTTCAGTCCTGAGGCCACCAACCACGGATAACTCCATGGCCCGGCAGGTTAGAAAGTCAACCATGAACGCTCATTGGTGCTGCAAATCCTGGCAGGGTGTTCACGACTTCACATGTTACCTTTCCAGTGGATTGGCAGGATCAAGGGGGGCTCGTGCCCTCGATACGTACTTATCTTATCTTTCCTGATTAGGTGCAGCTGAGTGGAGCTGCCACGTACACACCGACTAACGTATAGAGTCAATCATTGGGGTAAAACTTCCCGGCTAACAATACATGCGGACTATGCTGGACCAATGGAGGAAAGGACAACTGAGACAGATTTGAAAGAACAACCTATAATCCATTTACTTACACACACACACACACACACACACACACACACACACACACACACACACACACACACACACACACACACACACACACACACCACATTATTTACAGATCTTTATTCACCAATCAAGCAATTATTAAAACGAGTATTTACAGACAAAAGGCACAGAACAGACTTAGCCCCAACATGTATTTTTAGACATTCTTACTAAAGGCACTGTCACACCTTGACGTTTTAGCCAGCGTATGGCAAGGTCTCAAAATGTATGTAAAACGCTGACATACGCTGAACTATTGATGTTTTTTAAAAACTTTTGGGCGTATAATAACGTGTTGGACGTATGCATAACGTATTAGTAATGTACACAGAACGTTTTAATCACATATAGATAACTTATACCAACGAATGCTGAGCGTGTTGTCGGCGTTCACAACCTATGCCCAACGATAGTCTAACTTATGCATAGCGTGCGGCAGCGTATCGCCGACGATCACGTGGCGTAGGCTATTCATAGGCTGTGGCTCGACGATTCAAAGCATAACCGCACCAGACATCGAAGTGTGAAGCCGCTGTCACACCTTGACGTTTTAGCCAGCGTATGCCGACGTATTAAAAATTTGCCGAACCAAGCTGGCACACGTCGAATACATTATGGGTAAGTTTTGTATACGTTACGAGCACGCTGGCATACGTCGTAGTACGCTGACATACGTTGTCATATGTCGAGTACGTCGAGAAATTTTCAGCATGTTGAAGTTGTGGGTTTTTAAATTATGATTTAAATCGTTGAGCGGCAGCCTATTAATTATATTATATTATAACCGCACTAGAAATCGAAGTGTAAACATCACCGTCATACCGAAGAAAAAAAACAAAACAGGGAGTCTGGAATACTGACGGTAACCATTACCTTGACGTGTTTCGACTTATGAGTAATGTACAAGTAATGTGTGTTGACGTGTGTCAACGATCGCCTAACATGCCTACAACACGTTACTCATAGGTTAGAAATAAGTTTCGGGTACGCTAAACATTACCTCGACGTGTTTCGACTTAGAGTAACTTACAAGTAACGTGTGTCGACATGTGTCAACGATCGCGTAATGTGCCTACAACTTATGGCCAGCGTAGCGGAACGTGTGAGTCATACGCTGGCATACGTCAAAAAATTTCAAGCATGGAAAATTTGTCTAACACATCGGCGTACTACGACGTATGCCATCGTACAAAGACATATGCCAGCGTACTACGACGTATGCCAGCGTGCTCTTAACGTATACAAACTTACCCATAACGTATTCGATGTGTGCCAGCGTTTTAGCCAAATTTTGCATACGTCAGGCATACGCTGGCTAAATCGTCAAGGTGTGACAGGGCCTTAAGACAAAAGACATGTGGCCATCATTCAATCCGGGAAGAAGAGCCAAGAAGAACTGAAGAGAAAGAAAGAACAGAGTGTGGGGTGGGCTCTGGTTAGAAAACCCAGGTTTAAATCCCATAGACACTGTATGGGTTTGTCCATTATCCACCTCATGTAAAAGTTCTCTGATATGTATTAATGTCCTCATGTAAAAACGTCCTCCATGATATATGTATGGTTCATGGTGGAGTACGAACGCCTCCATTAGCCATAGATCCCTGTAAGTAAATAAAAGGAAATGTACATTTGGAATGTCTGGAAGAAGGAATGAACTCTCACTTTTGTGCACTCTCATTACAGTGCCAAACTGATGTGGAATTCATTATCCCCACGCTTAAAAAAAAAAAACATGGCGGATCTTGGAATCGGCTTTGTCTGCCTGTCTGTTCGTCCGTCCATCTATCTATCACGTGATCTCCTCTGGAACGACAAGGCATAAATTCACCTAACTTGGTAGTTATGACCACATGGCGAGAATGTACAACAGCAATTTCATTTTTGTCCCCATCAAGGCCATCTTCTATTTGAGGCGTCTGCCAGTAAGTAACCCTGTGGTGGGGTTGAAAGGTCATATACCAAAAAACATACAATTACAGGCACATTTTCAAACATTTTTAAAATGAAACTTCGTATATGCAATAAACATTGGGGGACACGTGACATATATATATATATATATAACGATTTTTTTTGCATTTGACTCCCCGGTTCATGCTTCCGGGGGTGGTGACTTAGGATTACTACATTGACTCACGCAGAAAGGACTAGCATCAGGCACGATGACGGACTCTCCACTCCTCCCTCTCCCTCATCAGTGTGTTCAGTTCATTTACATTAGCCACACCACTGTCTTCTCGGAGCGTGTTGACCAGAGTCTTGGAAGGGCGCCCAGGGTTCATCCTCCCGTGCTTGGGCTCCCATGTGATGACTCGGCTGGCAGGTAATTTTGGGGTGGCGTAAACAGTGCCCCTCGAGTTGCAGTCTTCTCGCTTCGATTTTTGTGGTGAGCATCGGTAGGTCGTCATAGAGCTCGACGTTCATTATGTGCTGTTGCCAACTGACGTCAAGAGCCATCCGGAGCATTCATGTACAGCAACCATCTAATTCTAATGAATTTATTATGGTCTTGGTGAGTGTCCACGTCTCACATCCGTACATGAGAATGGACTCTGGCAGCTATGAAGATCCTCTTTTTGAGCCCTCTCTTCAGGTTCGACTTCCAGATCCTCTTCATGTCATTCATAGCCCTCCACCCCAGCACCTTCTGTACCTTTACTGTATGTCATTCTCCGAACTCATCTTTCTTGATCCAAGGGACTTGCAGTCTGAGACTTTCTTGATGGTGTCATTCTTTATGGTCTTGAGAGTACCTTCCTCGCAGTTGAATGCCATGTACTCTGTCTTTTTAGCATTTAGGTGAAGTCCTACTTTATTGCACTCAGTTTCCACTCTTGTCAGTAGCTGCTGTTCTTCCTCCATCTGGTCAGAGAGCAGGGTGCGACCTGTCCAGGATTGTGCCCCATCGCCCAGGAGACTGCTTAGGCAGCATCAACGTTCTGCACAGAGTGTGGTCCCAATGGACGTATGGATGTCTCGTTTGTTCGATGTACAGTTCAAATTTTTTAAATGACACGAGGAATCGAGAGAACTTTGCACACTTGACTTGAGAATATCGAGTTCGTTACACATTGTGAAGGAACTGCATGATCTATACAAATACTACGACTGAATTCAAATTTAAATTCTTCAGAACTTCTTGTGTATAGCACGTGACTGCTGGGTTGCATCATCTCTAAGAGTGCAGCTCTATGCTGCGAATCCAGTTCCCCCTGTAGGTTAGAGCAGGAATTTGAAATTTGTTCATCGTGCCGATGATATATCGCCTCCACTTGGAGAAAGACACCGTGCGATCTTTGAGGTCCAGCAAGGAGCAGTGCTGGCAGATGGGTCCTCCAGTTAAACGTGCATCCGAGGGACGGTGAACACACTGATGAATCACCCATGCATGTGAAACACCAGGATGACAGTTTATAGCTGGGTTGGGATTTGAACCCAGGCCAGACAGCTCAGAGGCTGGGATGAATACGTGTAGGTCTAGATGATCCTGCCAGCTGCTTTGTGAGTAAAGGTCACAGAATTAAAGGCTAAAAGAAGGATAGTCTTACAGGAAACCAGGCTACAGGTGTTGTGACCACAGTGATTACAAGCAAAGGAAAGACTCATTAAGAAATTGAGTAGGCACAAGAACTTCTCAACAGAGTTTAAACAAGTGTCAGTAAGATTGGGCCAACAATAAATGCAAATAGAACTAGAATGGCACTCAGTGGAGCGCATACCTCCACCAGGCTAAACAATTTACGTTTCGTATCCCACTGCGAGGCTGGATCTAGATCCTGACCTGAACCAAAATCGAATCGGTTTGTTCTTGTTACCTAACCAACTCATCTCCCAAGTTTCATCCGAATCCGTCCTTAACGTTTTGAGATCTCGTACAATATATTGTTTTTGGCCCGAACTCTCAATGGTGAAGAATCACTGAAAAAAAATTCTACTCGTCGGATCTGGAGCTGGATCTTCACCAAAATCGAATAAATTTGTCCTTGTCACACACCCAACCTGTCCACCAAGTTTCGTCGGAATCCGTCCATAACGTTTTGAGATTTCCTGCTCAAGGGCAGACAGATGAAAACAAAACCTTCGTCCACCTTCGGCAGCAGAGGTAACTCAAGTGCTGGCATTCATGCAGTCGAGAGAGAAAGAGGTCTCACTCATATCAAATGATGGAATAAAATTTGAGACGGTCAATGATCTCAAGTTTCTTGGTTCCTGGGTGAACACAACTGCTCAGGATATCAAAAAAGGAAAGCTTCCGCATGGAGAGCTTGCAACAAACTTTAAAGAATATAAAAATTGTCTCTCTCTAGATGTATCAAGGAACGACTTGTTCATGGCAACAGTTGAGGCCGTCATGTTTTATAGAAGTGAAGCTTGGACCCTCACTGTGACCCAGAGAAGGGACGTGAAGGACACTATACTCGACTACTTCGGTTAACTTTCATTATCCTTTGGTCTGAACATATAGGACTAATAAAGAGCTCTATGGTTCTCTTCCAGGGCTGTGGGTTAAAATTAGAGGATGTTTCAGAAAACGAGCCTGTTTCCAATTTTATACCCTGTACACCTAAACATGGAAGGCCGAATCTGGGTAGACCGGATACGGGATCAACATGTTGAAGATGGATACAGGCTTGGAGACGGAGGAACTGCACACATAGCAACGCCCGATCAAGAGGAATGGAAGCTGGAGATCAGTCGTTCAAGTTCAGCCTGAGAGGCGACCGAAGACGATGCTGCCAGTCCGTGTAATTTATGAATGAACACTTTGGATTCGCGTTGCGTGCCACAACCCATCACCCACAAATCACCATTTCATTTACCGACGTCACTCATTGTTTATTCAGTCAATTTGTGGTTGCTTAGTGCGTCCTCTTTTCTTGGTCTTATTTCCTGTGCTGCATTTCTCGGTGCAAGCTACGGACTTTGACGCAACTGTGCACATTGCCCCAGGAAGCGGCAGCTTTACACGTACACACGCACACAACACGTACATACCGGGCCTCAGGCTAATGGTGAGGTGATGTCCCAGATAACGCCGAACTTACCTGCTGTCGCAACTTATTACATCATAGTTGTACGTGATGTTACTGCTTGGGAAACTAGCACAGAGGTCATTGTGGGAGCGGCGGTGGTGTCACTCTGGGGTTGTCGCAGATTCTCACCGTCACGACGCCGCAGGACAAGATCATGGGCTCCCAGTTCCTTTGACCTTTTCCTTCAACACACAGACCCTTCCTGATACAGTATAAACCATCTCAAAAGACATTTGTTACGATGTTAAAAACTTGCATACATGCGCACATACATGAGTTGATTTGATAAGTCTTCCTTCAATGTGGTGCAGCGCCCCACCTGCTGGTGCAACAATAGATTGGATCATGTGATATTGATGTAGCACAGGCAATGTTGGCTAAATAGCCTCCTCCTGCGTTTACTTCCTCGTATAACAGTAAAACCATTAAAATGCGAAGACTTGTTGGCGTCGTCGGCCTATTTAATACCCGTTGTCATGAATCTGGGGTCACACAGAAACTGAAGTCAGATTGACGTTGGTCACCAGGTAATCAGGTATTATTTCCTGATGTCCGTAGGACATTTCCTGTGTCGAACCACAAGGAACAAGCTGAGTGATTTACATGTCCCTGTGGTCTAATTGTCCATTTTACTTTCTACCATTCAGCCTCTGAAACTACGGACAAGTAAGTTTGACCAGTGGAATGTCAGGATTGTAAAAATTAACATTTCCATGAAACAATGCTTGGAGATTTACAAACTTTCCCAACACTGCTGGTTGCTCATATGATGTACGCAATCAGCTTTTAACCTTGTCCAAGGCTTTTGTAGTTTTCCCCAGCCCAGCACGACTGTCATTCTGGTGTCCCACTGGCAGGGCGAGGCATCAATGTGTGTGCTGTCCATTGGTTAGATGCTAAAAGAGCATCCTGTCTGCCAGCATTCGTTGGTGGACGTTAAAGATCCCATGGTGTCCTTCGTAAAGAGTAGGCGAGCTATTGCCAGCACCCTGAACAAGTTAAAAAAACTCCTGTCCTAACCGACAGAGGGTGTCGCATCAGCAGCTAATGAAGCTACTCACAGCCTTGTGATGTATACGAACGAGGAAGAAGAAATCCCTTGATACTTGAACTCGTATCTATACGGTATGTGTGCAGAACAAAATGCTTAAAACATTCAACGTGGAAAACAATATTTAGGATGAATATAATAAATTTATCTCCTTGCTGTAAAAACTTGGTTAAAGTCCCTCTATCATTGCCTTTAGGGAAGCAGAAGAATTTCTGTCTCGGCGATGGAGAGAAACCACAGGGATACATCAGGGAGCAAGCCCCACAGCACGACTGATCATGCATGTTCCAGCCTTTCGGATGCCTGGTGGATTTGAACGTAGCAGCCACCCGCAGGATGTTCCCCCCACTTCCTGGTAAAAAATTTTTTTTTTAAATGGCCAAACTGCACAGCCAGATGTCATCTCTGCTGAGGATACCTGATCGAAGATTGACTTGCTTCACTTCTTTTTGGTGATAATTTGTTGATTTAATGTATTTGTGCATTGCCCCGTGCATGATTTTCTGCTCTCTTTGTGTGTCCTTGTCCTTGTAAAGGCCATGTGCTATTGTGAGCCTCGTTCGGGTCTGTTGTTGAGTTTCCTCCCCTTCCTCTTTTCCTGTGCGTTCATTCCCCTGCATTTTGTCCTGCATCCCGATTATTGGTGTATTACCTTTCTCCTCTCTGTAGCCTTGCTCTTCCATGAGCCTCGATTTTGTATGCATAAGTAAGAGTAATATAGTTAGGTCCAGATTTGAGAAAAATTGAATGTTGGAGGCATTTCATGTTAAAAGTGGGCAAACAAGTTTTTTTTAGGTTAATTTGAGGGTGCTGAATTCAAAAAAATTGTTTGCCAGGCTGAATTTTGAGATTTTGACCCTCAAGTTTGAAGAAGAAGAAAATGGCCGCCATTTTTCATCTTTTCTGCCTTATAACTCGGCTTCTAATCATTATTGAAGTTTTTAAATGGTGGCAAAACCGATGTTTGTGATACCAAGGATTCCAAATATGTTGTCACCTAAGTTGTATCTAGTTTGGTTTATCTGCCATCCTGAATTCCAAGATGGCCACTATTATTCATCTAATGCATTAATCAGCCCATAGGCATAAATAACACTTATGTTTAAAATGATGACGCCTCTCATTAGGTTAAGAAACATGTACAAACTATCTGGTACACTTTAATAGCTTCCTCTTCACTGACATTAACTTCTTCATAAGCTGGGTGTGAAAGAATGTCACTTCTTAGCTTGAGGGCAATGTGGATCATGGACAGGAACTCATCTTCTTCTTATGGTTGGTAGGTAGGAATGGTGAGTGCAGCTGCTGCTTCTTCATCTGTTTGCGTCATCTTTGAAACGGGTATGTGGCCAAACTTCAGCAGAACCAGAACAGAACGTCGCTCACTCGGTGCATTGTCATAGAATACAATTACCTCGTAGAAATCTGAGGAGCCAACTTATCCTTGAATGTGCCCATTCAACTGGTAAATGAGGGTGGAATATCCAAATTGGATTCTTTGACAATGGTACGATACCAGTTCCACACATCCCTCAGCTCTAATATATGGCCATGGTCAGCAGAGTACTGCAGCTCATTGCAAAGCCAAATCATCTCAATATCTGTATGCTGAGAGTTCTCTTTGGTTTGGGATATCCTTCTGATAAACTGAACATAGCAGGAGAGATGATACTTTCCTTCGGCTGCAATAAGGTCACTGACAGCTGCAACACGAACACTCATTTCTTGGTCAAACTTTGCAGCTTCCAATATTTCTTGGCTCTTGTTAAAGGTTATTATGGAAATTAACTTCTGCTTGGCCTTTTTCTGTTGGCAGATGAAGCATAATTCCTAATTGGTGGGCTGCGCGCTACAACGTCAATTTGGGCAGGAAGGCTGGGATTCTGCTGGTCTTGATGTTGATGGAGAGTCAAAAGAAGAATAGGGACCACTCTCTTTCAAGGACGCATTCTTAAGTCTACTAAGTCTTTCTTTGCTTGTGTATGTAGCACAGCACGTTTTGTGCCAATGGATCTCCTTTTTGGAGTCTTCATTCAGGACCTTCAAGAGTCTATCAACCGTATCCTTGTACTTTACATCTCGTAGCTTTTGTCGTTCGTGTGTAATCTTCGACAATGTGCCCAGGCCTTTTTCTGACGCATCGTACAGGATGTCTCCTCTCTCTCTCTTCTTGACATATTATGCACAGATTGAGGGAAACTGGGGTGGATCTCTTCAAGTTAACTAATGCATCCATGATCTCGCGGAGGTGTCACATATCTGTAGTGATAGAAAGAAAAATAGTTTGTGGTTAAATATTGATTAACGTTAAGTTAGACTGCTCTAATTATAATTCTCTTTAAATACTCTTGGAATTTCATGTTTCATCTTGTATGTTATTTACAAAGTAACAGTATCATAATTAAAGTATACTTACTTCATTTATCAAGCATCACAATCATTCAGATGGAAAAACAGATTCAAGCCATTGATTTTAGCATCACCACTGCCTTTATTTATATTATAAACAAAATCAAAAAATTATCAAACATGTAATTAGTAATGTCAATTTTTTAACTATTATAATCAATAGTAACTTCAGCATAAATTAAGTAATATTTTACAGTTGTGTGGGTGTGTGAGGAGTCTGTGAGGGGTGGGGTGGGGGGGGCGGCTGTTAATGTGGATGGTGTGTGGTTGTGTATTCATGTATGTCAATTATGTATTTACGGTCTAGATGTTTTGATAATCCGTTTCTTTGACCTGATTACATTCAAGACGAAGAAGCCAAGAACTGACGGCCATCTTGGAATTCAAAATGGCGAGCAAGCCAAACTGGTTATAACTTAGATTTACGCAACATATTGGAATCCTTGGTATCACAAACCTGTGTGTTACCATGCACTTTTCAACTTCCTCTATTGCTTATTCTGAGAGGCTGGGCTCCTTTATTACTGTATTGGGCTAAATTATGGCGGCCATCTTGGAATTCAAGATGGCGCGCAAACCAAACTCGTCGTAACTTCGGTAACAGTATATCTGTGATATTTGTATATTTCAATGTATATTTCACACTCTCACTATGTCTCTTCGAAAGGACCGTTTACAAAACCCCCCCCATCCACTTTCTCAACAATCCTCTGGAAGAAGTCTTTTCTTTCAAGCTTCTAGGTCTCACTATCTGCCATGACCTTTCCTGGGAAAGTCACATTTCCAACCTCGCCTCAAAAGCCAGTCGCCGACTGGGAATCCTCCATCGTGCTAAGTCCTTCCTCGGCCCTCTTGAGCTCCTGACCACTTACAAAGCTTTTGTCCGTAGCCTGATGGAGTACTGCTCTCCCCTCTGGGCTGGTGCTCCTGCCTCCCACCTTTCTCGGCTTAACGCTGTCGAAACCAGGGCATTTAAGATCATCGGCATCTCCCGCAATGAAGCTGAGTCTTTGGGCCTCTCACTCAATCACCGCAGGTTGGTCGGTGGTCTTTCTGTCTTCTACCGACTCCTCTCCAGCCTTGCCCCCCTGCTCTCTCTGCGATTTGTCCCAACCACATTTCCACAGGGCGCTCAAGGTCCGCCAACAACCCCCTTCTGGTAAAACTACCAAAATCACGAATCACTGCTCATCTTCACTCTTTCATTCCTCTTTTTTCCCGCCTTTGGAATAAACTTCCTCACTCTATTCTTTCCCATTCTTCCCTCCAGGCTTTCAAAACAGCTGTTCACCACCACCTCTTATCTTCCCCCATCCAAATCCTCGATCTTTTCTACCCCCGATAATCCACCCAAGCCCACTTCCTTCATTTCTCCTGCTTTCCTTCCTGAAAGTCCCTGAAATGTCCATCTTCTCTTCGCCATGTTCCCCGTCCCATCCCCATCCCTCTCCCTTCCACAGTTCACCTAATGTGTCTGATCCCCACTGTTTTGTCCCTTCCACTCCCGCCCCTCTTGTCTCATTCCTCCTTGCTGTGAGTTGTGTGTTAGCTCTCATACGAGCCTCGACCAAGGTATACAAAAAAAAAAAAAAAAAAAATCTGGAATCCTCAGTTTCACAAACATGGGTATTGTCACAATTTTTAACCTTCTGTGATACATATAAGCCGAGCTGTAGTGCATAATATGGTAAAAATGATGGCCATTTGTTTTTTTTCTGGAATTTGAGGGTCAAAACCCCAAAAATCAGCCTGGCAAACAATTATTTTGAATTCAGCACCCTCAAATTCCCCTAAAAAACTTGTTTGCCGACTTTTAGCACCAAATGCCGACAACACTTTTTTTGAAGCACAAATATTGAAATCTTCGCCTGTCTAATATATTTACAAATTTGAATAAATACAGTATATAAACATAGGGGCAATACCCATGGGTGCTCACCTGGTAACAGCTGGATAAGATAACCAGGGAACCATTGGTGGGCCCGGATGACCCGCAAAATATGTAATGGCGAAGAAAGTAAACACATGGATTTTTTTATGTTCTGAATCAACTTTGGTACGTCACGGGTGATGAAGGTTGTGGTCAAGTTTCATTGAAATTGTGTGTGTGGTTTCAGAGGAGAAACCAAATACATATTTTGGGGGGCAACCCCCCCACCCCATAGAACCCCTTAGACTGCAATTTTTTTTAATGATGTGAACAAACTTTGATACATCATGGGTGATGAAGGTTGTGGTGAAGTTTTATCAAAATTGTGTGTGTAGTTTCGGAGAAGAAAGCAAATACATATTTTTGGGGGGCAACTCCCCCTTCATCGCTTTTGACCCCTTTTTAATGTCATGAACAAACCTTGGTACATCACAGGTGATGAAGGTTATGGTCAACTTTCATCAAAATTGTTTGTGTAGTTTCAGAGAAGAAAGGGAATACATATTTTGGGGGGCAACCTTCCCCCTCACACTGCCTTGTACCCTAATTTTTCTAATGTCATGAAAAAACTTTGGTACATCAAGGGTGATGAAGGTTGTGGTGAAGCTTCAGCAGAATTGTTTGTGTCGTTCCTGAGAACAAAGCAAATACTATTTTGGCAGACAATCCCTGTAGAGCCCCTTCGGGCCTGAATTTTTTTCATGCTGTGAACAAGTTTTGGCACAAACACAGTGATGAACGTTGTGGTAAAGTTTAGTTTCAGAGAAGAAGTTGAAAGTATTTGTGGACTCACAGATGGATGATGCACCATCCCATAAGCTCTGCAGAACTACCTTCCAGTTGTGCTAAAAATAGATATAACTAGAACTGCCACTTTATAAATGCTGGCAGTGATGACCGGGTACCAAGACGTCCCGCTTTGATGCAACTCCGCTTTGATCGGACATCTGACCCTGACTCATGACGTTTTAAAATTATTATTGAATTGAATTCAGAATGGGATTAAAATAAATTCAAATCAAATCAAACGGAAGACCAAATAGGTACAGTTCCACATTGGAGTCATCAGAAGGAACCCAAACAAGCAACAAGCAAAGATGAAGTCATCAGGAGGAACCTGGATAGGATTCACATTTCAGCTGCTACTCCGCTACCATCAAACCCATCCAGGCACAGCCAAGTGAGCTTTATTCAAAAAAAAGAACCCAGAACCCAGATTATTCAAAGAACCCAGATCAAAAAAAAAATAATAATTCTGGCTGCCACACCATGTGTCTGATCAGGTTGAAATTTAAAATATGTATTCCCCATCACTACTCGATCATAATTGTGAAGATTCACATCAATTGATGAAGGGGTTCAATAGAAAGGATTTTAAAAAGATTTTCGTTCAATCCAATATTGCTGCTAGACCATGTGACATAAATTATTCGTGAACACCCTGGTATCCCATAGGCTTGGGGAACATGTGAGTGAAGTTTCCCCTCGATCTGTCTAGCCTTTCTTTTTTTTATAGTGTTTAGGGTAAATTCAATATGGCTGCCAAACCACATTACCTACGACGTCATCGGTGTGAAGGTTTTGTTCCTGGATTCAGGAATTGTTCCTGGATTGTTCCTGGAGTCCAGGCTGTTCCATGGATAGCCAGTCATACCTCCAAAGTTTCGCCCCAATCCGTTCAGCCATTTCAGCAAAGAAGATTTTTGACGTTCTTTATTTCATATACAATATGGCTGCCGAAGCACGTGACCGATGACATCAACTTTTTTTTCTGTGGGCCAATTTATTCTCGATGACCCTCAAAAACTTTCTTACTGATTGGATGTGGCATGCTACATATGCAATTATAATGTCATAACGAAGGCAGCTATGACGTCATTAAAAAAAAATCACACTTATCCCCTATGTGGACGGAGTACTTGCGATGTGCCAAGTTTCATTTTTTTTCCTTCATGTGATTTCAGAGATACAGAGGTTCAAAGTTTTTTCCTTTTTACAAACTCGGCTCACGCCACGTGACCTCTGACGTCATAAATATCATTAAAACATTCCATATGAATCGTCACTCCGATGGTGAAAATTTAGTGTGAATCCGGCTAGCACTTTGCGTGGACAAACAAACAAACAAACAAACAAACAAACAAACAAACGGACAGACAAACGGACCCAAATGCAATACCCTCTCCTCTGGTGGGAGTAACAACTACATAAAATAAATAAGTAAATTTAAAATGATAATAAATAAATAATACAGATACATACACCGTGCACCAGCCAACGTGGTGTCCAGGCCATTCAAACAGGTCCTCATTCCTGTTGTGCCTTGTACTGGGAATCATGGATTCCAGGTTCAGGAGGAATGCCCCACCCAGCGGATCGACAAGAGAGCGAAGCGTTCGGGACTATGACTGCTTGCAATGATAATCAAGTACAGTACCATGCTCTACAGTCCACACAGAGCGTCAGATCTGCAATACGAGTTTCTTGGCCATGCTTACAATCCTGGATGGGTTGCCCCTCCAACACAGGAAGTCAGCGCAGGAGTTTGTAATTTGTTCAGAATGCTAGCTGAAGCTCACCCAGATCTTTGTGAAGGACACTGTGGGATATTTTATCTCAATCAACTAATGCTGGCAGACAGGATGCCCAGTTTATTGTCCGTACGAGGGACAGCACACACAAATTGATTCCTCGCCCTGCATGTGAATCTCAGAAGACAGTTTAGAGATGTGTCGGGATTCAAACCCAGGCAAGACAGCTCCGAGGCGAGTGTGCATACCTCAAGACTATCCTGCCAGCCCACTTGCAATGAGCAGATAAAGAACGAGCCTCCTATAGCATCCTGCGTCTTGTTCGTATAGTTAAAAAGTTCGGATCACAGATGACAGGGATGGGAGACACCATCATAAGATAAATCAAATAGATCATCAGATCAATTGAGCAAGTGTTGGTGAATGAATCACATTTAAAAGATTGGAATGCCAACTAAAGGATGTTGTTTTTCAAAGCAATAAGGCATTTGGCACCAAGCCTTGCTCTGCAAACTGTCTGCCCATGGTATCCAAGGCCAACTCCACACATTGCTCACTGACTTCCTCTCCTGTCGCAGCCAACGTGTGGTCCTTAATGGGGGTCTTTCATCCCCTCTACCTGTCCTGGCTGGAATTCCTCAAGGCAGCGTTCTGGGCCCTGTTCTTTTTCCGTTTTTTTATCAATGATCTCTCAGACCCTCTGGAAAATCCTCTTTATCTCTTTGCTGATGATTCCACCCTTTGCCATGACAGCCCTCATCCTTGAGATAGGTGGGAGGCAGCCGCTTCCCTCTCTTCAGAAATTGACAAAATCACGAGCTGGTCAAACACTTGGAATATGCCCTTCAATCCAGACAAATATCTCTCTGTTTGCCTGGTGTTTGGCTTCATGGTTAGGGTGGTGGGCTTGGGATCCTTGGATCCTGAGTTCAAATCCCACTCGGCTGTTGAATTAATACCAGGTGAGGTTGACTCTGCCTGTCATCCTTACGAACTCGGCAAAATGAGTACCAAATGGCGACCCGTCCAGGAATGTGCCCAACAGCCAAGGAGACTGCTTAGGCAGCACCAATGCTCTGCACAGAGTATGGTCCCAATGGATGGTCTGTGTGTGTCTCTGTGTCTGTGTCTCTGTGTCTCTCTCTCTCTCTCTCTCTCTCTCTCTCTCTCTCTCTCTCTCTCTCTCTCTCTCTCTCTCTCTCTCTCTCTCTCTCTCTCTCTCTCTCTCTCTCTCTCTCTCTCTCTCTCTCTCTCTCTCTCTCTCTCTCTCTCTCTCTCTCTCTCTCTCTCTCTCTCTCTCTCTCTCTCTCTCTCTCTCTCTCTCTCTCTCTCTCTCTCTCTCTCTCTCTCTCTCTCTCTCTCTCTCTCTCTCTCTCTCTCTCTCTCTCTCTCTCTCTCTCTCTCTCTCTCTCTCTCTCTCTCTCTCTCTCTCTCTCTCTCTCTCTCTCTCTCTCTCTCTCTCTCTCTCTCTCTCTCTCTCTCTCTCTCCCCCCCATTGGCCTCTGAAAAGCCAGTCACCGATGGGGCATCCTCTATCATGCAAAGTCCCTCCTTGGCACACCTGAACTCTTATCCACCAACAAGGCCTTCATCCATAGCTTGATGGAATACTGCTCTCCCCTGTCTCTTACCTTGCTCAGCTTGATGCCATGGTAACCAAGGCCTTCAAGTTCATTGGAATCTTCCACGATGAAGCTGAGTCTATGGGCCTATGACATCACAAACAGGTCAGTGGGCTTTCTGTCTTCTCCAGCCTCCTTTCAGGTCTTTCACCCTCTCCTCTCTCCGTGCTCTATCCCCTCCTCCCCTCTCCCAGGTCTGCCAGTCACCCTCTTTTTGATAAAGTTGAAAAGTTCAGGATCAGTGCTCACCTCCACTCATTTGGTGCTCTGTTTTTTTCCACCTACAGGACCAACTTTCACATTCCCTTCAATCTCTTTCTTACCTCCAGGTCTTTAAGAGAGCTGTTCACCTCCATCTCAGATCATCCCCCATCCAAAACCATGATCTTTTCTCCCCCCCCCCCCCCCCCCCGGTCAACCCTCCCCAAGTTTCCAGGTCTGTCCTTCCTTAGAGTTTGCTTCCATATCCATCTTTCCCCCCCAAGCCCTCAATCTTCTCCACATCCCTTACTTGTCCGAGTCCCCCTCTATTTTGTCCCTCAACCATGCTGTTGGTGTGTTTCTCCCCCTCTCTTTCCACTCTTCATTTTATTCCATTACGTCTTGATCCATTCTATTTTCCAGCTCCTCCATGATCGTCGACTTTGTAATGCCAATTCATTTTTTAATCGAAAAAGTAAATTGGGTTTCTGAGATTGTTAGGTATGAGCTCAATCTCCTGCTCCTCCAAAGCAAAATGAAAATCAGTTTTTGCAAATTTATTCCAAGAAACTTTATAATTATAATAAATTGATGAAAGTTATGATTCATCAAGAAAGGAATGATGAGAGGAATTGGATCAAGTACTGCAAATAGATTCACTCGAAATGCGACGTTGCGGCAATTACCCAATCGGCTTAAGCTGGTAATTGTACGAGTTGGATTGGCTGCTCCTCTTACATGTTGTGCAGGGGTGTCACGTGATGATCGTTGGCAGCAAATGTCATGTCATAAGTATTGTTGAGTGTCACGTGACCTTTGTTGCTTACGTGACAGACGAGGAGCAACATCCCCAAGTGCCCGGTCCCACGCCTGTGATGAATTTAAGAGGAGACCTTCCTTGTTGAGCGTTGTTGCCTCCACTCCTTCCCAAAGACATTATTTTTTATACTTCGCACTGAAACCACTCATTTTCTCTCTGCAATATCACTACATGGTTGGTGTTAAAGGTATGGCCAGTGGTCTGTAGATGAGAATGCACCTCTGAGTTTAGAATACACCGTGCAGGACTTGGCCTACGATGCTGACTCGTCCGAGTTTTTCGGGACTGTCTCCGCAAACGTTGAATTTGTTCTCCTTGGGAGGTGGGATGGGGGCTGATCGTTGTTTTTTGGCGGGGGGGGCACTGATCATTCGCGTGCACCAGTTAAGTTGTGAAAAAAACCACAAAAGAAAAAAAAAGAAAAAAAGTTGAGATAATTAAGAAAAAGAGCAATTACTACACTCTAGTCCAAAGAAGGAAGCCAGACATAGCAATACACGCGTGTGCGCACACACACACACACACACACACACACACACACACACACACACACACACACACACACTCCAACATACTTACATCTATACATATACATACACACACACACACACACACACACACACACACACACACACACACACACACACACACACACACACACACTCCAACATACTTACATCTATACATATACATACACACACACACACACACACACACACACACACACACACACACACACACACACACTCCAACATACTTACATCTATACATATACATACACACACACACACACACACACACACACACACACACACACACACACTCCAACATACTTACATCTATACATATACATACACACACACACACACACACACACACACACACACACACTCCAACATACTTACATCTATACATATACATACACACACACACACACACACACACACACACACACTCCAACATACTTACATCTATACATATACATACACACACACACACACACACACACACACACACACACACACACACACACACACACACACACACACACACACACACACACACACACACACACACACACACACACACACGTACTTACAAAAGCTATTTTAGTTGAAGTTATAACCTTAACTTATAAACCACTGACTGATTTCAAAACTGCCCGGATCATCAGCCGGGCACCGTTTATCATCAATGTTTCGATCCTTTCAGCCCAGAACCTCTCCAAACGGCGGATCCACAACCCCGGTCACAGGTCCACATCAGTAGATTGCTCAACATCAATGGACCCACAATCTCAAAGTTGTGTCCAGACAGTCAGTCAACACAGCAATGTAATATCCTCATTCAAACTTATTTAATTATTACTTTTATTTAAAGTACTAGTGCATGCCCATACGTGCGTGCCCGTACGTGTGTGGCCGTACGTGCGTGGCCTGCCAAGCGAGCAGTTCGTTCTTCATCCGTTTCAGCTGCTCGACGCCTTGTCACGCTCGTAGCGCCGCGTGTCAAGCGAGCAGCTCGTGCTTCGTTAAATTCCATTGCGCGTGCACGACGCGCAGCTTCGTTCCTTCGCTCTCGTAAACGACGACTGGATTGGGGCGTTCTTTCAATTAGATCGGACCAACCGTATCATAAATGGCCATAACTTGGGAAACAGCTGAAACGGATGAAGAAGAACGATATCAAACCTTGAAAAGCCACACACTCAGGTCCCCAGCGTCAATTGTGACGTCATATCAAACGAAGAAGAAGAAGAATTGTGACGTCAATTGTGATACCTGCAAAAAATATATATAAAATATTTTTAAAAAGAAGAGGAATTGTGACGTCAATCGTGACATCATAGCACCATGTCCTGTCATTGGTTTGGTAAATAAATGGCCATAACTTGGGAACCACTTGTCCGATTAATATCAAACCTTGATAAGGCACATCCACAGGGCCCCAGCAATATACCTGGCAAGTTTCAATGAGATCGGACCAGTGGTTGTTGAGAAACAGCGGTCGCAGACACACAGACAGACAAACACAGAGATTGCTGGAATTATAGATAGACTAGTGCGTGCCCATACGTGCGTAAAACAACAACCACACAGGCCGTTTCCATACCCACCTTGAGAGTGATCCGATGTGGAGGCACATACTCAGGTCCCCAGTGTCCATTGTGACGTCATATCAAACGAAGAAGAAGATTTGTGACGTCAATCGTGCAAAAAAAAAAGATTTGTGACGTCAATCGTGATGTCATAGCATCGTGTCCTGTCATTGGTTGGCAAATAAATGGCCGTAACTTGGGAACCGCTTGTCCGATTAATATCAAACCTTGAAAAGGCACATCCTCAGGTCCCCAGCAATATTCCTGGCAAGTTTCAATTAGATCGGACCAGTGGTTGTCGAGAAACAGCAGTCGCAGACACACAAACACACAAACACACACAAACACACACAAACACACACAAACACACACAAACACACACACACGCACACACACACACACACACACACACACACACACACACACACACACACACACACATGCTGGAATTATAGATAGATTACGACATTTGAATAATTTTAATCATACATGACTTTATATGATTATATATATATATATATATATATATATATATATATATATATATATATATATATATATATATATATATATATATATATATATATATATATATATATATATATATATATATTAAGCGCTAAACACTTTACCTTGCGGACATGTCCATTGCTCCATCTAACCATCGACTCAAACTGTCATTCAAACTGTCATTAACAACTGAGTTTAACATGCAGCACTGCGTATCTTAGCAACCACCAACAAATTATTGAAATGCTTATTTGTAATGTATTTTATAAATAATATTTATTTACTTATTAGTTGGCAATTTTTTTTTTTTGACACTGTTGATCGCCTCCATTTGTTTGTGTGTGTGTTTGTTTGTGTGTGTGTTTGTTTGTGTGTTTGTCTGTCCGCTCGCCTCCAGCCCAAACTGCTCAACTGACCGTTCTGAAATTTTCAGAGATTAATCTCACCGACCCTGCGACGGTCCCGCTTTGAAGTTTCGTAAAATTCGGTCGACCGAAAAGGTCTACACAGGCCAACGGACCGATTTGAGCCAAATTTTCTAAAATCCTCAAATTTCATCCGATTGACTTGAAATTTGAACAGGATTTGCATATCAGGTCATTTAATTCAACCACCTATTACTTTTTAGGTTATCTTAGGTCAAAAGGTCAACATAGACCATAAGGTCAACCCAAAATAGGCCAAATTTTTTTAATTGTTTCTAAAATTGTCAATTTTCATCCGATTGATTTGAAATTTGAAGACCATTTGCACATCAGGTCGCTGAATTCAAGCACCTATTAATTTTTAGACCAACATCGGCCAAAAGGACAATTTGGGCCAAATTTTCTAAAATCCTCAATTTTCATCTGATTGACTTGAAATTTGAAGAACATTTGCATATGAAGGTCACTCAACTCAACCACTTATTCAATTTGAGGTTAACATAGACTAAAAGATCAACACAGGCAAAATTTCTAAAATCCTACCTTTTCATCCAATTGACTAGAATTTGAAGAGCATTTGCGTATCAGGTCACCAAATTCAAACACCCATTAATTTTGAGGTAAATATAGGCCAAAAAGGCCAATTTGGGCCAAATTTTCGAAAATCCTCATTTTTCATCCGATTGACTTGAAATTTGAAGACCATTTGCATGTGAGGTCACTCAACTCAACCACTTATTAATTTTGAGGTCAACATAGACTAAAAGGTCAACAGGCAAAATTTCTAAAATCCTACCTTTTCATCCAATTGACTAGAATTTGAAGAGCATTTGCGTATCAGGTCACCAAATTCAAACACCCATTAATTTTGAGGTAAACATAGGCCAAAAGCTCTAAATAGGCCAAAAAGGCCAATTTGGGCCAAATTTTCGAAAATCCTCAATTTTCATCCGATTGACTTGAAATTTGAAGAGCATTTTTACATCAGGTTGCTGAATTCAACTAACAATTCATTTTAAGGTCAAAACGTCAACACAGGCCTAATTTTTAAAATTAATAGATTGGGCCAAAAACTAAATATATCACTATATCTCAAAAAGTTGTGCACGAGTCATGACAAAACAAGGTGGATGAGTTGAATAGGTGACAAGAACAAGCGGATTGGATTTTGGTTCAGATCCAGCCCATCAGTGGGATACAAAAGGTGAACTGTTCCACCTGGCAGAGGTATGCGCTCTACCGAGTGCCATTCTACTTTTTGCTGTTTTTCCAAGTTGTCACTCGATGAGTGATTTTTCATTTTATTTATTATCTTGCCAAAACGAAGTTTTTGCAAGATATGTTAGTCAGCTTGTATGTTTGTTTTTTTGTTTGTTTGTTTGTCTGTAATCACGTATCTATCACTCTGCAGAGCACAGTTATCATTGGAAATTTTTGTAACTTCGCATATCAAAGTCCTATAGAGGTCCCTTTCAGTGCATAAAATTTTCAAGGTGAAGGTCAAAGGTCAAGGTCACTTTGTCGCAAATCAGGGGAGTCGACAAAACCCTTATTTTTTGAGTAATTTTGATCGGATCGTCTTCAAACTTCATGGGAATATATTTCATGGTCTGGCGCTCAGCTGATTAATTTTTGGTGGCGATCGGCCTTGACCTTCATGGTTAGTGCTGGAGGTCGAAAGTTTTTGACCCCAAGGTCAAATTTTGAAATCTTAGATACCATATCGAGTAATACCTCATATGAAAGCGCTTGATAAGTGCTTTCCAGATCTGTCAAAAGTTTGACGCTATGACGTCATTTGATGACGCCATGACGAAACAACGGATTTTTCATGAAAATTTTATTTCCTCAGTTCTCATCAAAATCTCTTGATATTTCATGTACAACGGTCCTGGAGAGATACCATTAACCATACGAAAATATAAAGGTCAAGGTCACAAAAAGGTCAAGCATCAAGATCGACGAAACCCTTATTTTTTGAGTAACTTTAATCGAATAAATAAGTCACTCATGTTCACATTTTGGCAAGATACTGGTCACCCTGGGGGTGACATTGTTTTTTTTAATTTGTTCATTTAAAAAAATTATTTATCTAAATACCTTCTTTATTTAATACATCTATAAGTATAAATAACCAAAAATATTAATTAAAGAATTTATCTCACTAAAATAATTAATTAATTAATTATTATTATATCAAATGCAAAACAATAGGAACTTGTTAACATGAAAACCAATCAAACTTAAATAAAAGGTGATGACGGAGTCTAATGCCTGGTGTTGGCTTAATGGTTAAGGTGGTAGGCTTGGGATCCTCAGATCCTCGGATCAATCCCCCTCAACTTTTGAGTTAATACCAGGTGGGGTTGACTCTGCCTGTCATCCTTCTGAGGTCGACAAAATGAGTGCTGGTATTAATTCACGAAATTTGGTATCCTGTGTTGTGTCGGATCCTGTGTCTGAGTGGCGACCCATCCAGGATTGTACCCAATAGCCAAGGAGACTGCTTAGGCAGAACCAACGCTATGCACAGAGTTTGCTCCCAATGGATGTATGGATGGACGGAGTCGAAAGACATTCTCACAAGAGCTGATCAAACAATCAGCCAAATATCCTCTGTTTAACATGATAGGAAAAACCTCAGCACGTTCCACAAAATCATCCTTGACTGAATAAATTCTTTCAAATCTTAGTAGCTGAGATGAAAAGACATTGTAACCCATTTTAATTGGTGAATTGCTACCTGGAAAGGTGTACAAGACTACAGGGAAACTGAAACCATTAACTTTATGATATACACTTGTACTAAAACCATTCTCTCCAACTCCAGCCAACACATCCAGATATGCAACAATTGTACAATCATTATCACTCCTGTTTACAATCAGGCTATCTGGATCAATCTTGTGAAGCTGCTTATCAAAATCATTATAGTTAACCACATACATATCATCTATACAACGACGTGTATGAGATAATTTTATAGCTAACCCTACTTTTTTTTCTCCTTCATCAGTTTCTGTATGAATGAAAATTCACAGAAAATAAGAAAAATGTCCACTCGTCGGGGGCTGCAATACCCACCCAATGGAATACCTTGAACCTGTTGAAACATTATCCCACAAAAACACACAAAAGTATTAAATAAAATAAAATTAACAGCATCCTAAAACTTCTGCTTATCAAAACAATGAAAACTTGAGTATTTCTTTTTTGAAAAGAATGCTCCATAAAACCTGACATATAAAAACTTATTAAAAGAGTTAAAAACCTTGTCGATCACTTTGAAGAGTGAATCCCTCACTAGTAACAACTCCAAATTTGTATATAAAGATGAAAAATCAATAACTTCATCTTTCCTGATATTGAGACATCTAATTCTATCTAAGAACTCTAACTAAGAATGAATGCTCCAGAAAGTGTGAGAACCAGAATTCTTCTCAATTGCTTCACAATATTTCCTGAACTGTTCCCAAACAACTTGTAAGCCTGAGTTAATGATAACCGACAACTCTTTGGAACACTGCCTGGCACCCACAATAAACCTCGACTTGTATGGGTTCTTATGAAGGTTCGGGATCCAGAAAAGTTGAGGATTACAAAGATTTACCTCTTTATATTTAATGCTGAAATAATGAACTAAAACTTACTGATGCTCAGATATAATATTGTTGTGGTTCTGGAAACCGCATCCCTCCAACACCAATGGCAGCCAACATACAGTGGTCCCCAGTCAGTTATTTCATTAATGTACGTTCAGATAGTCCCTTCCTTCTTGTCTAGTGGGTCAAACGGACAGTGCGTTGTGTAAATCTCATAGTTAGGTCTGATTCGATCTCTGAACCTCATTCCTATTCTTTTTTCTTGATTCCTGAGATAAATCCAATCAAAGGGTCCTCACGTGACCAGCAGGCGCTACGCTCGGACACCCATCGCTAAAAACCACAGCATGTGTCCTCACAGAAGACCAAGGGCAGCAGGAGAAGACACCGATAGATGCCAGCGCTGCGTGGAACATATGCAGTGCAACGATGACCCCCCAGCCACTGTTCAGGCGATCAGAGGTAGAAAACAACACACCAAATGCAAACAACATACAGTATGCACGTGGCGCACTATTCTTCAATCCGAATCTCCATATAATAATTATATCCAATGCTTTCCCTCAATTCCCTGACACAGATCAGGGATGGCACCGTGCATCCCACCGCCTCTGATAACTGCGAACATGATGCTCGATGGCGGGCGGACCCGTGCGCTGACCACGTGTACAATGGCGGACTCGCGCGCAGCCCATGATACTTTATCATCATACAAAACGGGGCATGAATAACACACATCTTTGGTCAGTGCTGCGCATGGGGTTACAATAACGTCTTACCGTCAGTCTTCGCTCACCACAACGGCCACAAATGTCTGCCGCGGACGGTGGACATCCTCCTGCGCCACCGCCTTGATGCAGCTGCTTTGAGGCGGAGGCAGGCTGTGCGGCCGGATCACTCGGGCTGCGTGGCGCACCACGGAGCAGGCACATTGATCAGTGCCAACCACAGGTCGCCAGGGAATGGCACGGGTTCAGTGCAAGGCGATTCATACCATGGGGTTTGGAGCGAGATGATTCCGCAGCTTGGAACCATCTTGCCGGAAGTGGAGTGGAGCCACTTCTGGCCATCACGGCCGAGTCGCGCAGTGGCCGGGGCCAATCAGAGAGCCCGATTCAGGTGACGACACATCACTTCAGGGTGGCACCCCCACCCTGCACCACTGGGTTTATAAAAGGCGGATCGCAAAGCTGTCTCTCTCTCTCTCTCTCTCTCTCTCTCTCTCTCTCTCTCTCTCTCTCTCTCTCTCTCTCTCTCTCTCTCTCTCTCTCTCTCTCTCTCTCTCTCTCTCTCTCTCTCTCTCTCTCTCTCTCTCTCTCTCTCTCTCTCTCTCTCTCTCTCTCTCTCTCTCTCTCTCTCTCTCTCTCTCTCTCTCTCTCTCTCTCTCTCTCTCTCTCTCTCTCTCTCTCTCTCTCTCTCTCTCTCTCTCTCTCTCTCTCTCTCTCTCTCTCTCTCTCTCTCTCTCTCTCTCTCTCCTTCTCTCTCTCTCTCTCTCTCTCTCTCTCTCTCTCTCTCTCTCTCTCTCTCTCTCTCTCCCATGCTGGATCTCCAACTCGCCTTCTACTCCCGCCCTTCTCCGCCCACTCGCCTGCCGATTCCACCCTTTCTTCACGCCTCGTCGCTGACTCCACCCGCCCACCTA
This sequence comes from Eptatretus burgeri, assembly GCF_056783735.1. Taxonomy (NCBI): domain Eukaryota; kingdom Metazoa; phylum Chordata; class Myxini; order Myxiniformes; family Myxinidae; genus Eptatretus; species Eptatretus burgeri. The sequence continues at coordinate 4,288,006 of NC_140967.1, read as the reverse complement.
ATCCTGTCTGCCACTCCACACACTGACTTTTGACTCTGCCTTTTCCACCCACTCGCTGCTGGCTCCACCCGCTCGTTTTTGTTCCCAGCTTGTTTTTGTCTTTTCTTTCATTGATCCAACATGGTCCGTATCCTAACCTAGCCGGGACTTTAATCCCAAGGATCTGTTCCTTTTATCTGGTACGTCTTTGGCAGTGTTGCTCGGTTGCATCTGATCCGGTAAAGTGATCCGGTTCAGACAAGGCGTACCGAGGGCGTGTCCCCCGGTAATTAGATCACGTGATTATTTTTTAGGTAACCGGATAAATTATACGGAGGAGCCTAAGTCACATGGTTGAGTTATTGGCGTTCATGGTCGGTTAGCGACCCGCCGCATCACGGAATTGTCCATGTGCGATGGCCTGCAATTCCCGGGAGTCTGGTTTAGGAACCCGGGATAGCTTCCCCTCCTGGTGGTCTTCTCACCAGACCCCCGGCCTGCAACAATATCTTGGAGTGATTTATGACAAGGAACGTACGTGCTATTTTCTATACGAGTGAAAGTAACTGCATCAATGCCTAACTCTCTTAATAAAACTTCTACAGAAAACTTTTTACAAATCGCAACAAAATTATTAACAGCCTTATTCGCTGGAGCTATTATGTAGCTATCATGGAGATCCCGAATATCTTTACGAACACTCGGCTTGTTTAACACTGGTTTAGACCGACCCAGTGAAAACAAGCCCCGACTACTAAAAAACTTAATCCTATTATCCAGGACTTCCACAACTCTGTTAAACCATTCATTAAAACTGTTTACAGATAACTTAAACTTGGTGCACATTTTGTTAACAAAATTAGAGACAGAATCTATAATTGAAGATCCAATGCAGCTCCAAGATTGAGTTACTGGTTCCCTCTATTTAGATCCCATTTTCATCAGATCCGTAATTTCACTATTACTAATTATATTCAAATCCCCAGAAATCCAAATCGCAGACACATGAACATCACTGCCAAGGAAAGTGAATCTCTCCGTGACCACAACATCCTCACCACAAACAGGTACAGACAAGATAGTAGCATCCAATATGTCATTGAAAGCCTGGATCTTAGTTTCGACCCAGGAAACCCACAATCCCAGCAGCTCCAACTCCTCATTCAGTACTTCCAGGCCCCCCAAAGGACATCAAGAGTCTCCGCAAAGATGACTGCATCATCTGTGAGATCAAGGTCAGAGGTCTTGCCATTCCCAAACGATGCACCGCAGCTTGATCTCTCTGACATCCTCCCCAGAATCCAGTCCACACAAGTACTGAAAAGTGTGGGGGGCAGTACACACCCCTGATGAACTCCAGTAACAACTGGAAATAAGTCGGAGATGATATCTCAACAGCTCACAGCATTCTCAGTACCAGAGTATAGTTCAGACATCCAACATTCACCTCCTCTTCTCTCTCATCCCCATTTTTATTATTTATTTTCCAATTCAGCCCTCATCACCGTTGTGATGTGATTCAGTCAGGTCAGGCCAGATTAGATCTGTGACTTGCTACAGGTACCATGTAAACCTGTACTAACCTGTTCCATGGTCGGGTTGTCGGCGACTAAACCGTCTCCCCCACCAGGTTTTTTGGTGAGGAGGGTGTTTAGATATGGACACCCAGCAGGATTAAAAACAAAACCTGTCAAAGGGCGGAGGAGCTCCTTGTGAGCCAATGGCCATCCATATCTAGTGCCCAACTGTGTCTACAGACGTCCTCCTGCAGTTGGGTTACTTTTTTATTCGGAGGTTGGTGGCAGGATTCGCACTCCGGCCACTGGAAAACCCTTCATTCCGCAAAACACAAAAACGCAAAAAATATCTGAAAACCCACTCAGTGGGAGTACCTCCTGATGACGGGATTGGGGCAAAGCCTTCGGGACCCCCAATCTTTGATGATAGGAGGGGAACCTATTCTCTCAGCGAGGGAGTCTCGTGAGTGGAGGAGGCCAATGGGCCGACCACGTGCCTCGTGGTTGCAGCAGGTTGATCGGCATCTCGAGGAGATGGGGATGGACCAGGCATCTGCCTGGAGGATGGCCAGACGGAGGATCCTGGAGTACCGGTGGAAAGTGGACGCACCGACGCGCTGCTGCGGCGCATGCTCTCATACCTGACCACACCTGACCGTTGCGGGTACACAATAAACAGATGTCCCTTTGTATCATGTGCTGTCGGAATGTCAAAATACACTTTGAGAAACTTGGCAAATGCTTTTATTTGTGTTTGTTTGAATTCAGCAAAATCGTAATAATAAGATGGAATGCGCACGCTCAGCCAAGTGGAAGCGAGTTAAACGTGATCCGAACCCGTCTCGGTAATGTATTTGTTTTGCCTTGAGCGACTGTTGTCCTGTTCAGGTGACGACTTCAGTAAACTGGGACACGTTCGATGATCGCAGTCTCGCAGTGACAATCCGAAAGCCGCCGCTGTTGCTCTGCTCTCATTTCAACATGAGGACACGCCCACCGCTGGGCGTGACTTCATTCATGCCCCGCCTCTTAATGACGTCACGGCCAAGCCAACCAATGACAGCTTCGTGTTCGGAGACATCTGCAGGAACCGAGCAGTTGCGCGGAAGGAGCATTTGGAATCGGCGATAGGAAGTGTCTCGGAATTGAAAGCGAAGACTCGGCCACGTCGGGCACTTCTGTTGTCTAATAGAAACCTGTGGTTGTTTCGCTCTTGGTTTTTACCTCAGGGCCTTGTGCGGCCCACATGGGGATGACGACGTAGCCGGAGATTCCGTGTCCCCAAAGTTTCCTCTAGATCGTTGGCCCCGCGCACTGTGCATGCGACGGTCGACGGTCACCGTGGCCGCGCAAAGCTCCGGCTCGGCTCGCGGCTCCCGCTCGCTGTGTCCGCACGGCACGGCTGCTGGGCCCTGTGCGCGGCCCCACCATGATCGCGGTACTCACGCAGAAGTTAAAAGCGCACACCATCGAGGAAGGCCAACAACAACAACAACAACAACAACAACAACAACAACAACAACAACAACAACAACAACAATCGTTCAAGGTAAGAACGGATCAAGTGATGCGTCGGCGAAACGGGTGTCATGGATGTTCCGTCTTCATCCGTCGGAAAGGGCTCTCGGTGGAGATTTTCCGTCCCTGAGGAGTTTGATGTTTTGGGTGTGACGTCACCATCTGAGTGTAAATACCGTGTGTTGAAGGTTACCAGGTGACTAGGTTACCGGAATAAGGTGTTTGAGGAAACACAAGGGACCTTGGTAACACCTGGCAGTGAAGGCGAGATCTGTGGAGGTGTTTTTACCTCAATAATACAGAATGATGACCTAAAATAATTTACTCCTCCTCACCCCTCCTCACCTCACCTCGTCTCCCCTCCTCACCCCTCCTCACCCCCTCACCGTTTCCAGTCGTCACCCCCCCTCACCGTTTCCAGTCGTCACCCCCCCTCACCGTTTCCAGTCGTCACCCCCCCTCACCGTTTCCAGTCGTCACCCCCCACCGTTTCCAGTCGTCACCCCCCCACCGTTTCCAGTCGTCACCCCCCACCGTTTCCAGTCGTCACCCCCCACCGTTTCCAGTCGTCACCCCCCACCGTTTCCAGTCGTCACCCCCCACCGTTTCCAGTCGTCACCCCCCACCGTTTCCAGTCGTCACCCCCCACCGTTTCCAGTCGTCACCCCCCACCGTTTCCAGTCGTCACCCCCCACCGTTTCCAGTCGTCACCCCCCACCGTTTCCAGTCGTCACCCCCACCGTTTCCAGTCGTCACCCCCCACCGTTTCCAGTCGTCACCCCCCTCACCGTTTCCAGTCGTCACCCCCCCTCTCACCGTTTCCAGTCGTCACCCCCTCTCACCGTTTCCAGTCACCCCCCTCACCGTTTCCAGTCGTCACCCCCCCTCACCGTTTCCAGTCGTCACCCCCCTCACCGTTCCAGTCGTCACCCCCTCACCGTTTCCAGTCGTCACCCCCCCTCACCGTTTCCAGTCGTCACCCCCCCTCACCTTTTCCAGTCGTCACCCCCCCTCACCGTTTCCAGTCGTCACCCCCCCTCACCGTTTCCAGTCGTCACCCCCTCACCGTTTCCAGTCGTCACCCCCCTCACCGTTTCCAGTCGTCACCCCCCCCTCACCGTTTCCAGTCGTCACCCCTCACCGTTTCCAGTCGTCACCCCCCTCACCGTTTCCAGTCGTCACCCCCCCTCACCGTTTCCAGTCGTCACCCCCCCTCACCGTTTCCAGTCGTCACCCCCCCTCACCGTTTCCAGTCGTCACCCCCCCCTCACCGTTTCCAGTCGTCACCCCCCCCTCACCGTTTCCAGTCGTCACCCCCCTCACCGTTTCCAGTCGTCACCCCCCCCCTCACCGTTTCCAGTCGTCACCCCCCTCACCGTTTCCAGTCGTCCACCCCCCTCACCGTTTCCAGTCGTCACCCCCCTCACCGTTTCCAGTCGTCACCCCCCTCACCGTTTCCAGTCGTCACCCCCCTCACCGTTTCCAGTCGTCACCCCCTCACCGTTTCCAGTCGTCACCCCCTCACCGTTTCCAGTCGTCACCCCCCTCAACGTTTCCAGTCGTCACCCCCCTCACCGTTTCCAGTCGTCACCCCCCTCACCGTTTCCAGTCGTCACCCCCCTCACCGTTTCCAGTCGTCACCCCCCTCACCGTTTCCAGTCGTCACCCCCCTCACCGTTTCCAGTCGTCACCCCCCCTCACCGTTTCCAGTCGTCACCCCCCCTCACCGTTTCCAGTCGTCACCCCCCTCACCGTTTCCAGTCGTCACCCCCCTCACCGTTTCCAGTCGTCACCCCCTCACCGTTTCCAGTCGTCACCCCCTCACCGTTTCCAGTCGTCACCCCCTCACCGTTTCCAGTCGTCACCCCCCTCACCGTTTCCAGTCGTCACCCCCTCACCGTTTCCAGTCGTCACCCCCTCACCGTTTCCAGTCGTCACCCCCCTCACCGTTTCCAGTCGTCACCCCCCTCACCGTTTCCAGTCGTCACCCCCCCTCACCGTTTGCAGTCGTCACCCCCCCCCCTCACCGTTTGCAGTCGTCACCCCCCCCCTCACCGTTTGCAGTCGTCAACCCCTCTCACCGTTTGCAGTCGTCACCCCCTCACCGTTTGCAGTCGTCACCCCCCTCACCGTTTGCAGTCGTCACCCCCCTCACCGTTTGCAGTCGTCACCCCCCTCACCGTTTGCAGTCGTCACCCCCCCTCACCGTTTGCAGTCGTCACCCCCCTCACCGTTTGCAGTCGTCACCCCCCCTCACCGTTTGCAGTCGTCACCCCCTCACCGTTTGCAGTCGTCACCCCCCTCACCGTTTGCAGTCGTCACCCCCCTCACCGTTTGCAGTCGTCACCCCCCTCACCGTTTGCAGTCGTCACCCCCCCTCACCGTTTGCAGTCGTCACCCCCCTCACCGTTTGCAGTCGTCACCCCCCTCACCGTTTGCAGTCGTCACCCCCCCTCACCGTTTGCAGTCGTCACCCCCCTCACCGTTTGCAGTCGTCACCCCCTCACCGTTTGCAGTCGTCACCCCCTCACCGTTTGCAGTCGTCACCCCCCCTCACCGTTTGCAGTCGTCACCCCCCTCACCGTTTGCAGTCGTCACCCCCCTCACCGTTTGCAGTCGTCACCCCCCTCACCGTTTGCAGTCGTCACCCCCCCTCACCGTTTGCAGTCGTCACCCCCCTCACCGTTTGCAGTCGTCACCCCCCCTCACCGTTTGCAGTCGTCACCCCCCTCACCGTTTGCAGTCGTCACCCCCCCCTCACCGTTTGCAGTCGTCACCCCCTCACCGTTTGCAGTCGTCACCCCCCCTCACCGTTTGCAGTCGTCACCCCCCTCACCGTTTGCAGTCGTCACCCCCCTCACCGTTTGCAGTCGTCACCCCCCTCACCGTTTGCAGTCGTCACCCCCTCACCGTTTGCAGTCGTCACCCCCTCACCGTTTGCAGTCGTCACCCCCCTCACCGTTTGCAGTCGTCACCCCCCCTCACCGTTTGCAGTCGTCACCCCCCCTCACCGTTTGCAGTCGTCACCCCCCTCACCGTTTGCAGTCGTCTCCCCCTCACCGTTTGCAGTCGTCTCCCCCTCCCCTCACCGTTTGCACTCATCTCCCCCTCCTCACCGTTTGCTGTCGTCACCCATCCTCTCCCTCCGTCTATGGCGTCCGGACACAGTCCTATTGCTCTCAGAATCGATGTCATGAAGGATAAAATTGGGTGAGATCGAAGGTGAAGATGTGTTTGTCGTGCTGGGATTCGGGATTTGTTTTTTATCCCCCGCCAACCAACGAAGTTGGTGGGGGATATAGAAATGGGTTCCGTCCGTCCGCCCGTCCGTCACATTTTATTTCCGGAGCTTAACTAAAAAAATCCCCTCAAGATATGTTTATGAAATTTGGTACACATATCAAGCAAGTGGTGAACTGGTGTCTTTTGATATTTTCTACTTGATAGGTTACATGGTTTGGCAGCCAGGTTGGATTCAAGAAAAATATTAAATAATGTTTTCTCTGGAATCACATAACCTAACGAAGCGAAAATTTGCAACTATAATCTTCCATCATGTCTGCATACATAGTAAAAATTATGACGTCGCATGGTTTGGTGGCCAGCTTGGATCGAAAAACACACCTCATCCGATTAATACGAAACTTCGCACACGTATTCCACTGGAGGATTGGAGGCAGAATGTAAATTTATGATGTCATACGTCACATGGTTCGTCAGCCATCGTGGATTGAAAATTAGTAAATTAAAAAATATATTATTCTCCAGAACGGCTGGACAGATTGAGGCAAAATTTCACATACACTTTCCCCGAGACATCCTTTAAGAAGTTTGTTAATTTCTAATTGATAGGTCACATGGTTTGGCGTCCATATTGAATTTACCCTAAAACCCCCAAACATCTCCAGAACGGCTGGTCAGATCAAGGGGAAACTTCACATACATATTGCACACGCTTAGGGAATATAAGTTTGTTAATCCTCATTTACTATGGCGGGAGATATCGAAGACTTTGTCTTCAACGGATGCTAGTTGGATTTGATTTGTTTTTTGGATTTGATTTTTTTTTCCAAGCCCTTGGTGTAATCCTGGTTTTAAAATGTGGGTTTATTTCTCTTCCTGTTGTTGTTGTTGATTATCTTCTGCATAGCATTCAATTATCACTCTTCCGTTTCCCAAGGTCGCTTAAATGAGGAAAAATTGATGGCAAACATGGGAAGGATATGGATCTAACACGTTTTCTTACCTTTCAATGGAGTGTAATTATAACTAGCAAATACGGACCGAAGATCGCCAATAGGTCGGCTGTGTGGGATAGGGTCGATTGCCAATTTAAATTTACCTTAATTCCCACGTCGTCCAAATTACCAGGGAAATTCACTCTTGGCAGGATCTGCACGATCCAGGCCGTTACCGAGCCGGATTCGAGCTGTACCCCGAGCGGAGAGTACTAGAATCCTGCCGGGCCGATTGCACGATTACGGCAACAATGAAGCCTCCTAGTTCCCGTTCACAGCGTGGCAAACCAATGATAGAAAACACAAAAACGAACTGATACTTTTAACACATGGATTTATTTATAATGGGGGGAAGGGGGGGAGCACGTAAGGAGCAGAGTTATCCGACTATTAGGAAATGCAATGTACAAAGAGCAAGCACTTAACGATTTCTACTTGCAGTTGGGCCCACAGACAGACACACACACAGATAGCCAGAAGGACATGGACCTTCCCGCCTCGTGCGGTCTTCGACGAGATGAGCGACCCAGACCAGTGTCGTGATGCGGTCCGAAGAACCAGGCGCCAGCGAGAGGCGATGGAAGAACCAGGTATCAGCGAGATGCTATGGAAGAACCAGGCGCCAGCGAGACGTGAGCTCTGTACAGCGCTCGTCCTGACAACCAAAACTCTCCTCCCTTTTTGATCGCACCGCAACCTTATTCCTCCTTGTCCGGGGGGGGGGGGGAGGGACGCCTCCTCCCTCCGCACTCTCCCTCACTGGACGTTTTGGCATGCAAAATGCGCTCGTCGCCCTGTCATTGGCCAAAACGGGCACCAAGGCCGTTGATTGGACCGGGGGGGGGGGAGGGGGCATGACGGCCATCCGGCAGACCGCCCTCCAAACAGGTAGAGGAACATTATCCTGCGTGGGCTCCGCCCATGTTTGTGCTGACACGCAATGGCGTCGGTGTGAGGAAGCTCGGTGAAGGCTTGTTATTGTGGTTATAAAAATCCTAACTATCAAAATAACTCCGCAGCGCATGAACATTTAATTACCCATTAAACACGAGAAAGGGAGCTATCTATCCACATTTACTTATCGAAATAACTGAGCTATAGGACCTGAATGTTGAGTGCTCATGGCTTCCAGATTCGTAACAATACCACCCCTCACTTCGCTGAGAGTGAGAGTGAATGGTGGTAACATGTGCCCCCCCCCCAAAGAAGATAAAACCTGCAGCATTTTCTCTTTAACTACCGTGTTCTTTATAAAACCAGATGGGAGCATTTAAAACCCATGCTATCTACCTCACAAAGGCCTGCCTGCCTGCATGCATTCATGTTCGTACATGTAGTGACCATTGCACCACTCCGGTTGGGTCACTCCAAATCTGATTCATGCATGATACACTCGAGGGAAGCCATTTTATATTCAAAACTGGTCCGTCAGTTCTAAATAGTCCCCTTAACACAGGGTGAGGGGTGCAAATGATGGAGGGGGAAAGTCTGAGGGAAGGAGGAAAGGCGGGAATGGAGGGAGGACGGAGGGAGGGGGAGGAGAGGGGGAACTGGGGAGGGGAAGGGGGTTTGGGAGTAGGTAAGCAAGAGGGGAGAGGTTCTCGACTTGGTTTTGGCAATGGAACTTGTGGAGAAGCGAGGGGGGGGGGTAATACGGGATTGAACAAATTGGGTACGTTAATACAACACGTGGTTATCGCTGGAGGAGGCAGCGTACCAGGGCATTACCCTGGTAATTTATTCACAATTTTTAAAGGGTGAAAGTAAATTTTTATTCCCTTTTTTTAATATAGTTTTTATTTTTATTTTTAGCAATTATGCAAAGATTGGTATTCCCATCAGCAAATCGATGGGTCTTGCCTCTGGTGGATTTGAAACGAACAACCAAGCAGCTTGGTGTGTGCTTACCCAGTGGCTTAAGTACTCAGGCAAGCACTTCAACAGAACGGCTGGCTTGGCAGGCGATTACCCATCGCCGATCGGTCATATAAACCCATGCACCTGGAAACGCCCAAGCAATGTCTGAATTGGACAAATGAAGTTTTTTTTTGGCGTCGGAACTGCTGCTAAGTTTTATTCTGGAGCTTAAAGTTTGTAATTCAGCTTAGTTGAACAGATTCTCGAGGTTATGGCATGTGCGGAAATGAAATAAAACCACAAACGCTGGCGTCAACAGGCGTTTATAAGCATTGCAATGTATTCAGCAATTTGTAGGTATGATGAACAGGGATTGGATAATATGAGTGAGGAAAGTGGAAAATAAATAAATAAAAACTTGGAACGATTTTAAAATGTGGTTTCAGTTTAATTGCACTGGTGTCACCATTCATCACAGATAACGTGAGGACGATGATGGTCATGGTAACGCCGGTGTCTGTAACACTCAAGTCTGTGCTTGGCCTGAGAGGTAGCGTGTGAGTTGTGCTGCAATTCCTCGTCCATTTGCAGTTACACTGATTCTGTGCCTGTCCAGGTGACTCATGGCTGGAAGGATGGAGAGGACTCGGAAGATGAAAACCAAGAGTTGGTGCAGATTGATCGAGGTGGGTCAGGGTCATTGGCTGCTTGAGCCAACCTCCTGAAGCCTTTTTTGCTGAAATTTTCCTGTATCAACATGTAGGATCGATTTGATTGCTGAAAAAGTGTATTCCTTATATATGAAGCTATTTGTAAAGCATGTGATTTGAATTATGGATTTGCTGATAATTGATTGATCAGGGACTTCAGTGCATATTGATGTTTGCCCCGAGTGAGATGAATGCTTTTTGTGACTGCGTTTAATTTGGCAATCCACCGTACTCCCATAATATATCCATTACTCCCCACCTTGCCTTTCTCTACAAAGCCTCGGTATCAACGAATGCAAATTTCCAAGTTTAAATGAGGCCATTAATAGGATATGTGTTTTTGAGATGTCCCACACACCTCTTTTGGAATGTGATTCGTCCAAACGGCTTTTTGTGATCATTGTTGAGATGCGTCGTGTTATCTTGGCAGGGATTCTTGCTTTAACTTCTTCCTCCATCAAGCAGTTCAGAAGTTCTACAAATCCTTGTAATAATTAAATGTCCTATTTTATTTAAAAGGGAAACCTGTTAAAACACTATTACGATAGACCGTCACTCAAATGGGTGTTGGCAATGGCCTTTGTTGGTTTGTAACGCTATTCTTGGAAAATCCTTTTTAACCTGATATCCTCATGAATAGGACAGACTGGTCGATGTCAATCACAATGGCGACAAGAATGAAAACGACCGTGACAGCAAAAAGTAGTCATTGCTAAATAGGTGCAGTCAAAAGGAGATTGATTTTTGACATGACAATGGAGGAAGAACCTGGAAGATGAAATTGGACTTGAAGACTAAAGTGCCAAATGAGGAAAATGAATAATAGTCCGGCAGATATGTGAAAAAAATGTGCCTTTAGTGATACAAGCATGAAATTTGGCACACTGCTAGGGCAGTATCTTATAAAGATTTTTGGATTTAGGGACATTCCAGATTCTTCCCAGAGCCAAAATGGCGGCCATTTTACAAAATAGCCGATTTTGTGTTGTACAAGGAGGATACATGTGGATACAACTATATTTAAGAAGCATACCAGTGGTTTTATTTAACTAAATATAGATTCTAGCAAATAAGAAATAGCAAATAAAGGTGACAAAGCGTGAATAAACCATTTATTTGGTCATTTTTTGGTGCATTTTTGCACTTTTGGACGGTTTTCTACAACAAACTCTTCAAAAAACTGTTATCAAGCACCATGCAATGACTGTTGTTCATTTAACACTCTTGAACTCGGAGGAAGTGCTTCTGTTTGATCCTAACACCAACTTACAGTGGAACCTCTAGATCCAGGTAACAGAGTCTACTATGATGCATGGATACATGTGTACATGTTACATAATTATCATCTGTGATCTCTCTTGTCCCAGTTCTACTCTCTTGTACACTCCCCACCACAGTGACATAGAGCTGTGCACTGGAGTGCAGCATTGACACACTTGCACTGTCCTCTGCATCCCTTTTTGCAGCCACACCTTAGTAGTTGCCGACATGCCTCAGTTGCCTCTGGGAGGGTTGTCCAGTATATGTCCCAGCCATTATCGGTGTGAACCCACCCCCAGTCACTGGGCGATGGGAGCTCTGGTGTGGACACCATCATCTGGCCCCAACAGTAGCCGGCTTGGTAGGTAGCTCTCTTGATGTGCTGTTTCAGGGCTTCACGAGTTGGTGGGAGTGCATCTATTGATCTGCCATTCTGGGTGAACAGATGCTTGCGACACTCATTGACATGTTCCTGGCTACTGGTGCGATCATAGAGCACAACAACAAAACGCTCAAGTGCATCCATGTGGTCATCTACGGCTGAAGGAGTTGGCGTGGCAGCCAAGGCACATAATGCTGCAGTGACATCAGTGACCTCATCACAGGATTTCCAGGTTTCCCATGCTTTTTTCTTCCCCCTGCCTCCGAAGCTTGAAACGGTGTCACATCCAGTGAGGGCATGGAATAATGGCAAAACTCGACACTTGTTAGGTCCCAGTGCCACAGACATCTCGTGAGCTGCCAAGAACCTGAAGTTCTTTCCTGTGCCAAAAGCAACCCAGAGCTCATCAATGTCCAGACGTCCAGCTGCTGTCACCGCAAGGACCACGACATCAGTGTCTACTGTACGGATCGACACTTTGCTGTATCCCTGCCTTACAGCGTCTTCAGCATGGAGTAGCATTCTTGTGTCAGCCTCTTCATGGCTACAAGGGGCAAGACCAGCAACATCTCGGGCCTGCGTACAAACCACATCTTTGTGGTGGGTGCTGATGACTTGTTTGTCTGTGTCTGTTGTTGTTACTCTGGTGGCTAGGAAGTCAAACAACTCCATCTTGTTCTCATCTGTGCGAAGAAAGGTCTGCCAGTTTCCAGGAATGGAACTAGATGGCTCGACTCGTCTCCTGATGCCTTTGCCTCGCTTCTTCCTAGTGTCTGCCTTCAAACTGTCTGTGAGGTATTCATCCCAGTCAATATCCATCCTGCTCGTATGCTGCAGCTGAGATGTGATGCATGGCAAGAATACTTCTGTTGCATACTCGTTGAAGGTCTTTGCTGTGCCAGGTGGCAGCATACTGATGATCGCTGCACCATCAAGGATGATGACTTCAACTGCTGGACTAGCAGCAGCAGCAGCATTCTCCTGTGGAGGGACCAGATCTTCTAAGCAGCCAACCAGATCAGACTTTGTTCCAAGTCTCATCTTGCCCATGTGTGACAGTGCAGGGGGACATGCTTGGTTCTCATGTGCGAAGAACTCATCAAGATCTCCATCACGTATCTGGGACGCAATGAACAACCTGGAGAACAGGGAGCAGTCGTTCTTCAGAGATGAAACCTGCAGCTGTGCTCTTGACTTCTCTCTGACTGGAGGTCGGCTGAAGAGAGGGAGGTTGTTTCTCTTGATTGGGTCGGTGATGGGCTTTGTCTGGTTATTAAGTCTCTCATGGACATAGGAGTCATGCGGTTCTTGTCCTAGCTTCTCGATCTGGCGTACAGTATTTATAACTGCTGGGTCTGCCAGGTCTCTGCTGTCTAGCACCAGGAGATCCTTGCTGTTATCACAAAATGGGTTGCCCATCTCCCCCATGACTTGAGTGAGTGAACGCACATCTCTAGCAAAGGCTACCTGTGTGTGCTTGGTCTGCTCGTGGTGTTTGTGAACAGCCTTCTTGGTCTCTGATGTGGCCTGGAACTCAGCGATCACTCTGGCCATCTCTGGACCAGACACCATCCAGCGGGGTAATGCAGCGGGATTCTCTGTCAGGCCTACAGCTCCTCCGTCACCCTTAACTAATGCGTTATTCTGCTCGTGGGCTTGGTCGATGGCCATCGCAGAAAACGCATGAGTGGTCTTCTTTACTGTGAAGTTGCCGGCAAGAAACTGCGTGTATACACTTGCATGTTTGGTCGCCAGTGTCACCATGTCGCGCAGGTGAACTGGTATCCACCTGGCGTAGTTGGTATGACCCAAGGCGAAGAACCAGGGGACAATCTTGCTCAGGGCATCAATGTATAGCAGGAAGTTCCCTTCACAGACCGATCTGACGTAGATTAGGACAGTGAGTTCCAACTGTAGAATGATCCACCAGAAGTGGAACTGCGGACTGGCTTGCACACGTTCAGCACACCAGTCGTCTAGATCCTGTACCTCATCTGCTCCTTGGCTGAAGGCTTTCTGAAGGAGAAGATAGAGGCTACTGGCTGTGACCTGGTGAGCTCGCCGAGTGCGTGTAACATGGGCAGCCTTCAGGAAGGAATCAGCAGTACCAGTTGTAGCAACTCCTGCCTGCACCAGAGCTCCTGTCCACCCACTGCTATCCAGAAGATCACCCAGAGTTTTCAGTGCAGCCATCTCAATGTGGAGTCCACCAAATAGGATGACGAAGTGATCTTCTCCATGTGTTTCTGGCCATCTCCACTGGATCTGTTTGGCAAGTGCGTACATTGGCTGATCGACTGTGAGGACTGGGATCTGACCAGGGTTCAGAATCTCAACTGCTGTCTTGATGACATCCATGGAGTGACGAATCATAGCCACGGACTTGGCCTGGTCATAGAAGAGAGGCAGCAATGAGGTAAGGGTCACGCCACACTCTGGTTCCTCTGGAATGGACTGCTTGCTGGCATGATATGCAGCCCATGACACAGTCTCGTCTCCCTGTAGTAGTGTGTCTGATGCTACACTAACTGCCATCTGCTCTAGCCACCTGTCAAAATGACAAGAACTCATCAACACAATTAACAAGAGACAGGACCTCAGCACCACACACAGTTAACAAGAGATTGAGGCACATATATGAATACAGAATATGTACAACTTTCAGATGATATATTTTCTCTGGCGTACCTGTATTCCACCTGCATTGCTTGAGGGATCAGTTGGCAGTCACTTCTGTTGGGACCAGCCAACTTGGGCATCGGTGGTTCACGTTTACCGAGAACCACAGGAGGTACAGTGGTGTATGACTCTGGCAGGTGTGCAGTGGTTGTTTTTGTAGTAACATCATCTGAGACTACTACCCGCAGCCGTTGAACTCCACGCACTTCACTATTCGGGTGCTGGAACAGCGAGATGCCAGTGCCGTGGAACGAGTCTTGAGCACTAGTTGAGCTGGGATTGTGGTCGATGTTATCCACTGCGCCAGTCATGAACAGACCACTCTTCAGTTCAGGTGGGCAAACTGCACCCTCCTGCTGGAAGAAGCGGCAGATACTGTTCCCCAAGTCCGTGGAGATGCTCAGCACCCTATCATAGGAGACGGAGAGACCCAAGTGGAACAGAGTGTCAACCAGGTCTCGTTTGCGAATCTTTGTGTGCATCAGCATTCCCAGGTACACAGGCACGGGGGTCTCCCAATTGTGGCCATGCTTGGTAGACTCAATACTCGTACTCTGTCGGCGGCGTGCGTAGCTGTTGAACATGAGGAGCTGTGAGATTGTAAGAGTGGGTGTTGATACAGATGAGTGGCTTGACTGCTCTTGGATCGTGGGACCATTCAGGATCATAGCAACTAGTGCCACGGATTGTTCTTGGCAGAGGGCGTCAAATGAACCACTAAAGGCTGTCTTCATCTTCAACATGTCTCTTCGGACTATGTTCGCGGCTCTAGCAAGATGAACACCATCACTATCAGCATAGTGTTCACAGGCCTTGTGAAGGGCTGATCCGATGTCCTCGTTGAAAGCTAGCAGAACATCTCGGCCAGGCTTGTGCTCCTCCATGTCCGGAAAATATGTCATGATCCGGTGCTTGAGTTTGGTCGAGTGAACACGTCCAGTGAAGACTGTTCCAAGCTGTTTCAGCCGGTTGTTGTACAGACTTGTTAGGTCTGCCAGCTTGAACACTGGTGCCACAAGAGCGTCCATGTGGGCATCATCGATGTAGGACACCAGTTCTCCGAGAGCTATGCCATGATTGATATCATCCTGGTCATCCAAGGTTCTCTTTGTGTCCCTTGCTTTGTTATAGAGGGAAACCAGATACTTCACATGGTACAGGGCATCTTGCGCCATCATATCTCCAGCACTCAGTTTAGCAATAAGTGGCTTGTCTTCGAGTTTCAGAGCACATTTCCTGACTCGTCTGTCCAGGTCAAAGGTAGAAGCTTTGCGCAAAGACTCGTTACCTGCTGGCTTGTCACAAAAGAAACACGTTTCGAGCAGTGACTCTGTGCGGTCCACACTCTGACGGGTATACTTTCGTGTCACGCCTTCGGTATCCCCACTGGTTGTTTTCCTCTTCTCTGCCAGAATCAATTGAGTTTTGTTGTATTGTAGTCTGCATGAATCATGCCACTTAGCCCTGTGGTGCTGGAAGGTGGACTCAATACCCTCACCATCGTCCAAGCGGGACATGTCGAAAGATTTTGGCAAGCAGTCGATCTCACTGAACCTGAGGAGGTTGTCTGCTAGAGTCTGGTATCCAGACCCTCCTGTGCTTCACTTGGAGTCAGCTGGACAATGAAGAGGCTCAATGGTGTCCATCTGACACAGCACACATAGGTTCCAGTCTGTCTGGTTAATTGATGTAACAGATGTACTTGGCCCTCGCTGCTGGGGGTCTAATAGTTTGAAATGCTTGGCCATTGTCTTGAACCACCACCAATCAGTCACTGTAAAATTGGGAAGAACCACCACCAAGCAGGGGATTAGTCTTTGGGTACACTACAGTGGAGTTATCACCTGAAAACAGAATAGCAGAGTTAAAATGTTTTCAACTACGAACCCCAGCCCAGAGGAGATGCATAGATACACAATGGCGATCTTGGGTGATTGTCACTCGATGTCCCCAATAGGCCACCATACATTATTTCTTTGCGCTGGACAGGACCATGTTAAACCCAAATCAATATGAACACACCATTGTAGTTTGAACATTTCTATTATGCAATCATGAAATTTAATACAGTGAGTACATCAATATCGATTTCGCAAATTTATGCATTTAATCGCGACATTGCCAGCTACCAGTATGTAATTAATAATGGAAATATTCATGGAGTCTAAGTTCCTTTCACCAAATTTGATTTTTGATCTATTTATATTTCCAGAAACAATATTCAGGTAACATTCACATGCATGATCAAATTGCAGAGCTCTTGTTCCAGCCATGCATTATTGCGATGGTAAACTGTTATCTGTGTCCCTCATAGACCACCGTAGATGCATTTTTTAGTCAAATATGAAGTAGATAATGAAGCATGTGCATACTAGTTGATAATAATCATATTATACTCACTACATTGTGTTTTGCACCAAGCACATATGACTTTGCTGACCTCGTAGGCAGAATTTGTTATTCGTGGCAGCCATTTTGTAAAATGGCCACCATTTTGACCCTAGGGGTAATCTGGAATGTCCCTATATCCAAAATGTTTCCTAAGGGTATGCTATAACTGTGTACCAAATTTCATGCTTGTATCATAAAAGGCACAAAACTACCAGAATATTTCACATATCTGCCGGACTATAAGAAAAACCAGTGAGTGCAAATCGATTAGACCTCCCTGGTGCATCATTAGTGCTCGTCGGGGTACAAAGCTACCTTCTTCTTTCATTTTTGCTATGACTCACCTCAAACTTGTAGGTGTACCAATTGTTGGATATTTGTGGTCAAGTGAATGGGTCTGCCAAGGGCAATATTTGATTTCTTTACAACGCAAACCAATAAATCGAAGGATTTGTTGTAATTGCATCTTCAACGGACAGATTCAGAGATTCTGATTATTATCTGTTATCGAGTCTTCACAAACCAGCTGGTCAGGCTGTAAGGGCTTTAAACTTCTCGGCCTCCTCATTTTTCAGCCACTTGTTAACCGTTGGAGTTGAGTTGAAACATTCCATCTCCAGACCCTCTGTCCTTGCATGGATTATGTCCTCAGTTGTTGACTTATGAAGTTGTTGATGCAGTCGTAGTTATTGACACAACAATACAGCATAAATATGGTGGATTGGCACTGCGATCTGGAGTATTCTCCCCACAAACGGAAATCGGGAGGTTAAAAGTAGCACTGCCTTTAAACGGAGGAAAATACGCTTTTTCGGGTGTTTTTCAAGGCCCGAGGAGGAGGGAGATGTCGAGGCTTGTTGAGGTGCGAGAACTCCACAAAGCTGCCTCCTTTCACTGCCCTCTCACCTCCGTCTCTTCACTCCACCTCCTCAAATCCTCAACTTCCTTCTTCCCCCTCTTTTGTCCCCCCTCTCCCCCAGCACCACAGAGCATTTTCTCCTCCTCATCCAGCCCCCTCCCCGAGCTATTCTGCAATACCCCACACTCTTTCAACAACCCTCCTTACCTCCCCCCCCCTCGTCCCTTTTCTCGTCCTCCCCCTCCCCTCCCTCTTCATTAACAGTGTGGACATCAAATATCTGAGGCCTTCGCTCAAACCTTTCAGATCTTTCTATACAGGTTGCCACTGACCAACCAGACATAATCTGCCTCACAGAAACTTTCCTCCCCCAAGACGTGTCTGACTCCCAAGTATCTCTCCCTGGTTACTCCCTCCTCCGGTATGACAGACCTGAGCCTCGTCCTGGTGGAGGCGTTGCTCTCTTCATCAAAGACTCTATTCCTCACCATCCATGCACTGCCCTCACTCCCCCACACCCCCAGGAATACCTCTGGCTACGGCTTCCCCTCCACTCCCACCTCATGTTAATATGTGTACTCTACCGTCCACCTAACAGTGATGACTCCATCTACACCTCATTATCCGAAAACATGGACCAACTTCTATCTTCTCATCCAAACTCTCTCTTCCTCATATGTGGTGACTTCAATTGTCATCACGCCAGTTGGATAGATGTGGGTACCTCTCTCACCTGTCATGGCACTTCAGCAAAAGCTTTCTGCAACTCATTGGGACTGACTCAAGCGGTCAACTTCCCAACCCGGATCTCAACCAATGGTACTCCATCTCTTCTGGATCAGATTTTGACAAATTTCCCTGACAATATCTGCTGCTCTTCTTCTGCTCCAATCGGTTCTTCTGACCATGTCCTTGTCAAAGTGGACATCTCTCTGGCTATTATCGAAGAACCACCTCACCGCCGTCGAGTGTGGCATTTCACTCAAGCCGACTGGCAGGGTCTCCAAGCAGCCATCAAACTTATAGACTGGTCTCCTATCGCTACTTTCTCCAACATCAACTCATCCTAAAAATTCTTTCAAAGAAACTTGCTCTCCCTCATAAACAGATTTATCCCCTCTCATCTTCAATTGTCCTCCCCTTCCTCCCGTCCTTGGTTCACTGAAGTTTGTGGCGAGGCAGGTGTCCTGAAACAACTTGCCTTTGCCTCATGGAAAGCAAACCCAAATTAGGGTCATCTCAGTTCCTTCCATAAAGCTCGGAACAAGTGTGTATCTACCCTCAGGAGAGCCAGAAAACAACATCTTTCTAAGCTCAAGTCTGAACTTTCAAACCTCTCTCCCTCCTCAAAATCCTGGTGGCATCTAATCAAATCTGTTTCTGGTGTACGTTCCCCTTCCTTACCTCAAATTGCCGCACTGCTGATACCGCATGTGAAAAGGCTGAATGCCTAAACTCGGTGTTTGCAGCTAAATCTTGTGTCCAAAACCCATCGCTTTCTCCACCCACCTTACCCAGTCACACCCAACTGTCCCTGTACTCTGTGTCCTTTTCTCCTGACAAGGTGGAGAGCTTGCTGTCAAACCTCGACTCAGATTCTGCAACCAGTCCAGACGACATCATTCCACATGTCCTAAAAACCTGGTCCTCTGCGCTTGCTCACCCTCTCTCTGATCTATTCATCCTCTCATTTGGTCAAGGTCATCTGCCATCTTCTTGGAAATCTGCAAACATTACTGCCCTGCATAAAAAGGTGCAAAAACATATCCCTGCAACTACAGACCAATCATCAGCAAGGTTATGGAATCAATCATTGCTTCAGACATTAAATCCTTCCTCTTCTCCAATGACTTGGTTTCTGATCATCAATTTGGTTTCAGACCAGGTCACTCCACCCTGGATATGTTGCTTCTGCTCTCCCAACAATGGATGGAGGTCCTCAATGCCAGACATGAAATCCGAGCCGTATCCCTGGACATATCGCGTGCTTTTGACACGGTCTTGCACCCTGCCCTGCTCACCAAACTCTCTTCCTATGGTATCCAAGGCCATCTCCACTCATGGCTAGCAGACTTCCTCTCCTGTCACAGTCAACGTGTGGCCCTAAATGGAGTTCTTTCATCCCCTCTTCCTGTACAGGCTGGAGTTCTTCAAGGTAGCATTCTGGGCCCTGTTCTTTTTCTGGTTTTCATCAATGATCTCTCTGACTCTCTGGAAAATCCTCTATATCTCTTTGCTGATGACTCCACCGTCTGCCGTACCATCGGTCATCCCTCAGACCGGCAAGCAGCAGCTTCTTCGCTCACTGCATATCTGGATAAAATCACAAACTAGTCAAACGCGTGGATCATGTCTTTCAATCCGGACAAATCTCACACTCTCACTATGTCTCTCTGAAAGGCCAATTTAGAACCCCCCCCCCCATCTACTTTCTCAACAATCCTCTGGAAGAAGTCCTTTCTTTCAAGCTTCTGGGTCTCACTATCTGCCATGACCTTTCCTGGGAAAGCCACATTTCAAACCTCGCCTCCAAAGCCAGTTGCCGACTGGGAATCCTCCGTCGTGCAAAGTCCTTCCTCGGCCCACCTGAGCTCCTGACCACTTAAAAAGCTTTCGTCCACAGCCTTATGGAGTACTGCTCTTCCCTCTAGGCTGGTGCTCCTGCCTCCCACCTTTATCGGCTTCACACTGTGGAAACCAAGGCATTTCGGATCATTGGCATCTCCCGCAATGAGGCTGAGTCTTTGGGCCTCTCCAGCCTCGCCCCCCCCTGCTCTCTCTGCGATTTGTCCCAACCACATTTCCGCAGGGTGCTCAAGGTCCGCCAACAACCTCCTTCTGGTAAAACTACCAAAATCATGAATCACTGCTCACCTTCACTCTTTTTTCCCACCTTTGGAATAAACACCCTCACTCTATTCAATCCCATTCTTCCCCCCAGGCCTTCAAAACAGCTGTTCACCAGCACCTCTTATCATCCCCCATCCAAATCCTCGATCTTTTCTATCCTCGATAATCCACTCAAGCCCACCTCCTTCAAATTCCCTGCTTTCCTTCCTGAAAGTCCCTGTAATGTCCATCTTGTATTCCCCATGTTCCCCACCCCATCCCTCTCCCTTCCACAGATCTCCTAATGTCTCTTTTGTCCTTCCCACTCCCACCCCTCTTGTCTCTTGCCCCCCCCCCCCTTGCTGTGCGTTGTGTGTTAGCTCTCACACGAGCCTCGACAAGGTATAGAAGAAAAAAAAGTAACAGAACAAAAGGAATAGTAGAAAGAGAGGAGAGGAAGCAAACCTACAGCAGCAGTATTGAGGGACAAAATAGAGGGAGACGAACAAATGATGGGTTAGGAGAGGATGCACGGGGTGGACAAAATAGATACAGGAGGGAAAACTGGAAATTTGGAAGGAGGATGGATTGGGGTGGGAGAGGATCAACAAGGTGTAGGGTGGGGTTAACGAGGGTTTCCACAAGCAGGAAAAAAGGAGTAACAAGTGAGTGGAGGTGAACAGTGATCGTGGATTTAGTCAGTTTCACTCGATGGATGTTGACGATGGACCACGTGTGTCCTGCAGAAACCTGGGGAGGACGAAGCTTTGCGTTTCCGAGCACTATCTATATTTCCTACCAGCCCCATCTTGTCTGAATCTCGACATTCCCCAACACAGAGCGTGCGAGCGGCAAATTTGATTGGTCGAGATGGCATAAAATTGCGTAATGTTTTGTCCAAGTATGGCACTGTACTGCAAAATGAGTTTTATGGAAGCGCAAACAAGTCAAATTGTGTTCTCCAATGTTCAAGTATACAATTCAATTTAAATTGAACAAATGTTTTAAAAAAAAAAATGTAGAAAAAATTTTCTTTCGGAAAGTTACCGTTTTTGCATGTTACATTACTTATTTGTGTCTGACCTTTATGACATCCCTAAAAACAATATGTCTTTCCTGTTTGGGATGATCTCATTTTGTTTAACTGCACTGTGCGCATGCGTGCTCGGGACGAGACTTCCTACAAGTTCCCAAATTTAGAGCCAAAGTGCTACTAAACTGCAGGTTTTTATTCCGTTTCATATTCCGATTCGTGTTAAAAATACAACATCCAATTGGAATTGAGTAATTCCTCTATAATAGACTAACATCTGCAGACAGACAGACAGACAGAGTGAACCAATTCCTTAACCCTGTTTTTTGCTTTGTGAGCACAGGGTAATTGGTATAGTACGAAAATCATCTTCTTCTTCTTTCAGCTGCTCCCGTTAGGGGTCGCCACAGCGGATCATCCGTATGATCCGCATAGTGATTTGGCACATGTTTTACGCCGGATGCCCTTCCTGACGCAACCCTGGTCGCCTCTTACGACACAGGGATATGGTACACCTATTTTTTTAACCGGGGTATACACCGCCCAGTATACAGGTACTCATTTCGCTGACCTCGGAAGGATGACAGGCTGAGTCAACCCCCTGGTGTATTAATTCAGTGGCCCAACGGGGCTTGAACTCAGGACCTTTTGGATCCCAAGCCGCTGCCCTCACCACTGTGCCAACACCAGGCTGGTATAGTACGAAAATATACAACATTAAACACGTGTGGTTTTATTTTTAGCTCGCCTGTTCGAAGAACAGAGAGCTATAGCGATACCCCTGGCGTGAGCGTGAGCATGATAATGTTAAAGTTTTTGGTGTGTTATTTTTTCCTTTCTAATGTTTTTCTCTACCACTATTTTTTTTTTATACGATATATATCGGGGCGTATAATGTGATACCTGTCGTCCGTCCATCTGTCTCTGTCTCTGTCCGTCCATCCGTTCCTGTCCGCACTCTAACTCCCAAAGTTTTCAACTTTCACGTTTCATATTTGGTACATACTGTGGAGACGGTGTATCGTGACATACGTTCGTCATCTAAAGTGGTTGCCATGGCAACCAGGATGCTGTTTTCCATGAGTAGCACAATTCTGTATATACCTTCTTGTCCGGGCGTATATTGTGCTCACTTACGCTCTTGTTACTGATTACAACATACAAATACATATATTGCTTTAAAATTATTTGGATCAGACTTCACTGCAATGCTTTATAAAAAATATTAATTATTAGACGAGTCTTTTAAAAACGATAAATGTATAAACAGGCGAGCGTTGCGTGGCTTTGACACCAACTCTCTGGTTATATCTTCATGTTGACACATTTGTCGACTTTGTGCATTTGCTCTCATGTTAACTTTCACCGAGGGAAGATCATGGTTAGCGACCGGTAATGCGCAGTTGTGATTGGCTAACTGTTGTTGGTGATCTATCTGTCAGATTTGCGTTTCTCTCTCTCCAGGCAAGAGATTCTAACTTCTTCTTCTTCTTCTTCTTTCGGCTGCTCCCATTCGGGGTCGCCACAGCGGATCATCCATATGATCCGCATAGTGATTTGGCACATTTTTTACACCGGATGCCCTTCCTGACGCAACCCTGGTCTCCTCTTGCGACACAGGGATCTGGTACACCTATTTTTAACCGGAGTATACACCGGCCCAGTATACTGGTACTCATTTCGCCGACCTCGGAAGGAAGACAGGCTGAGTCAACCCCCTGGTGTATTAATTCAGTGGCTCAACGGGGCTTGAACTCAGGACCTTTTGGATCCTAAGCCACTGCCCTAACCACTGCGCCAACACCAGGCTTCCAAGAGATTCTAACTTGTGCTCATAAAATGAGAGTATCAAGAGATGTCACATAACTGTGAGATGCCAATGCAGATCCTGGTCAAGTACTTGCATTAGGATGTTCACACTTCCCTCTCCTGATGACTTATAGTCTCACCCACCCTAAAATCGTCCAGGTGCACATGTATGACTATATATATATATATATATATATATATATATATATATATATATATATATATATATATATATATATATATATATATATATATATATATATATATATATATATATATATATATATATATGACGATATACATATATGTGCCTGGTGTTGGCTTAATGGTTATGGTGGTGGGCTTCGGATCCTCGGGTCCTGAGTTCAAATCCAGCTCAGCTGTTAAATTAATACCAGGTGGGGTTCACTCGACCTGTCATCCTTCTGAGTTCGGCAAAATGAGTGCCAGCATGCTGGTATCCTGTGTCTAAGTGGCGACCCGTCCAGGATTGTGCCCAGCCAAGGAGACTGCTTCGGCAGCACCAACGCTCTGCATAGAGCATGGTCCCAATGCATGGAATTGTTTGGATATATATATATATATATATATATATATATATATATATATATATATATATATATATATATATATATATATATATATATATATATATATATATATGTATATATACACATACAGGGTGTCCCAAAAAATATACAACTTTTCATCTGCAAAGAGGATGGTCATAACATATTTTAAAAAAAAAGATATATAGCTGGATAGAAAGCTGAAAGGTTGAAGTTTATTGTACCAATGTCAAAATTGCCACCAAAATTTATATTTTGGTATAGAATCGTCGTTTTCTTTTAGACCACATGTTCGACGTAGGCTCCACGTTGTCCGATCACTGCCTGCAAATGCGTTGTCATGTTCTCCATCACTTTGGGATATGTTTGCTGAGGAATGTTCTGGATTTCTCAGTGGATGTTTTCCTTCAGCTGATCAAGAGTCTGAGGCTGAGGTTTTCTATACATCCTGTCCTTGAGATACCCCCACAAGAAGAAGTCTGGAGGAATAAGGCCAGGGGAATATAGTGGCCACTCAACATCTTCGTAGAGGGAGATAAAACGGCCCTCAAAATGTTGGTTGAGAAAACGCCTTGTTTCCCTGGCTGAATGGGGCGGTACCCCATCCTGCTGGAACCACTGGGTTCTCATCTGGATCAGGTTGTTTCTCCTACGGGCCTGAGTACGTAGTTCAGGCAGATAGAATTCCTGAATCATTTCGCGATAGTTCTTCTGGTTTACTGTGCAAGTGCATCCCTGGTCATCTTCAAAGAAGTATGGACTAATTATCCCATACCAACCAACCGCCACCCACATGGTGACTTTGAGAACAGATCGAGGCACCAGTTCAGTTGATGCATTACTGGGATTTTCAGTTCCCCAGTACCGAAAATTTTGCTTGTTTACCTCCTCGGACAAATGAGTATGGCATTCGTCCATCATGTGAAGTTTTTTTGAGGAAGTCTGCATCTTCCTCCAACTTTCCTGAGAACGAATTTGCAAAGTCGAGTCGTTTACGTTTCTGTTGATCAGTAAGCACCGTTTCTGTTTGAATTTTGTATGGAAAGGCATAAATGTCTTGGCGAAGGATCCTCTGAACGGTGTTTTTATGAATGTTTGTCTCGGCAGAAAGTCGTCGAATCGATATTTTTGGACTCTGAACGACCGCCTGTCTCACCATTTCCACATTTTCTTCACTACGACCTGTCCTCTTCCGACCACTGTGACCCTTGTGAATGTCACAGATGGTTCCCACATTGGTAAACTTTGCGATGGTGCACTTTATTGTCCGAAAGTTTGGTGCATGGCGCAAGTGGATACCGAAATGTCTCGAGTAAAGACGTTGCACCTGTTTGTCACTTTTCGCTTGGTGCCAAAGTTCAACAATTTTCGTCCGTTGTTGTCTTAGCATTTTTCTGGCGCTTGCTTGGTATCAAAATAAACTTCACGGTCTCTGCAACAAGAAATGAAGCATTAGTGACAAAAATTACTGCTTTTTTTTAGGATCAAACGAAGCATTTTAAAAGTTGTATACTTTTTTGGGACACCATATATATATATATATGTATGTATATGTGTATATATGTAGGCCACTGCCAAAACCTAATCATGTCTTTATGCAGCTATTTGATTGCTAACTTGGAGCCTCACTCATATGTACATCAAATGCTCAACCAAGGGTTTAGACATTCTGTGATGGATGTTTAAAAAGAATAGTCGTCGTCGTATTCTGATGTCCTGTAAACAAATCTTTATTTTGTTTTTCTCTCGTGCTTCTTGGGAAGGTCCTGACATTTAGATCTATGTACTTCCTGTAAAACCTATTATTTTATTGTCATCTGACATGGCCCATGAGGACATTGAGTTCAAACTGGTTTTATGGATCCTGTAATGAACCTCATCCTATATCTATCCTCGTGCTGCTTTGAAACAATTGTGAAATGCTATGAACATCTTTCTGCTTTTGACTCCTTTTTCACCTTCAAATGCTTTCCCACTGTATTGTTGATAAACTGCCATTTACTGCTTTTAAACCTCAAAATGTGCGAGATATCCACCATCATGGATACTTTCAAATGAGGAGGGGGGGGGGCTACAGCTACTGGGCTACATTAGTCCCCTCCTCCCTGCCATGTTATCTAGCAAAGTCACAAATCTATGTACCCAATGATGCCATCACCCAAGGCCAAACTGTTCCTAAAAAATATAAAACAACAAATGTAAATGAACAAATTGTCCTTTATTACTGTGGTCACAAAACCAGCCCAACTAGAATAATTTCTAACAGTGGTTTCCTGTCCCAATTCTGCTCGTGTTGAAATACGCAGTTGAAGATTGAAATGCGGATATATTTAAATCTGGGGATTTTTTTGTTGTTGTTGTTGTTCCTCCCTTGGCTTGTTTGCCAACAACTCTCTTTGGCAAATAAAGTGAGCGCAAGGTGAACTGCACAGAGATATCCGCATGTGTTTATTAGCTTTAATTTTATGATCGGTCATCAGTCTCAGGTGTTTCAATTGCATGCACCTGAGGCAGCATAGGTGAACACGAGTAGGGACCTGCAGAACATTTGTGTGATGTAAAATGTGACCTAGTCCTCAACCTCCCCCTTCCAACCTGAAGGCTTCAATCCCCTCCCCACCCACACCCCTCACCACAACTCTTCCCACCCCCTACCGAAAGTCCTCAACCTCCCCCTCCCAACTCTGTCCCATCTTTGTTCTCCCCTCCACCCGCACCTAAAAGTAAAAAGGCATTCCTACATTGATCATTATATATTTAATATCATGTCACCACAATCACTGAGTTTGAAGTTGTTAAAAAAACACAAAAAAAACAAATATAACCTGCTTTCGATTACTTCCAACACACTTTATATCACCTCCAACTTGCCATGGATGTTTATCTATTTCACATAATATTTGAATTGCATATCCATGCACATGTAAAATACAGTTTGTTTATAAATCCTGTTTTTTGTGCACTATTCAAACTTAGACTTGGGCGAATAATCAAAATACAACTTTCCATATTTTAAAAAAAAATTGAATTTTTTTTGGGGGGAGCGGTGTATATGAGGCTGATGTCTCGATTGCTCCTGAACAAAACGTGCATTACCTCATTTCCTCTGCATGGGTAGTAATGAAAATGTACCTTCATTTCATGATAAAATGTGTTGCTCAATCTTCAAATGTACACCACAGGCCTAAAGCCTAATGCTCTCGGCCTTACAAGTGGCAACCAAAATGGTGGACATGGGAATTTTATTAGTTACGAAATCTAAACATTTCGTAAGTATGTTGATGACTTCCGTCCTCTGTTTGTTTGTTTGTGTGTTTGTTACTTACGAAATCTAAAGATTTCGTAAGTATATTGATGACTTCCGTTTCTGTTTGTTTGTTTGTTTGTAGGCACGATAACTCAAGAACGGAAAAAGCTACCAATGTCAAATTACACCACGTGATTCAGGAGGGTGATGGCTCGTGCTGATTAGATTTTGGTCAAAATCGGTCAAGGTCACAGTGAGGTCAAACATCCAAAAAATAACTCGAACGGAAGAAGCTACCAATGTCAAATTACACCACGTGATTCAGGAAGGTGGTGGCTAGCGCTGATTAGATTTTGGTCAAAATCGGTCAAAGGTCAAGGTCACAGTGAGGTCAAACATTTGATTTATGATGGTTTGGTACAGAATCATCGTAGAAACTTCTGGTTTGCGTCGCTACCTTCTCCAGAGACAGCTTTTATTAGACAAGGTCAGAGGTCAAGTTGACGATTTCGTAAGTACCAGTCTATGACTGCTTGTTTGTTTGTTTGTAGGCACGATAACTCGAGAACAGAAGAAGCTACCAATGTCAAATTACACCACGTGATTCAGGAGGGTGATGGCTAGAGCTGATTAGATTTTGGTCAAAATCGGTCAAAGGTCAAGGTCACATTGAGGTCAAACATAATTCCGTAAATTCATGTGGAGAAATGGAGTATTTTTTGCTTCGGTCGACGTTACGAGTTCGTTTTAACTTCGATTTTAATTTTGTCTTCGGTTTTTGCGATCGCTTAGGACGCTTAAAACTCGGTTGTCGAAATTCTGGTAAAAATCGGATGTTTTGGAGATGTTTTAAGATTGTATAAAAATATTTCACTCGTGCGTCACGGGTCGTCACATGGCGCAGCGCACTCGAGCAGACGCGTCGTTGAGTCACGTAAACGTTTTGCGTCTGTGCGCTGACGTCATCGCGCTCGCCCCAGCGTCCTTTCGAGTTGGGGGGCCGTCGAGTGCGACCTTTGCGTTAATCCGCGGTAACTCGAGAACGGAACAAGCTACCAATGTCAAATTACACCACGTGATTGAGGAGGGTGATGGCTAGCACTGATTAGATTTTGGTCAAAATCGGTCAAAGGTCAAGGTCACAGTGAGGTCAAACATTCGATTTTTGATTGTTTGGTACAGAATCATCGTAGAAACTTCTGGTTTGCGTCGCTACCTTCTCTAGAGACTATTTTATTAGACAAGGTCAGAGGTCAAGTTGACGATTTCGTAAGTACCAGTCTATGACTGCTTGTTTATTTATTTATTTTCTATACTGGGGTCTCGGCTCTTGGAGGTGCTAAATGGCAAAAGGTTTACAGAGCAATTGGGGAGGTGGGAGGTGTGGGTGAAGGTGGCGATATACACAAGGAAGAAAGGAGGAATCGCACAAAAATAAGTAACAATAGCCCAGAGAGGAACAGAATGTGTGTAGAAGAGATCGTGAGTGCATGAGGTTGTGTTTGGCAGCATATTTTAAACACCAAATTGAGGGAGAAGAGACTATAAACATGTAGTAATTCCACCATCCATTTGGGAGACTAAGGGTACATATTAATGTAGGTGGGGAACCAGTCTGGACTTTGAGAAGGTTAGCAGATGACTTCTTGAGAACGTGTCACCTGGCTCCAAGTATAACATTAGGGAGGGCAGAAAACAAACAAGTTCGGACGTAAGCTGGTATATATTGTTACGGCTGTGGAAATTCTCAGACCACCATAAAGGACCTTAGATCAGTTATGACTATAAGTAATTGTGTCGTTAGATTTCCCCACCGTTATTTAGAGGGAATTTCCGTGTTCACAGGGCTGCGATCCTTTGAGTTAGCAGTTTTTCTTTTCTCTATCATTATTTTGGACCAATCATCCTCCAACAACCAAATCGCCACCACCATCATTCCCAAACAACTATAACTCAAACACCACCACCTTCGCCTCTTTACCTCCACCCCGCAAACATCGCTTCACCGCCATTCTCAAACGACCAAATCGCCAGCAACCAAATCGCCACCGCAGCAAACTCCCTCCACCTCCGCCTTTCTACCACACGTCGTACCATGGGCTGTGAATGGGTTCCTTTCGCCTCGAAAAGCGGATCAGGAATGATTCACGCCCCCTTTTCATCCATCCAATGGCTGAGCACCGGTGGTGTAGCCCCGCCTCCGAACCCGCTGTGATCCACAAATTTGCATGTACGCCCTCCCTTGGCCTATATAAATGTGAGCACAACGCAGCTCGCGGCAAAAAAGTGGGAGCAGCGGAGTGGCAGCAGCAGTGTCGGCAGTCAAGTCTGGAGTCGGTGGAGTGGCAGTCTGGAGAAGCGGGAGACGGGGAAGTCAAGTCTGCAGTGTGTCGGTGTCGGCAGTCTGGAGAATCGGGAGACGGGGCAATCAAGTCGAGTGCAGTGTCGGCGGGGCAGTCAAGTCGGGAGACGGAGCTCGAAGCCGATGGGAAAGGCAGATGGGGAGCGCCGGAGAGAGCTCACCGACCATGCCAGGGGCACGAAGCCAGGCGCAGCTACGCTGACATCGTGGCTTGCCCGCCATCGCGTCACGAGGGCGCGGGTAAGACCCTTCGGTCTCGTGGACCTGGCCGCTCATCCAGGTTCCACGCGCATTAGGCCCACGGGCCCAGTCTGACTCCCTTGTCTATGAGGGTGTCTTTTCTTGCTTTTTCTTTGAATGCGTGTTGTGGTGCCGAGTCCCGTAAGTAAAACCGTATAAGTGACTGTACATAATTGCTTATAGACAGTCGTAGCACCTTTTGCTTTGCTTTTGTTCTGTATACGTGCATGCTCGTGTTTTGCATTCCTGACTGCATATGTGCTTGTGCAATAAATGTGCTTGTCGAACTGTTCCCCATTTCGTTGCGTCCTTTCCCTTGTTTGAAAGTTCCATCTTGCATCACGGAAGAAATTGGTAGAAGGGTGTAAGCACCCGGTAAATAATCACGTCCGTCGGGGCCGGCGATGACACCGCTCGGTTATCACTGCAGCACGGAACGGACCGCTTAAGCGGTTCGTGTCCGAGGCCGGCCATCGGCGAGGTACGATCGCCCGGTTAACTACCCGCGCAGGTACTTCGGTAGGTCGAGTTTGGCAAACAACCCTATCCTGCGCGGCTGGCCGATTGGCATGATTGTGGTGTGGTCGAAAGACCTACCCCTGACTAGCTCCTGGCGGTAGTTCCACGGAGGGTCACGACTGAATTGTCCGTTCCGGTAGGCGACGCGGTCGCGATTCGAGTTACGTGGCCGATCGCACGCCGGGCGGACCTAAATTCGTTACAATATGGAGGTATGTACTGGATAAAAAAAATGAAACACCAATGTTAAGTCACTTAATAGGGCATTGGGCCACCACATACAGCCTGTATACGCCGTGGAATGTAGTCCACCATCTAATTTTGCATGAGGGATGCGGCACCGTTCTTTCACAAGCATCAATCAACTCGCACTTATTTGATGGAGGTAGAAAACGCAGTCTCGGGCGTCGTTCCGGAATATCTTGTATATGCTTGATCAAGTTCAGATCAAGTGAATGAGAAAACCATGACGTATGGATAACATCATTGTCATGCTCATCAAACCATTGGGTGACCACAATGCTCTGTGGATGGGGGCCTTGTCATCCTGGAAGACACCCCCCCTCCCCCACCACCAGCCATTTGACAATGACCTTGTCTTTGGGAGAATCACTCCACCCAAACTATGCCATGGAAATTTGCCCCAACATTACAGCACTACTAGAACCTTTCACTGTTGAAAGCAAGCACTCAGGGTTGTAGAGTTCTTTAGGTTGGCACTACACGTGTGCTCGACTGTTTGTTGAGAACACGAAGGATAATTCACCTGACCATGTCACATTTTCTCCACTGGTTGGTAGTCCATTGCCTGTGCTCTTTGCACCACTGGACTCACAAACGTGCATTTACAGGTGTGGTGAGAGGTTTGTGCACTGGAACCCGACAATGGTTCCATTGTGGTGTTAACTCTGTGGTGTTTTCGGTGGACCAGTTTTTGATTAAACTGGCTGCTCGCATCCCAGGTTGAAATTTACAGTCGATTGATCTCCAGTTGCTCACCTGCTTTGCCTTGCACTTCAAATCTGTGCATGGATATCATGATCCTGGAGTATGTGTTCCACCCACTATTGCCCTTTGCTGATGATGTCTTGCCCTCGGAGTTCCATGCCGACATCACCTTAGACACCGTTGCTCGTGGAATATCAGCAAATTGAGCTGTCTTTGTCACTAAAGCTGTCGCCCCTCTTTTGAAGTCACTGAGCTAAATGGCCTAGCCTGTTAGATTTTTTTTCAAAAAAGGTAATAAAAAAATAAAACCGATAATTAATCAAATAAACAACTAACAATAAAACCAACCAAAAGTCGAATCGTAAATCAATTCGAAGGGAATCAAAATAATAACGAAGCAAAGTTCACAATGCCCCTGATGGCTGATCCCTATTAGTTCGGCCATTCCCAGAGGGGGGATGAAAATGAGGTAGGGAGCTCAGTCTCATGGAGCGAGAAGGAACGGGAAGGTAACTGGGGTAACTCCCCTAATGCTCTGCCACATCCTGTCCGCCTTCTGCCCCGACCCTGGATGGGCCATCTTATATGCAGGGGGCTCTACACCCCACAGGCTTCTTCACTTTAGTCTGCTGATGGTAAATCCCATTGGGACCTTGCCCAAGGAAGACTATCTTTTGCTCTGCCTGTCCCCTCCACCAACGCTTATTCATTGGCTATTTAACCGTATTTACAGACACCTTAAATTTCTTCATTTCATCTGTACAACACAATTTTACTCAGTGATTTATACTAATCTTCAACTATTTCTTTGCAGAAATGAGTTCCTGGGTCTTGTACGACAATTAACTATCCCTCGAACCCAGGGGGCACATGAACTTTCCGATTTTCAAAGAGGATGAATTGTTGGCCATTCGGAAGGTGGAGTCAGCCAGCATCAGATGGCTCAGAACCTTGGCATTCCGCTTTCTATGGTCAATCAGGTGATTGTGCAATTCACGAGCGAAGGCAAGGAATCCTCAGCTTCCTGTTCTGGTCGATGTCGACCCTCAGAAAGATGTCTTCGAGCTGTCAAGCGGTCCATTGAGAAAACTCCCCGTTGCAAGGCAGCGGATGTTGCAGAGGTGGTCCAAGTTAGCTCAAGAACTGCCGTGCCGTACCCTCATCAACTGGGCTACGATGGGAGAGCAGTTAGGAGAAAATCTCTTCTTAGACCAGCCAACATTCAAAGGAGAAAAATGGGCTGACAAGATGGCCACCAGACCCTTGGAGTTTTGGCAAACTGTCAATTTTTTCAGATGAGTCCCAATTTTCTGACAGTGGATGCATATGGGTCTGGAGACTTCCCAGTCAAGAGTTTTCTTTGAACCCATTGCAGCCAACTGTCAAACACAGTGATTTGTCAAACACGGTGATGGTGTGGGGAGCAATCTGGAGTTCTTGTCGGTCAGAGATTGTGGAGTGTGTTGACAACATCAACTCTACGATATAAATTTCTATCCTTGAGGATGGACTTCTCCGTCTTGTCCACTGGTGAGATGGTCCAAAACAACACTGTTCATGGAAGATGTTGCTCCATGCCACACTGCAAAAATGACCAAAGAATGGCAGGACAGAAATGGGATCAAGTGACTTACATGGCCAAGTCAGTCTCTTGACGTGAATCCCATTGAACACCTCTGGGCCATATTGGACCGAGCTGTGTGGAAAAATTCCAGGAAACCAACATCACGGACAAAATTGTTAAACCGTTGGCGTGAAGCCTGGGCAGAAATCCCACAAGAGAAAATTTCGGAACTCGTTCATTCTATGGACTGAAAAAGTTAAAGCGTTGAAATCTCCAAATGGCAAATCTACAAAATACTAGTGTATGTATTAAAATGGATCAAATGTTCTTCAAATAAATTCTTTTAAAATCATGGTGTCTATTTACTTCTGTCATGTCTGTGTATACCCGCGTCCTCGGAGGAGGAGCCAATGCTTTCAATCCCCGGCAACAGGGTCTCTTGGATGGAGGCTGTTCTCTCCGACTCCGCCACCGTAGCAATCACCTTTTCCGCCGTGTTCTCCCTCCCACCTTAGTGGACCCGGCACCCAACGTAACAACATCCAGGTCCTGCGCTGCTGTGAGTGGGGGGGAGGACTACCTCTTTGTTCTCCTCCCTTCCCTCCTCTCCTCTTCCTCTGTTGGGGGGGGGGGGTGGGAGGCAACAAGACAGGCAAGATGTACACCGTACCCATAATTGTCTCTGAGGTAAAACACCCACCCCCACCCGCAGGAGCAGAAGGTGTGCCCCGGTGCACCACAGAGGTTGCACTTCACCTATTCAGTGCAGTGCTCCCTGAAATGTCACAACCGGTCACACTGCGAGCTAAGCTCTTCTTTGCACCCAGCAACAAGGTGGTCCAGTTGACTGCACCTGCGGTATACTTTTGACTACCCCACGTAAAATACCTGCCCACAGTCCATCCCAATGACGATTGCGTGATGGATGTGGGTGACTGTGCCATCCTTGATCCAGAACTTGACACGATATTGCCAAGCCCCAGTCCATATTCCCAAACCATTTCGGATAAACTGTGGTGTCGTCTTCACATCAACATTGCGAGACGACCAGTATTTTTACATCATAATCCATAACACTTATTTAGAGGCGGACCATCACGCTCCTCTCATTGAAAAGAGAAACCCAGCTGACTGAGCAGCAGTCTACTGCACCCAGAACTTGGCAATTCTTCCAGAAGTCTGTAAGGACTTATCAAATCCTTGGACCAAGGGGATGAGGCAGTAAAAATCTCAGCCTTAAACTCCAGCACGCCCAACAATACCATCCGAGTGTCCAATCAAATACCCCATTTTGCGGAACAGGTGCCTGCTTTATGAAGTTGAACCAGACGCAATTATGATGCCTGCTTGCCATGCTTGAGTACTGGAAAGGGTGGAGACAATACTAGGAAAGAGGGGAGGGGGAGGGAGAGGGGAGGTTGTGCCAAGGAAGTGTGAGGCTACCTTCCTGCCTGTCAGATGGGAGGAAGGCCAGGGAAAATCAGGAGGGGAAAGACTAACGAAAACACAGAACTAACAAGACAAAAATTACAATATGAACAAATTGACAAGATGGAGGAAAAGAATAATGTGCAAGACAAACACAAGATAGCAAGCAGCTTGAGCCAAGAACTCGAGGTAAGAGCAACCTCCTCTTGCAGCTACGCCAGCCAAACTGATAGCAACCAGGCATGTGCAGCATTTTTATACATGACCCCAAGTATACTGGGAAGTTATTTGCTTAACACATGAGCCACACCTGTGCGGGAGCTGTTTCTTTCAATCTACCTGGTGCTTCTCATTTACCCAGGTGCTTCCAATTTTTTTGTGTGTGTGTGTGTGTGTGTGTGTGTGTGTGTGTGTGTGTGTGTGTGTGTGTGTGTGTGTGTGTGTGTGTGTGTGTGTGTGCGCAAATACCACCCGTCGCTTCGCTGACAGGAATACTAAAGGGGGGGGGAGAAAAAGAAGGGGGGAAGAGAGGGGTGGGGGAGAGAGTGAAGAGGTGGAGGGGCAAAGAGAAGAAGTAGGGGTGTGAGGTGAGAGGAAGGAAGGCAGACATGCAGTGGAGTGTTAATTACGATTCATACTGTCTATCAACATTATTCTGCATTGGAATAACAGTGAAGATGGAAACAAAATGATGTCTGAAATCCATTTTCTATTGATCATACAAAACATATGGCCCAGAGACAAACTCTGCCCGGACGCATCCGTAGACAAACACCGCCCAAATATATATATATATATATATATATATATATATATATATATATATATATATATATATATATATATATATATATATATAAACAAGGTGGTGCAGAGCCAACTGACACATTTGGATATGCATTCATTGAAATGCACGAGGTATGCAATGTGTAGGCACACCCCACTAGTAGGTATATCGACTTGCTAAAAAGACTCATTATTTATTTAAATTATCAAATTTCATTCCAGATTTCAAAGGGACGACATCCGATCCTCAAAGCCGAAATAATATTTCAATGATATACTTTAGCCCGTGAGAGTAGAGCGTGGAAATTTGCATCATATAATGAATGAAATTGTTCCAAGCTCCAAATTTGAAAACTATAGCACTTACAAAAGCGATGTCTCCAGTGATTTGTAGAAATCATCTTGGCATGGTTGAGCAGGCCAAAAACCATGGTGGTTTCAGACACCAGTGAGGTTACCTTGGATACGCCTTTAGACCCCAAAGAGATCAGTTTCCGGGGATGTGCCTAAATAAAGGATATAATCAAATAGGGCTGTTAATTATCTTCAAAAGGGTGTTTTAATAAACCCAAACACCCAATTTTCAGTCATGCACTTCCTTGAAGTTTTCTTGATAAGCATACAAAGTTTCAGGCTGCTCGGTCTCATGGTTTTGGAGTTATGGAGGAGACACTGATGCATACACTGACGTGCACATACGCACACACTGACATTTGTTTCTGATATATAAATATAATCACTTATATTTCCACCCGTGGGAGAGGTGCAGTCCTTGGGAATCCACCTCATCCCTTAAGATAGCAATGGTATGGAAGGTCGGAAGGTCTTGTTCTTGATTTCCTCAAAAGGAGTGAGGTGGGAAGCAGGAGCATTAGCCCAGAGTCGTGAGCCATACTCCATGGAGTTCTTTATGAAAGCCTTGTACTTTTGTCTTTAATGAGCTTTGTTCGGGTCATGAATGCCTGAGCTCTGCAGAAAATTCCCACATGGCGACTGGGTTTTGATGTCAGTTTGTTGATCTGATCCTCCCACGAAAGCTGAGTGAAGCCAAGTAGTTCCAGCGACTGCACCTGTTCCAGTTGGTTTCCAGAGATATGGGTTGGATGGTTTGGTTGCCCATCCTAGTGGAAACTTTCTGGTCGTTGAGATGAGAAATGTGTGCATTTCACTTTGGCTCCCTGAACATTAAAAAATAATTGTTTTTATGCTCTTCCTTTATCATAAAATTTGTTCTTCGTGGGGTAACCATGTACCTGTTCTTAAAAATATTTATGATATGGCATTTTTGGGTGCTACCTCTGGAAATTATCGTGTAATAGACCACATGAATATTTAACCCACTCCGCCGAACCATCCATCATAAACCCCTCCTCCCCACACTCTTCCATCCTTCATTTCCTGGATCCACGTCTGTAATGAAGCATACCAGAGGAGTGTCTGAGATGGTTTTAAGGTCCTACTGTGATTGGTTATGAAAATCCAATGCTTTGGCTCTACCTTTATCCATCGTCAGGTTTAAAAGCATGATGTGCGTCATGATGTTTAGTGTTTGTTGTGCAAACCTGGATCATAACATGTGTTGCTCGACCGGAGTATTCGCTGCTTGTTGAGCGTTTGATTGATGGAGTAGTGTTGGAGCCCATTAACTTGTCACATATAGTAGCTCTGATCATGGTTTGATTTCGGTGATTCTCACTGTTTAATCCATTTGGGACAAGCTACAGCGGTATGGTTTTTATTTTGTTTCAAAAAAAATACAATAAAGTATTATAAGTTAGGCATTTTATTCATAATGGCTCGATACATTTAACGGTGCAAAACGAAACAAGGGTTTGAAAAGATTAATTATTCATTCATTGTTTGTTCAATGCTGTTAACACTCCCTCCTATGCCTCTACCGTCACATCTGTTCGTTCTGTCAGTTGCACAGGGTGTTATGAAAAACAATACTTGACAAGTCTCTTTTAATAGACGTGGGTCTCTGGTTTACAGTTGTATACAGAACAGAATGGCTCAAGCCATTGTGGCCTATAAGAGAGACCTATTTATGTGAGAGTAAGTAAGTATTCAACGACTGATTGGGCGAGTGAGACGGTGATTGATTTTTCCTACTTGGCAGAACGGCGACACCAGGCGACGAGCGTTGTGCCTGTCCTGCCGACTTCTGGTCGGGTGCGGGCCGGATCCCATGCTGCGACCGCATCCACCGGCCACGACCGGCCCAGCTCCGAGGAGGAGCTCGAGAGCATCATTGTTGCTCGGGATTGTGGCCTGCCGGGAGAAAAGCGCAAGTGGTGCCAGGTGACCGGTGGGGGGCGGATGGCCCCGTGTGGCTGCGGGGAGCGTGCCTCTTCTAGCGATGAGGAGGTGCGAGACCTTTGCTGCAGTAAAGCCTTCCGTCCGATCCAGCAAAATGGGCAGGTGAGTGATAACTGACATGGTATCCTTTGTGCCCACACTCACAGAATTGATTTATTTGAACTATTTCCATTATATTCCACAGAATTAAGAATTAACATTCGAGAAGGAAATGCATGCACTCATAATGTCATTCAATATTATTGTGTTGATTTCCTTTTTTCCCCAAGTCTGCGTTAAAGTTGTATTTTTGTGTTTGCGCTACGTTTGGCTACACCCTTCCATCTATTGTTTGTGTGATTTGTTGTAGATGTCATATATTTCCCCCTCTGACACGTTCCTGTGAATTATTTCCTCAGTTTACAAGCAACCCTCCCATTTACTTTCTCAACACCTGTCTCAGAGGTTCAGGCACTCAAACTCTTCACTCACATTCTCATCCATGATCTCTGTTGTGCAAGCCACATTTCAAAGTTCGCCTCCAAAGCCATATGCCGACTGGGCATCCTCCATCATGCAAAGTCCTTCCTTGGCACACCTGAGCTCCTATCCACCGACAAGGCTTTACATCTGCAGTTTGATGGAATACTGTTCTCACCTCTGGGCTGGCTCCCCTGTCTCACATCTTGCTCAGCTTGACTCGGTGGAAAGCAAGGCTTTCAAGCTTTCAACTGGAATCTCTCGCGATGAAGCCGAGTCCATGTGCCGATCACTTTGCCATCGCCGACAGGGCGGTGGTCGCTGTCTTCTTCCTCATTCCTGGGTCTTCCACCTCATTTCTGGTCTTGCATCCTCTGTCCCTCTCCGTGCTCTTTCCCACCCCCCCCCCACCCACAAAAAAAATGTATCTGCAGGAGGCACGTGGTGCACCAGAAACTCCCTCTTAGAGAAACTGCCTAAACCGAGAACCACTGCTCACCACCACTCATTTATTCCTCTCTCTTCTTTCCTGTGGAACCACCACGTTCCACACTCTCTTCAATCTCATTCTTCCCTCCCGGTATTCAAGACACCTGTTCACCACCATGTCAGGTCATCCCCCATCAAAAGCCATGATATTTTCTACACCCATTATACCCACCCCTCCCAAAATTTTGCTTCGGTATCCATCTTGTGCACCACTTGCGTTCTCCCTTAACCCTCATCGTTACCTGCATCCCTTGTTTGTCTGTCTCCGTCTACCTTCTCCCTCCACCCTGCTTTTGGCGTTTTCATTTTCTCCTGCTGTTCCCTTTGTTGTCTTATGTCCTGTTCTGTTTTGTGTCCAAGCTCTTCCAAGAGTCTAGACCGTGTATTTAAAATTTTTAAGCTGCCATAGGGATGATTAGGATCGGAGGTGGTACATTTGGAGGTCATAGCTTTGGATAATGGACAGCAGTTTTAATATATTGTCTGCTTAATCTGGGCTGAGGCCCAGAAGTTTTAGAGATTGTACTTCTTGCAGTGCTTGATTGTGGACATAGATCAGTGGGTTTCACATTTGGAATGAAAGACGTTTCAAATGATTGAAAATGCAATTCTTTCCGTGTTAACAGAGAAGGAAGCTACTGTTGCCGGCCTGTCATTTGGCTGTGTAATTGTATGGTATAACAGGAAGTCATCTGTGAAAAGATAAACAGGGTTTTCCCAAGCATCAGAGGGATCATGAATCTATCCTAGGAACAGGATTTGACTCAAAATTCTGCCTTGGGGCACTTTCGCCTCCACTGGGAGAGGAGATGATTTACTATATTTAAACTAATTCAAGGCAGTCACCATGGATTTACTAAAGTGAGGTAATGATTAACAAATTTATTTGGATGATGGAAGTGCAGTATATGTAGTAAATCTAGACCTTAAGGTAAGACATGGGAGGTTGTTCGCCAAAGTGAGGGCTTGTGGAGTGGCTTGTCAGGTAGCTAATTGGATTGCAAACTGGTGTAGTGATAGGAAGCAAAGAGTGGCTGTGAGTGGGAGGATGTAAGTAGTGGGGTACCTCAGGGGTCAGTACTAGGACCATCAGTGTTCATTATTTACATTAATGATTTGGATAGTATGCCTTGCGCTGGCTTATTGATTCAGGTGGCATGCTTGGGATCCTGAGTTCAAATCCCGCTTGGCTGTGGAATTGATACCAGGTGGGGTTTATTCAGCCTGTCGTCCTTCCGAGGTCTGCAAAATGAGTAGCAGCTTGCTGGGATGATTGAGCCATTCGAGTGTCCTGTGTCGGAGTGGCGACCCGTCCAGGAGACTGCTTCAGCAGCATCAACACTCAATGGAATGGTCCAAATGGAATGGATTTGGATAGTGGGATTAATAGTCAGCTTTCTAAATTTGTAGATGCACTGCCAAAATTTTTTTGTTCTTAAAATATTTTTTTCTTCTTGAAACAAGAAAACCATGATAAATGTTTTTCCAATTGCAAGGAAAAAAAATTCATGGTTTTATTGTTTCAATTAAACGTTTCTTATTTAAAAGCAATATTTTCTTCCAAGAAAATTATTTTTGGCAGTGTGACACAAAGCTTGGAGGTAGGGTGTATATAGCGGAGAGGGATGATCAGATTCAGGAGGGTATTCAGATTTAGGAAAGTGGAGATACTGTAAAATGATTGGCAGATGCAATATAACCTGAACAGATGTAAGGTACTGGGGATCGGTAAGAATAATAAAAATAGAGATTACGTGGTGAAACAGGTAATGTTAGAGCATGTCAAACAGGAGGACTGGAATATTGTGTACAGTTTTGGTCACCACACCGGAGTAAGGACGTAACTGCCATAGAGAGGTGTCAGCCTAGGGCTACTAGATTTATTTTGGACCTAGCTGGACTAAGCTAGGGGATGGGGCTGTATACATTGGAAAGGAGGAGGCTATGAGGGGATATGATAGAGATGTTTAAAATAATGAAAGGTATAGACAAAGTGCACTACCGGTCAAAAATTTTAGAAAACCCCCATTTTTCCAGTTTTTACTGAAATTTAAGCAGTTCCAGTCCAGTGAATAACCTGAAATGGTGCAAACCTAAGCGGTAAACTGCCAGAGGTTAAAAAAAAAGAAGTTTAGGTTAACAAAAATTGAAAAATAAACCAATATCACCCGCAGGGTGACCCGCATCTTGCCAAAAGGTGACCACGTGTGACTTTTTTAAGGTCACACTGAGGTGAACAGCGCTGCTATCCACCAGGAGCGACTCCTTGAGGAATATCTGCCTACGAGAGATTCCGATGAGAATCGTTCTACAGAGTAACCAAGAAAAATATGCTTTTGCCTCATAACGTCACCAAATGACGTCATAATGTCTCAAGCTTGACATATCTAGAAAGCACTCATCGAGGTGTTCAATTTGAGGTACTACACGATATGGTTCCTAAAACTTGAAAATTTGACCTTGGGGTTAAATATGTTTGACCTGAGGCGCTAACCATGAAGGTCAAGGCCAATCGCCACCAAAAATTAATCAGCTGAGCGCCAGACCATGAACTATATTCCCATGAAGTTTGAAGACGATCCGATCAAAATTACTAAAAAAATAAGGGTTTCGTCGACTCCCCTGATTTGCACCAAAGTGACCTTGACCTTTGACCTTGACCTTCAAAATGTTGTGCACTGAAAGGGACCTCTATAGGCCTCTGACATGCGAAGTTACAAAAATTTCCGATGATAACTGTGCTCTGCAGAATTTTTTTATAGGTGATTACAGACAAACAAACAAAAAAAAAAAAAACATACAAGCTGACTAACATATCTTGCAAAACTTCGTTTTGGCAAGATAATAATGTAAATTTCAGAATTGTTAACAAAAGGCCCTTTTCAGGAAACAAGTAATGGGTTAGCAACTGCAGCTGTTCTCCAGCAATGGAAGTAAATTAAGCCTTGAGAGTTGATGCAAACAATTCCTACAGGTGTCCCAACTTTTGTTGATTAGTTACAAACCCTCTGTATAAAAGCAGTGTTGGAACAGATTGTGTTGCTACACCCTCTGAAGCATTATTTGGACAATATTGCACAATTTTGAAATTAAGTAAATAAATTGTTATGCTGTTGGTAAGGTGCATATGTGTTGGGCCAAATTGCCATGATGGCCGCAGGTTCCTTGTATTTCCTTGCATTGCACATCGAAAGACGATTGTCCAGGAAGCAATCCAAACTGTTATCAGAGATCATGCTGTTTGGGAAAAGGAAATGCTTTATATAAGCTGCAATGATTGATTTCATGAATAAGCATGTAAGGTTTCAAAAATTTCTCAAGGTTTGCCACCATTGACGCAGCGTCTTTCACACCACTCAAACACGTTACATGAATTATTCGTGCCTGTTTGTGTCCTTTTATGACGTCATCATAAGCAGTAAGTTTCCTGTTTTGATTATTTTCAATTTTGTTTGATTCCCAGACAGTCAGACAGGGTAAAACGATTACCTTAATCATCTCTGCGCATGCGTGGTTGGGACATGATTCTGCACAATTTGCTAAATTCAGAGCCAAAGGATTGCGAAATTGTCGGTTTATGTTCCAATTCGTGTTCTACAGTCAAAATATATAATTCAAATGAAATTGGGTCGTCCCTCAATCATAGACTGAACCAAGTGCTTCTCCCCTCTTTTTTGCTTCATACTTGCATAGTCATAACTTTCTTGTCATGAAACAAAAAGCACCAACATGATAAACAGAACTGCATAAGAGATGCTGAATGGGTACCATATTTTCCGTTCTATAAACCGCACTTTTTTATCGGCAAAAAGGTAAAAGTTGGGTGTGCGATTTATACATGGGTATAGAAACAAATCGGTCTTAAAAACTATCAATGCTGAATTTCAATCATATTCCAAATGAACACTTTTTTTTTTTAGCAGTCGGAACTGCTGTTACGCTCAATTGTGCTGTTTAAATTTTGAAAATCGGTTCAGGTTCAGAGTTTATTTTGCGTTTTATCAACGGTGTGCAGAAATTAAATAAATGAATAAAAACGGAGACACCCAGAGTTTAGGTGTGTGGCATATATAGAGTCTCGTGGCTCTGAACACCCCATTAAACACAAAAGCAGCAGAAGAAGAAGAACACCTGGTCTAACATCAAAAGAAAAATTATTCACAATAGCTAGAATCTAGTAATGGAGCACCCACCTCAAATAATCTTGTGTGGCAAGCTTCCCTCGTATGTCGCGTTCAGGAGGAAGATACTGCCCAAAGACAAGTTTCCACCCGGCGTCACTGTTCGTGTGTAGCAGAAGGGGTGGATAGATGAGGGCCTTGTTGTGGTGACTATCTTTTTACATTCATCATTTTCTACATAAACATCCAATGCAGGCAGAATTAATCCACCAAGCTTGTTCCTTACAAGCTGATGTGATGCGAGCAAATGCTGGATAACGGGGGCATGGTTTAAAAACCATTTTCAATCCTGAGTACTTTTCTATACGGGGGCAGGAAATGGATAGAAAAGAAGGAAGAAGAAGAACCGCACGAGAGCGAGGAGCCATGTGGGACAGTGAAGCTTTAAGAAGTACCCATGCTGCTCAGTTCTTTTGGCTTCCTTTTGTTCTCTTCATTCTTCCTGGCTCTCTTCGTTTTCCTTTGTTTCTATCAACAGTTCCGAACTTGCTTCCCACGGATTACTTGCGTCGCCCAGATGAACTTTTTACTTCGCAGGCCTTTGGACTCGACCCAGGTTTCGAGGAACATTTTGCTGCATCTCGGTAGAATCAGCACAGACGAACTTTCCTATTTCCCGGACTTCGTAATTTCATCAGTTGAAAAAAAAAATCAACATTTCATGACGTTTCCCGCGGGATTTTCGACCCGGATTTTGAGGAGCGTTGGCCTTGTGCATCTTGGTTGAACTTTCACCATTACTCCCATCGCTATGTTTGCTGAGCATTATGTTGACTGGGAGACTGCCGACGTTCATCGGGAGGATGAGAAAGATCGACCTTCCGATGATCTGCGACTGGATCGTCAAGGTGTGGGAGGAGATACCGTCGGACATCATAAAGCAAGCATTTCTGAAATGTGGCATCTCCAACAACATGGATGGCACACCGGATGACATCATTGTGAGGAGGAGGTTGCAAATGACAGTGACAGTGACGGGGACTTGCTCTACCGTGATTCGGACAAGGAGTTACGTGTCCTCTTTGACGAGGAAAGCATTGATGAGGATTTCCTCGGATTTAGCTGAAGAGCTTCATCAAACCCAAATGGCCCTTTTCAGGGCCACAAGTCCACAATAAATATGTATGATACCGGAACGAATCTCTTTTCTTCATTTTTCTAGGAATAAAAGAATCCCCTTTATAAAATTAATAAATAAGAAAGAAAAACAAAAACTTCATGGTGTCCTCTCCTCTCTCTTCAACTTCTTGAAAATGAGAATAAGAATGTTAGACAAAATGAAGCGGACATGGGAGTGAGCATGTCGATAACTCAATGGCTTCGTTCCGTACAAATTTAATGTCCAAACGTATTTAGATGTAGATCAGAAAATAAAATGATCAATATATTCATTTATTTTGAGGGTGAAAAACATCGGTGCGGTTAATATGGTATTTGCTACTTCACTGTAAGATCAACTCATCACTTTCTTATAATGGAGAGGTATAGAGGAGGAATCACCGTAACCTCAAAGAGGTTTCGGTTCATGCTGTCCAAGATGAGCAGATTCGGCGAGTTTAAGCATACAGTAACCTCTTGATTTATGCTGCAGTTTCATTCTTGAAGATAATTGTGTCAATTAAAACTAATTTCCCCATAAGAAATAATGTAATCGGTGGAGGTTAGGGGTTGTGCTGCCTCAACCCCCATCTTTATTGTCCTATTTTTACTATTATGGTGGTTTATTTTTTAAATTGTAATGTTTAACATATAAACAACGAAAAATTGTGGAAAAAAAAATACAGCCAACTGCTGCATGTAATAAATTCTATCAACGAAAAATAGAACAAATAGAGCTACATTCAAAGTGTAGCGCCCCATGCCAAATAAATAACAAATCCTCCAGCACGTGACATTGCTGGGGCGCCTTCGGCACCCAACGATGCCGCTGTGCAGCACATGGAGACGGAATTGGGAGGGAGCGGCAATTATTGATTGACAATTAAAATAATTAATTTCTTAATGTCAGGTCAGGTCAGGTCAGGTTCGATCTGTGACCTGCTACAGGTACCATGTAAACCTGTACTAACCTGTTCCATGGTCGGGTTGTCGGCGACTAAACCGTCTCCCCCACCAGGTTTTCTGGTGAGGAGGGTGTTTGGATATGGACACCCAGCAGGATTAAAAACAAAACCTGTCAAAGGGCGGAGGAGCTCCTTGTGAGCCAACGGCCATCCATATCTAGTGCCCAACTGTGTCTGCGGACGTCCTCCTGCAGTTGGGTTACTTCTTATTAGGAGGTTGGTGGCAGGATTTGCACTCCAGCCACCGTAAAACGCTTCATTCCGCAAAACGCAAAAACGCAAAAAAATCTGAAAACCCACTCCGTGGGAGTACCTCCTGTGCAGCTTCCCTTCGCAGGGCAGCTCACCGGATGATGGGATTGGGGCAAAGCCTTCGG
The DNA here is from genome assembly GCF_056783735.1 of Eptatretus burgeri. Lineage (NCBI taxonomy): Eukaryota > Metazoa > Chordata > Myxini > Myxiniformes > Myxinidae > Eptatretus > Eptatretus burgeri. The sequence continues at coordinate 4,243,394 of NC_140967.1, read as the reverse complement.
GACCCCCAATCTTTGATAAGAGGGAAACCACGGGGTAACATCCCTGGGTCAGATTGTGGGAGAGTGTCGGAGTGGTGCTGAGGTGTCGTCCACCAGACGGTGGTCTCCTTGGGTTAACCTGAGGCGGTCCCTTCGGGTGGGTGCCTGGAATGTCCTATCCCTAAGAGAGGATGATCACCTGTCTCTGTTATCATCTGAGCTCAAGCGTTTGGACATCGGGATTGCAGCTCTCTCTGAGGTTCGGAGACCGGATTGCGGCGAGATAATGGTGGGTGGTTACACCTACTATTGGTCTGGTCGCTCTGATGGTTACCATACCCAAGGAGTTGCTGTAGCTGTGTCCAATAAGCTGACCCCAATGATAACTGAGGTAACACCGGTCAACGAGCGTATTATGAGATTAAGGATTCGTCACTCCTTAGGTGTCATTTCCCTGGTCTCTATTTATGCTCCGACTGAGGCGAGTGATCTTACCGTGAAGGATGCATTCTACGCCACACTCGAGTCTGTGGTTGATCAGTGCCCCAGACGAGATACACTTCTAGTCTTGGGGGATTTCAATGCATCGACTGGAACTGATAGGGATGGTTATGAGGTGTGTGTTGGTCCCCATGGGTCAGGAACTATGAACCAGGAATAGCACTAAGTTCCTTGACTTTGCAAGAAGTCATGGACTTAGGGTGGCTGGTTCATGGTTTCAGCGCCCGCAAGCTCATCGCTGGACTTGGTATTCCAACGCTGGCGGTGTGGCAAAGGAGATTGACCATGTCCTCATTGACGGTCGTTGGAGGATGATCCAGAACTGCAGGGTCTACCGGAGTGCTCAGTTCCTCAATACTGACCACAGGCTTGTTGTAGCAACTCTAAAGCTGCACCTTAAATCCTGGAGAATGGTACCATCCCAGCCTAGGCTGGATGTTGCCAAGCTCAGGGATGAGAGAGTAGCTGAGGAGTTTGCGAACAGGCTGAGTGGACACTTGGGGGTCTGGGTGCTTTGGGGGTCCTGAAGAGTTGTGGAGCACCTTCAAGACCACCGTCCTTGATGTTGCCGGTGGATGCCTTGGAGTTCACCGCAGGGCAAAGAAGAATTTTGTCTCTCAAGGGACACTGGATACCATTGACCAGAGTCGCAGGGCCAGGCTGAATGGCAGAGCTGAGCTGTTCAGGGAGCTGAGGCGTAAAACTGTACGTGCACTGAGGGTGGACAAGGAGGCCTATGTGCGAGGAATCTGTGAGGGGGTAGAGCATCACCTGTGGACAGGTGATTCTCGTCCCGCTTACAGGGAATTCGCGCATTGCGTTCATCCAAGCCCATCCCTCGGAGCACTGCAGTTCGAGCAGAGAGTGGTAGGCTCTTGACAGAGGAGTCTGAAGTGAAGGCCCGCTGGGCCGGTTACTTTGAGCGGTTGTACCAGGCTGATCCCCAGCTGTCGAGTTGGACGTCAAGGGTGTTACAATCCCTGTTGCTGACCCTCGAATCAACTGTGGTCCACCATCGCTTGTGGAAACACGGGCTGCGGTGAACCAGTTGAAACGGGGCAAAGCTCCAGGGATCTGTGGCATCCATGCTGAACTTCTCAAGGCTGGTGGAAATGCTGCACTCGCGTCGTTGCATGCAGTTTTGTGCTCTGCCTGGAACACAGGCATCATCCCAACTGACTGGAAGAGGGGCCTTGTTGTCCCTCTCTGGAAAGGGAAGGGTGATCGCCAAGACTGCAACAACTACCGAGGGGTGACGCTGCTCTCAGGGCCGGGCAAGGTCTTTGCTCGGATAATTCTTGATAGGGTTCGCCACCATCTGCTTGAGCACCAGCGTCCAGAGCAGTCAGGCTTTACACCAAAGAGGTCAACGATTGACCGTATCCTTGCTCTTCGTGTCCTCACTGAACGCAGACGAGAGTTTCGGCAGGGGCTGCTTGCAGCCTATGTTGATCTCTGTAAAGCGTTCGATTCAGTGAATCGGGATGTCCTCTGGAGGATTCTTGGTCTTCGTGGGGTGCCACCGAAACTGATCGATCTGATGTCTGAACTCTACTCTGGTACTGAGAGTGCTGTGAAGTGTGGTGGTACCGCCTCTGACTTATTTCCAGTTGTTACTGGAGTTCGTCAGGGATGTGTACTTGCACCCACAATTTTCAGGACATGAATGGTGTGCATTTTTGGGAGGATGTCGGAGAGAGATCAAGTTGCGGTGCATCGTTTGGCAATGTCAAGATCTCGGACCTTGATTTTGCAGATGATGCAGTCATCTTTGCGGAGACTTTAGACATCCTCTTGGGGGCCCTCGAGGTGCTGAATGAGGAGTCGGAGCCGTTGGGATTACGGATTTCTTGGGTCAAAACAAAGATCCAGGCTTTCGGTGACATCTTGGATGCTGCTGTCCTGTCTGTGTCTGTTTGTGGTGAGGATGTTGAGGTCGTGGATAGATTCACTTACCTTGGCAGTGATATTCATGTCTCCGCAGGTTGTGAGCCGGAGGTCAATAGACGTCTGGGTCGGGCCTGGGGAGTCATGGATTCACTGGATCATGGGGTGTGGCGCTGCCGGTACCTGTGCGGGAGGACGAAAGTCCGAGTCTTCAGGTCCTTGGTACTTCCAGTCTTGCTCTATGGGTGCGAGACTTGGACTTTGACCAAGGATCTGAGACGGAGACTTAATTCCTTTGGTACCAGGTCTCTTCGGAGAATCCTTGGCTATCGCTGGTCGGATTTTGTGTCCAACGAGCGGTTGCTGAGAGAGACTCGGATGAGATTTGTTACCTGCATAGTCCGTGAGCGTCAGCTGCGGCTGTATGGACATGTGGCTCGTTTTCCTGACGCTGATCCTGCTCACCAGATTCTCTCAGCGAGGGAGTCTCATGAGTGGAGGAGGCCAGTGGGCCGACCACGTGCCTCATGGTTGCAGCAGGTTGACCATCATCTCAAGGAGATGGGGATGGGCCTGGCATCTGCCTGGGGGATGGCCAGACGGAGGCCCCTGGAGTACCGGCGGAAAGTGGACGCAGCGACGCGCTGTTCTGGCACATGCTCCCATACCTGACCTGAATTTCTTAATTAATTGGCTAATAGCATACCTAAACCAGCAGTTTCATCCGAATCTTTAACTTTTTGAAAATTAAGCAATTAATTAAAAGATGTAATAATTAATATATTAATTAATTCATCAATAAATCAAAAATACCCTTTCGAGCAAAATCACTTTTTTTGTTGGATACAATATCGAGGCTCGTATGAGAGCCAACACAGAACGTACAACAAGGGGAGCAGGAGACAATAGGGGTGGGAGAGAGAAGAAAAAAACAGTGGGTAACAGAGACATTAGGATATCTGTGGAAGGGAGAGGGATGGGGCAGGGAACATGGGGTATACACTATACAAGGTGGACATTACAGGGACTTTCAGGAAGGAAAGCAGGGAATTTGAAGGAGGTGAGTTTGGGGTGAATTAACGGGAGTAGAAAGGATCATGGTTTTGGTTGGGGGACGATAAGAGGTGGTGGTGAACAGCTGTTTTGAAGACCTGGAGGGAAGAGTGGGACTGAAGAGAGTGTTTGAGTTTATTCCAAAGGTGGGCAAAAGAGAGGAATGAAAGGGTGTAGGTGAGCAGTGATTCGTGATTTTGGTAGTTTTACCAGAAGGAAGTTGCTGGCGGACCTTGAGTGCCCTGTGGAAATATGGGGGGGGCACAGATAGAGATAGATCACCCCCCTCACCCCCCCTGCTCTATCACAGATAGAGCAGGGGGGGCGAGGGGGGTGAGACCAGAGAAGAGACGGACCTGCCTGCGGTGAGAGTGAGAGACCCAAAGACTCAGCCTCATTGTGGGAGATACCAATGATCCTAAATGCCTTGGTTTCCACAGCGTGAAGCTGAGAAATGTGAGACAGGAGCACCAGCCCACAGGGAAAAGTAGTACTCCATCAGGCTGCGGACTAAAGCTTTATACGTGGTCAGGAGCTCACGTATTCCAAGGAAGGACTTTGCACGATTGAAGATACCCAGTCGGTGACTGGCTTTGCAGGCCAGGTTGGAAATGTGGCTTTCCCAGGAAAGATCATGGCAGATCGTGAGACCCAGAAGCTTGAATGAAAGTACTTCTTCAAGAGGAAACCTTTCAAGAGGAAGCAGCGATGTTTCGCTGCTTTAAACTTGGTCACTATCGTGTCTAAAGAGCAGCTTCCTAGCTCAAAAGGTGCCTGAGATATTGCCCAGATTAGAAAGAAAATTAATAAGAAATTCGTAAATCGATAATTATGTAATTGATTAATAAAAAAATAATACTGTTTTTGCCAAAGCACTTGTTCACTATTTTGCCCAAATTTCAGCTTCCTGGCTCAAAGGATGGCTGAGATATCACCTAAACAAACAAACAACCAAACAGAGTGAAAATTGAGTACGCCCTTTCCGCATGCATTGTTGCCGGGCGCCGAAGACATCGTGCAGCACCTGGAGATTGAATAGGGAGTGGCAGTGTCCAAAAATGAAAGAGTTAACACTATGTTGGCTGCTGCTGATGGTGTCTTGCTGGAAATAGTGGAGGGGAAGGGAGTGGAAGAGTTATGCAGGAGGGGGATCATCAGGGTTGGATAAGCCTGGTGTTGGCTTCACGGTTCAGGTGGCTGGCTTAAAATCCCTGTCGTGATGTTGAATTAACACGGATCGGCAAAATGAGTACCAGCTTCATGATAACGTGACATTCCACCAGTGGCACAGCCTCGCCTCCAGAAAATGATGCAGCCAAACAGCAACAGGCTGCATACAAATGAATAAATAAAATAAATCTGTGTCAAATGACCTGGGTGAAGATGGTGGTGTTGATGATGGCGATGGACGTTGAATTGGAGACGGCACGAGATGCGGTTTATCTCGCTGACCGCTAGATGTTGAAGGCTCATCAGCATCGTCCTTCGGATGTTCTTTCCCTTCCTTCAGTGTTGCCTCCCAAAAGCAATGTGAAGCGATGCTTTGCTGCTTTAAACCCAGGTGAGAAATGTACGTCTGACGTGTCATCCTGATCCAATGTCGGCTCGTCTCAAGAACGTCAAAATTGTTTTGGAGAATATCCACCTTCCTCAATAATGTCCTTGAGAAACGCAGGAAGCTTCTCGGCGGCAATGGTGTTGGCAGCAGCAGCCTCTCTGGTCATCTTTAACCTCCGCCATCGAAGATCGGAGGTTACTGTTTTCACCCCCTTTCTGGTTGTTTGTTTATTTGTTTGTTTGTTTGTGAACAGTATTACTCGTCGACGGATTTCGACGAAACTTGGTGGGGCGGTTAGGTATGGTCCAAGGATCATGCCATTCGATCTTGGACTTGCCCCCCCCCCCAACAAAATTTTTTGCAACTTTTTTTTCAACAAAATTTCGATTTCTTTTTTTTGCATTTATACATGTTTTAAGTGATTTCCAACCCCCCCCCCCCAAAAAAAAATGTTGGAGAAAAGAACTATAACTGTCAGCACTGTTGACATCATATTTAATGAATAAGATATAAGGTTCACTTGAGTGACCCAGCAGTATTGGCAGCGGAGGTTTTGCACTCTCCGGAGTGTACCCCCTCTAGTTTTTTAATGTTGTGATGGTTGTAGCGCTTCCGAATGTTCGATACCACCCAGATCGAGTGTGAATTGGCTTCACTTCACCATCATGACTTACCAAGTCTTTTTAAATGTTTCTGGCCTTTTGCTTCGACCACAAGCATGCTGATAGGCACATTTTCCTGGTTTTGGTGTTCAATCCATGTGCTGAGCATGCGTTCCAATTTTTTTCCCCCATAATGGAACTTCTTGCATGTGATGTTTTTGTAGCGTTCACGGAGGTTCCACATTTAGCTCTTTCTTTTATTTTTTTCCAGACTACCTATTTCTTATTGTTCACAATGTGGACTCGCTAAGGCCTGGCACACACTTACTTATCAGCTCTTTCATACCGTCTTAAAACATCCATTTTTACTTCAATCGTGATGTCCTTCCTGTCTTTTGCCCACACCACCAACCTTGCTACTCCACGGACGCTTTCCAGTCGTGATTGCAAGGGTTACGCTTATTGCAGTGGCACAATTCGCATGCAAAGTGGGAAACTCCTCACTAGACGCATCCATCCAAGATGGATGGTTGCCAAAAATTGAGGGGGCAGGAAGGCAATCAGCCAGCATCTGGCTGTTATCGCGAACATGTCTTCATGTTGATGAGTGCGAAAATTTGATCACAGCGTCACTGCGATTTACACTCGAGTCATGTAATTCCAATAGCTCGTGAACGTAAATTAATAAATGGTATAAATGACACACGCACAATTCCAAAAACACGCAAGCAGAACACTCTTAAAATGTGAGCTTATAGTATATTCTTTTATTGTGTTAATTCTTAAATATATGTGGAAATATTACGGGCCCAGACCGGGAATCAAACCCGGGCCCTCTGGCAAAAACCGTACCAGTGCTCTGCCATCTGAGCTATCTGGGCGACCCACTGGCTGAGCAACGCAATTCTTCCACGTATACAGGGGCCACTCTCTTTCTATCCTGTTCTATCCTGTTCTATCCTGTTCTATCCCTCATTATATTACTACTCCCCCTGTGGTGTTTGACAGTGACCATGGATGTGTTCCCCCACAGGTGGGAGTGCCAAGCTGCTCGGGGACTGTTCCCCGAGCTGCTCTTATTGTTGGCAGCGAGTGCCCCGGAAGCAGTGGGGGAAAGAGAGTGGCCCCTGTATATGTGGAAGAATTGCGTTGCTCAGCCAGTGGGTCGCCCAGATAGCTCAGATGGCAGAGCACTGGTACACTCAGCCAGTGGGTCACCCAGATAGCTCAGATGGCAGAGCACTGGTACGGTTTGCCAGAGGACCTGGGTTCGATTCCTGGTCTGGGCAGATAATTTTTTCCATATATATTTATGAAGGTTCCATCCTGTTCATCTCTCATTGTGTTAATTGTTGAATGAACGAATGATTCAGGCTGTTAGTAACTTGAATTACTTTGGCTTTTTGTTGTCTCGGAGATTGTTTACCCACCTAACCCTACCCGTCCCATGTGTACAATGGCCGACTATTTTATTTATTTATTTTTAATTGGCGTTTTTGTGCTGCCAGGTAATTGTGCTTATGAAGTTTGTCTTCATGTTTTTACTGAGCCTGAACGATCCTCCACATTGAGTTTCCTGTTGGATATCATCAAAGAAAGATGGGAGAGGGGTTCAATCTAATCCTGAACCAAGGCTGGAATTTTAGATTCTGTCCAAGATTATCTGCTTACATCAGCGCACAATGATCTGCTTACATCATCATCATTGCCCATTTTATATCTGTAGGAAAACTGTGTCCGGAAGAACTGGAAATATGACAATAAGTACTTCCTATTAGTTTGCAAGGGGTCTTCTTTTTATTGCTTGTATTTGCATGCAAGTGTGCTGGAAATTCTGACCTTTCTCTTCTGCACACACCTTTCTGAACTTACACCTCCCACAACCCTACCTGTCCCATGTGTACAATGGTGACGTGAGATCCAACGTTTGCAAGCAGATAGGACAACAGATGGCTTGAATATAATGTTGATCGAAGGATGTTACCCACCATGGGAAGTAAGGAGTGTTTATTCGATGCATCGTTCCACCTGTCCACTGACGCAGAATGGCACTAGCCTTCACCAGTATGACTAGTTACCCATACCAGCCGAAAGGACAGCCAACTTAAGGTCCCTCCAAAGATATACATACTAATTGATGCAATTCTTTTCTTATGAATTACCAGGGTGGTCGTTTTTGGTCTGGTATGAAATCCAGACACACGTGTGCGTGCGTGCGTGCGCTCACTGAATTATTCTGTCAGCATTTAATATACGCGACAATACATTTTGGGTAAAGCGATCGACGTTCAAACTTTGTCACAACAAAATATCTACCCCTGGCAATTCTTGAGTGCACTGTAATTTGTTTTGATGATATCCATCCAGATCTTTTGTCCAAGTATGTCTCACTATGTCTCTTCGAAAGGACCGTTTACAAAACCCCCCCATCCACTTTCTCAACAATCCTCTGGAAGAAGTCTTTTCTTTCAAGCTTCTGGGTCTCACTATCTGCCATGACCTTTCCTGGGAAAGTCACATTTCCAACCTTGCCTCAAAAGCCAGTCGCCGACTGGGAATCCTCCGTCGTGCAAAGTCCTTCCTCGGCCCTCTTGAGCTCCTGACCACTTACAAAGCTTTTGTCCGTAGCCTGATGGAGTACTGCTCTCCCCTCTGGGCTGGTGCTCCTGCCTCCCACCTTTCTCGACTTCACGCTGTCGAAACCAGGGCTTTTAAGATCATTGGCATCTCCCGCAATGAAGCTGAGTCTTTGGGCCTCTCACTCAATCACCGCAGGTTGGTCGGTGGTCTTTCTGTCTTCTACCGACTCCTCTCCAGCCTTGCCCCCCTGCTCTCTCTGCGATTTGTCCCAACCACATTTCCACAGGGCGCTCAAGGTCCGCCAACAACCCCCTTCTGGTAAAACTACCAAAATCACGAATCACTGCTCATCTTCACTCTTTCATTCCTCTTTTTTCCTGCCTTTGGAATAAACTTCCTCACTCTATTCTTTCCCATTCTTCCCTTCAGGCTTTCAAAACAGCTGTTCACCACCACCTCTTATCTTCCCCCATCCAAATCCTCGATCTTTTCTACCCCCGATAATCCACCCAAGCCCACTTCCTTCAATTCTCCTGCTTTCCTTCCTGAAAGTCCCTTTAATGTCCATCTTCCCCTCGCCATGTTCCCCGTCCCATCCCCATCCCTCTCCCTTCCACAGTTCACCTGTGTCTGTTCCCCAATGTTTTGTCCCTTCCACTCCCGCCCCTCTTGTCTCATGCCTCCTTGCTGTGAGTTGTGTGTTAGCTCTCATACGAGCCTCGACCAAGGTATACAAAAAAAAAAAAAAAAAAAAAAAAAAAAAAAAAAAAAAAAAAGTATTGTTCAGACCTCTGGCTTTATAAATATGGACTTGTACATTGAGGGTTCAAAAGCATTTTCCTGCTTTCCATGCCCTTTAACCGTGCAACCTTTTTCTAATTCCGTGTCTGCTCGGCCAAGTCGGCGCTGCACTGTCAGGACGAACCCTGGGCATGCGGCCTGATTTTGCTGTGCTTTTGCTTTTTCTCTTTTTTTTTTTTTTCTTCAGATTAAACAGCTTGTGTGGCAGCGTTGCTGTTGAATTGGCAATGCACTTTGTGAAGCTTTTCAAGAGATCGATTTGATTTTGTGACGGACTTTTAAAACACCTGTAGATTTAATTTGACAGATCTTTTTACTGTTGTTCAAGTGCAATCGTTTTATCGATTTAAAGTTCTCAGAAACCGGGGCTAATTTTCTGCTGCCTTTTACATTTGTTTAGGACTGTGGTAGCCCCGTGCTTTTTGGTGCCTCTCCGCCGCGCTGCCTGCAGCCGACTGCTCGCTGCCCGCGAGGCCGCTTCCCTTGCCCGGCCTTTGAGCATGCCTCGCCCTGCAAGCGACACAAGCACATTTTTGCCGATGGAGGCCGCAGGCCTAGCCTCGACTTTGAGAAGATGCAACAGGTAAATGTCTTTACGGTGGGTTGAGGTAGCCAGGTATTCAAATAGCCGATCGAGCTCGAGTGTACCGAGACATCGTGAGAAGGTGTTTATGGCATATCGGTACTATGTTACCCAAATATTTATTGCATGTAACATTAGTGTTTGGTGGAATAAATGTGCTCGGTGACACTTGGATTTTTATCTTCCTGCTAAAGAGCCAGTGTGCACAGAATATTTTTAGTTTCGAAATTGTTCAAAAAGTTTGATTTGTTTATTTGGAAGAGTTTATTGCTTTTTTGTGGGGGGGGGAGTCACCACCCGTGATCAAGTCAAAACGTGAGGCGATTGAGAAAGCAGTCTGTCTTTTATGAAAAGGGTGCATAAACCACCTGGAATAGTACGATACGGTCCTGAGGACAAACATCAGAGTGTGTTCTATCCCCCCCCCTTTTTTCCAAACATTATAAATCTAGGGATTCAAAATTCCAGAAAAGTGAAATTAACGTATAACGAATTGGTTCCCTAATTTGTACAATACGTTAAAGTATAATTCTGTATATTGATTCATCGTGTAACGAAGGACGTGTAGATTTGATCACCAAAACTGTCTTCCCATTTTTGTCCCTGTTTGGTTATTATTGGTAACATGCCGAGTTATTATAATGGTGCAAGATGTTATTTTACACTGATAAATAATTATAATGAACGGTTATTTAATTATTAACACGTTTCATTGCACTGCTGTTGTAGAAGCTTCAGAACTCCTTCATAAAACTCGTTTGGGTACCCATTTAGCAATGACGTCGACCATTTGGTTTTTATCTCCAAGCTGACAGCACTGTCTCTGTTTTCTCAGAATAGAACCTGCTTCATGTTTTTGTGGGACAATTTGTTGAATCCTACTACTACTAATCCGCATGCCCAGCTAAGGGGTGTAGTGATGTGTTGGGGGGGGGGGGGCGGGGAGGGGAGAATCTGTGGGGTTGACCCTTTTTCACTTCATTCCCTTTGGACAGGGGGAACGTGAGGTTAAGGCAAGAATTTGTAATTGGTTCTGGGTGCTGGTGATAGCTCACCTATTCTTCGCGACAAAAACCAAAAACTCTGGTATCTGTAACGTTCACCAACTAATGTAAGCAAACGGGGCGCCCTTTTAACGTCCATCCGAGGGACGGCACTCACATTAATGCATCACCCTACCTGTGAAACACCGGGATGATTATTTATAGCTGGGTCAGGATTCAAACCCAGGAATTTTGTGAATCAGGAATGGCTTTATGGGTCCAATTTGGTGGGATGTGGTACCATGTGGCTCAGCTCACCGATTCTACCCCGACCAGGTGAGGCTTACCCTTGGCGATTGCTTTGTGATCGCAGATATTTACTGGTGGAAGGGGGTTATGTTTTCACTCCTGTCTGTCTCTGTCCTGTCTGTCTGTTTCTTTGTCAACTGCCTACATATCACAATTTTAAACTGATCTTCACGAAACTTCACCACATGGTAGAATTTGCCATTAGCAAGAAGCCTCTTGTTTTTGAGGTCTAAAGGTCAACAACGAAGGTGGTATTTGTAAAATCCTCAACTTTCGTCCCATTGACTTGAAAATTGAAGAGTATTTGCATTCCAGGTCATTGAGTTCAACCACCAATTATTTTTGAGGTCAACTTAGGCCGAATTTCTAAAATTGTCAATTTTCATCTGATTGGCTTTAAATTTGAAGAGGAGTTGCATATTGCATCACTGGATTGGGAAACCCACTATTTTTGAGGTCAAAAGGTCAAAGGTAAACTCAAGGTCAAACTTCTAAAATCAATTTCAATCTGAAAAAGAATTTGGGGAGGGGCGGTGGGGGGGGATTGGATTTTGCATGTATCGTGCTTAGCACGACATCTTTTTCTTGTTTGTTTGTGTGCAGGATATCTCAAAAAGTTGTGGACAGATTTGGATGAAATTTGTGGGAGGTTGAGTGTGTGACTTTGACAACAAAAAATTGATTTTGGTGAAGATCGGATCCGAGAATTTTTTAAAGTGATTCTTCACCATTGAAGGATAAGGCCAAAAACGATATTTAGCACAATATCTCAAAAAGTTGTGGACAGATTCAGACGAGACTTGGTGGACACGGGTGTGTGACTCGGAAGAACCGATTCAATTTTGGTGACGATTCGGAACCGGATCCAGGCAGAGATATGTGCTCTACTTGTTACCCTTCTAGTTTATTTTGCAATTCTATTTTCATCATTTTAACCTCCATTTGTACTTGATTACATTAGATTGCTCCAACCCAAAATTAATCGAATTGCTGATGGCAGATGTCACAATCTCACGTCATTGTGCTTGTGTGGCGACACTCCTGATCGGTCTCCAGTACTTGTTGGAAGAGCAAGAAGGTTTATTTTATTTTATTTTATGTTATTTATTTCTGCATCACAATATTATTTACATTTTGAGGTGAATGCAATCCAGAAACAAAATCCTTCAAGGCATGTTTGATATTGTATTGAGATGTTGCCAATAAACCAGTCGGAGAACCTAAGCTGTGGATTTGTTGAGACCTTGAGAGTGTTTTCCAGCTTATAAAACATCACTGCTCAGCATCTCTGGTGTAAATAAGTTAACGCTCATCCTTACAAGTGTTAACTCATTGATTGTTCTTGAGACTAATGGGCCAACTCCCCCCCCCCCCCAAGGTAAAGGACATCCCATGTTATCGACCCTTCCATTATTGTGTTCCAAAACAAACATTGTGGATTTGAGTGAGGCAAAAGATTGGATTTCAGAATAATATGCTCTACAGTTGACAAAAGGCACCTAAGCTGAGTCTTTGCAAGCAATGCCCCACTATTGTCTGTGGCTTGCATACTTGCACTTGGCATCACATGTCTTTCCCAATACAACAAAAAAACCCACAAAATTTTCATCTCTCAGGAGGCTGAGTTTAGGAAGAAGTATACAGCTTTGTGTTGGAAATGAAAGGAAGGACATTGAAACTTAATCCATCCGAGAGACCATTCCATGCTGCTTAGCACTGATGATTATAATTTTCAACCTGATTCCAATGACGCACGAACACGTTCACAAGTAAAAAAAATACAAAAAACAGTCCCTATCGGTGTTCATCTTATCGGTTTTCTGGAATATGTGTTCATCTTATCGGTTTTCTCAAGCAATGGTCTTGCAATTGCTTACAGAAGCAATACACAAACTTGTTAATGAAGCCAACAGAGGATAGATGTGATCACGTGGCTCGGTGATCAGGATCGATCCGATTGATATCGAATGTTAAATCGTTGTGGTGAAAATGATAACATGTGGCGCAGAATTAAGATTGTTAAACTTCCAAACACGATGGAATACCAAGTATGGTATGCATTTGACCTGTTATTGTTATGCTAAAGGGACCATTAATTAGTTCTAACATCTAAAGCACAAACCCATAAATGCATTGACGGTAGTGTAAGGAAATATAAATCACTTTTAAAACATTAATTAATTAATTATCCAAAAGTCCACTTCAAAAAATGCTCTATTCTGTGTCTGTTTTTCATACCAAAGGCCGTGTGAAGTTTTGTTCGAGCTCCACAATCTCGATATACACGTGTTCATTTTACCAGCACTCGTTAATGCGTTGATCACTTGTGAAAGAGAATAGCAGCTGAGTCATTCCACCTCGTATCACTGGAGGCCTCCCAGTTGACCCCCTCAGATTTACTTTAAACTTTCATAAAATAGTTCACAGGTTTCAAAATGAAGCTGCGTAAAATTTTAGGTGCATAGATGCGGTCAACTCCGAGATATTGAGGGTTGAAAATGTGGTTGTGGCCGTATTTTTATGGTCGTTGCGAGCATCACAAAATGAACGGCTACTTTTAAACTCCCACAACTTTTTAAATATCAATGCTAGAGCCTTGAAATTTTCAGATATTATTCTTCTATAACTGCTCTGTAAGAAACAAACATAAAACGGAGTATACCTCTATTAAATTTTATAACCTGATCAGTTGATATCCAGAAAAAAAAATGTTGGTTTTGTATGAAGACCCAATTTTGAGACCCCATACATTTTTATTGACCCATCCCAGAAGCTTGAAATTTTTTCATGTAATAACTGTATGGTAGTAGTATTCAAATACATGTTTACTTTTCTTAATCAGTCATATATAATAGTCATGATCCCTCAAAAATTGAAAATTTTCATTTTCCCCCAAAATTCAGGTGAGGATTGCAAATATATAACAAGGTATACCACTTCAAATTGTTCACCATTGGAAAGAGCATATTCAAGTTTACAAAAGTGTCAAATATCAGTGGTATAATGTTTCTATCAATATTTTAAAAATATTTGAAGAAATGATGTTCCGCCAGTGCTGTGCGCGTTGTGTGTGCTATTTAATGAACAGTCCTTTTACATGTAGTACATATGTGTAGTACATGTAAATATACAATGTACATACATATCATCTGCTATTAGGATACCATGAACACAATACTTTGAAATTTGAATTTGTAGTTCTTTGTTTCTCATTTGTAAATAGCAAGAGCTTAACTCATCTGGCTGGGGCTAAAAATAGAACTCAGGTATAGTGGCTGATCTGCTGATGTCAGTAGTGTATATAGTTACATTCAAGGGAGGACATTTGTTGGGTTCCATTGGTCCATGTGATGAAAGTTATGGATGCTCCCCTAACGTCAACTGGGAGGCAGTACAAGCTCGCACCTGACTTGGAAAAGCAGATCAAGGACCTATTCAAATCATTTACATGAAATGTTTTATTACATTGTGATTGCAGTATGTGATATATTATTGTATTATTAATTTGAATCATAGAACTAATCATTCATGATTACCATGGTGCCTACACCATGCACACACTTCATGTATTCATGACTGTGTTAACAACAGTTTAAAAAAAATAGAAAATGTATTTTTAAAAAATATACCACTATGATATTTGACACTTTTGTAAATTTGAATATGCTCTTTCCAATGATGAACAATTTGAAGTGGTATACCTTGTCATATATTTGCAATCCTCACCTGAATTTCAGGGAAAAATGAAAGTTTTCAAATTTTGAGGGATCATGACTGTATTATATATATGACTGATTAAGAAAAGTAAACATGTATTTGAATACTACTACTACACAGTTATTATATGAAAAAATTTCAAGCTTCTGGGATGGGTCAATAAAAATATATGGGGTCTCAAAGTTGGGTCTTCATACAAAACCAACATTTTTTTTTTCTGGATTTCAACTGATCAGGTCATAAAATTTAATAGAGGTATACTCCATTTTATGTTTGTTTCTTACAGAGCAGTTATAGAAGAAGTATCTCTTAAAATTTCAAGGCTCTAGCATTAATATTTAAAAAGTTGTGGGAGTTTAAAAGTAGCCGTTCATTTTGTGATGCTCGCAACGACCATAAAAATAGGGCCACAACCATATTTTCAACCCTCAATATCTCGGAGTTGACCGCATCTATGGACCTAAAATTTTACACAGCTTCATTTTGATACCTGCGAACTATTTTATGAAAGTTTAAAGTAAATCTGAGGGGGTCAACTGGGAACATTTTCTTAAATTTGGTGATTTCAGATGGAATGACTCAGCTGCAAGATATAATTTTAAAATCCCAACAAGCAAATTACGACGAAACATCATCATTCCGGTGAAATGAAAGGCGTGCACAATAATGCTTCTGGAAACTCCAGTGGCCATGGCATTGAATTCAAAATTGCATGGATGAAAGTTTATACCAAAATAAAAATCAGGACTTTTTATTCAGGAGCAAGGCACGGAATAAATCCACAACACACTGCAGGCAGTCTTCCAAATAAGATTGTATGTAGAGGCCTGCCTCTCCCTGTTTGCTGAAATCTGCTTCCATTTTGTTATTCTTCAATCAGAACATGCAATCTACGCAAGCACTAGCGCTTTGATCGATCTTCCCAACAGATGCGAGGAATTGTAATAACCTCGATCCATCACGTGCAAAATTATTACACAAGCGAGCAGCGAGCATTCTTAGCAATTACTGATGTATATCTGATGTGATGTGAAGAACGATGTGCACATCCCAACACAGAACGTTCAAAGGAACCGTCGTCTTGCTGAACACGCTCTAATTTGCCCAGCCACGTGGATATGTAACCACACAGATCCTCCAAGAAGCGGTAATTTCCACATCATACCTGCCCGGTCGACGATGTGGCGTTTACGTCTCGGCATGTCCGCGAATCCTTCGAGCAATCCGGATAATGACAGTCATTACGGCACAACGGTTTTGTAAATCGATTATACATCAATGTACACAATTGTGTTTCAAATCGTGCTCGCCGATTTAACATCCGACGACTGCTTTGTGCCTAGCTTCTGCAAAACTGTCTTCAGCAGCATTTGCATGTTGCAAATGCATTGGGTTTCGCAAACACCCTTTCACATGATTACCATTTTTGTTTAATGTGAACTGATGCAATTGGTCACGCAGTCACAACGGTTAAAACAAATTAATTAATTAACCTCACGGTCTTGGCAATGCATGTATGCAGGCCAATTATGCGAAGGAGCTGTGTGGTGCGAGAACAGGCCCAAACTTGAACGGACGGGTTTATTTTTTAATTCCAATTGGAGATTACTTTGAGAGATTGTCATCAAGTAACATTGTGTGTTTTGCCATCACATGAAGCATGGATTGACCTTGTCGCGAAAGTTCTAAAAAGGCCAGATTGTCGAAAATGGCATGTAGCAAACATTATAGACATGTTCACACAACTGTGAGCGTTTCCAAAGCTTACAAGAATGGTGCAAAACCAACCCCAAAGTCTGGCAGTTGATCAAACTATAGTTCATCCAAACATGACATCCCACCTGATTACAAATCATGAATGTTCAATGAGTTTACATATCAAACACAATCGATGATTTGGCTCCGTGCATTGTCTCATGGCCTAGTGTGTTCAGAATAAATACAATCTGTTATCTTGTGTTAATAATTATTTTTAATTTGTGATGCAAGTAATACTGGGCAGTCATCCGTGATGACGAAATTCAAAATAAATACTTCATTGTGCAATCCTACTATATTAAATAATGTGTGTGTTTTGTTAGTTATGTAGTATGTGTAATATATGTATGATCGCATATCAAGATGTGTAAAAAATCACTTGTGCGTGTGTATGTATGCGAGGCCGCCAATGGTCATCATCTCCACGTGTGAGTCCCCAGTACTGAAGCATTCATCCTCACCACAGCAAGGAACCACGATTTGTGGATCAAGCCGTCTCTATCCATGCTCCATTTACCCCTCCGTCCCCGAAGTGGCTTCTCGGTCTTGTCCTTCCTCGACAGGTTCAAGGATGCAAAACCCAAGATGGACAGGGTGCCAGGCCGTGTCCCAAACGCATGCCGATCGGCGCAACTCCGGGTGCCCCCCCCCCATCAAAGCTGCTGCCCCCTGGCTCAGTTCTCGTTCCCATCAAAGTCTTATTTGATGTGGTCCTGGATCCCATGAAACTTGATCCTATGCAGGTTTGAACTTTTCAAACAGGGAGTCGCAAAAGCTCAGGCCTTCGTTCTCAGCATGATGGGGTCAGAAAAACCCAGCAAGCTGCTTGGCCAGACCACATCCCTGGCACCACATTCGCAGCCCTCGGCATCGCCAACGCTGCCGTCCACAGCTCGCTTCTCATTCCCATCAAAGTCGTCATCTTCAGCGCGCTCCTCGATCCCACAAACCTCGGTCTTTCTCGTCCTCTGGTGGGAACTTTGCAAGAGGCAGTTCGACAAAGCTCAGACCTTCCCTCCCAGCAGCACGAGGTCGACAAGTCCCACCAAGCTGTCGGGGCAGGCCACGTCACAAATTCATGTTGGACGGCATGATACTGGGCGACTTGTGCGCATCTCATCTCATAAAAGCTTCCGTTTTTGGCTGTCTTCACTGTATTTGAAACTGATGTATTTGACGTGGCCCTCCATCCTTTTCCATCCCAGGCAAGAGGGAGGCAGCACATTATGTCACGACGCACAAGTGCGCACACGTACATGCATCTGAAAAATCCTATGAAAAAAGAGGGCTGGACTGATCTGCACCAAATTTTGCATATGTGTTGCTGGTAGCCAGGGTCACGTCATGGGCACAACCCCCCCCCACCCCCACTTGTGATGGGAGAGGGGAAGACTACTTACGATTTTCGCCTGTGCACATGCTACATTATAAGTGGTTTACTGCTCCCTGCTGCAAACGGGGGATCATTGGCCACGGCACAAAATGTATTTGCCCTACCTCCCCCACTATCCCCTCCTCCTCCCTGCTCCCCCCCACTCCCCACCCCCCCTCTCCACTAGGCTGCTTCCGAGAGGAGCGGGCGTATTTAGTGCATAGCTATTGTGTACAGCATCTGGATGGTGGTTGCATCATTCTCTGGGGGTGTGGCTGTGCCGCTGATGCAGTGCCTTCTTTTACCAGTACAATGGCTTTTTACCACATGACTTCAATGGCATCATCTGATCGAGCGAACTTGGGCATTAGCAACAACTCTTCTCCACAGATCCCTTCTCTCCATCCAGCCTGGCAACTCCCGCCTGCCAATACCCAAATCGCGCTCGAGAGTATCGATGTAGGTTAGGGCCGGTCTACTTCGTGTTCTGTGACCGTGCAATGGTTCCCATAGGATAGCGCTATGGACAGTTTCCTCCTGGCTTCTCCAGCAATGTCCGCTGAACCTAAGACGCCTGTACAGTAATGTCTGTGATACCTGTGGTAGTATACCATATAGCTCACTATTTGTCAGGTGCAGGTCAGGTCAGGTATGGGAGCATGTGCCAGAACAGCGCGTCGCTGCGTCCACTTTCCGCCAGTACTCCAGGGGCCTCCGTCTGGCCATCCCCCAGGCAGATGCCAGGCCCATCCCCATCTACTTGAGATGCTGATCAACCTGCTACAACCACGAGGCATGTGGTTGGCCCATTGGCCTCCTCCACTCACGAGGCTTCCTCGCTGTGAAAATCTGGTGAGCAGGAGCAGAATCAGGAAAACGAGACATCTCCATACAGCGCAGCTGATGCTCACGGACTATACAGGTAACAAATCTCGTTTCAGTCTCCCTCAGCAGCCGTTCCTTGGATACAAAGTCCGGCCTACGATAGCCAAGGATTCTCCAAAGAGACCTGGTACCAAAGGAATTAAGTCACCATCTCAGATCCCTGGTCAGAGTCCAAGTCTGGAATCCATAGAGCAAGACTGGAAGCACCAAGGACCTGAAGACTTGGACTTTCATCTTCCTCCACAGGTACCAACAGTGCCACACCCCATGATCCAGTGAATCCATGACTCCCCAGGCCCGACCCAGACGTCTATTGACCTCTGGCTTACAGCCAACAGACATGAATATCACTGCCAAGGTAAGTGAATCTCTCCACAACCTCAAAATTTTCACCACAAACAGGTACAGACAAGACAGCAGCATCCAAGATGTCATTGAAAGCCTGGATCTTAGTTTTGACCCAGGAAACCCGTAATCCCAGTGGCTCCGACTCCTCATTCAGCACCTCAAAGGCCCGCAAAAGAATATCCAGAGTCTTCGCAAAGATGACTCCATCATCTGCAAAATCAAGTTCAGAGATCTTGACATTCCCAAACAATGCACCGCAGCTTGATCTATCTGACATCCTCCCCAGAATTCAGTTCATACAAGTACTTCTCAGCGCTTGTATGGAATAGATTCTGAAGAACAGAAAGAAAAAATAAAACGATGAGCACACGCCCCTGACTAACTCCAGTAACAACTGAAAATAAGTCGGAGATGGCATCACCACATCTCACAGCACTCTCAGTACCAGAGTACAATTGAGACATCAGATTGATCAGTTTTGGTGGAAACTGACGAAGACCAAGAATCCTCCAGAGGGCATCGCGATTCACTGAAGTAAATGCTTTACAGAGATCATCATAGGCTGCAAGCAACCCCTACCGAAACTCGTCTGCATTCGATGAGGACCTGAAGGGCAAGGATAGGGTCAATCGTTGACCTCTTTGGTCAAGCCTGACTGCTCTGGGTGTTGGTGCTCAAGCAGATGGTGGTGAACCATTTCAAGAATTATCTGAGCAAAGACCTTGCCTGGCACTGAGAGCAGTGTCATCCTTTGGTAGTTGTTGCAGTTTTGGCAATTACCTTTCCCTGTCCAGAAAGGGACAACAAGGCCCCTCTTCCAGTCAGTTGGGATGATGCCTGTGTTCCAGGCAGAGCATGGAACTGTATGCAATGACATGAGTACAGCATTTCCACCAGCCTTGAGAAGTTCAGCATGGATGCCACATATCCCAGAAGCTGAACCCCTTTTCAAGCGGTTCACCGCAGCCTGTGTTTACACAAACGAAGGTGAGTCACAGTTGATTGGAGGGTCAGCAATAGGGATAGTAATACCCATGACATCCAACTCAACAGATGGTGGATCAGCCTGGTACAACTGCCCAAAGTAACCAGCCCAGCAGGCTTTCACTTCGGACTCCTCTGTCAAGAGTCCACCACCCTCCCCTCTAACTGTAGTACACCGAGGGTTGGGCTTGGAGGAACGCAATGTGTGAATTCCCCTGTAAGCAGGACGAGAATCACCTGACCACAGGTGATGCTCTACCCCCTCACAGAATCCTCGCACATAGGTCCCCTTGTCCACCCTCAGCGCACGTGCAGTTTTACACCTCAGCTCCCTGAACAGCTCAGCTCTGCCATAAAGCCTGACCCTGTGACTCTGGTCAATGGTATCTGGTGTCACTTGAGAGACAAAATTCTTCATTGCCCTCCTGTGAGTTCCAAGACATCCACTGGCAACATCTATACTAGGATGGTGATCTTGAAGGCACTTCACATCTTTTCTGGATTCCCCAAAGCACCCAGACCCCCCAAGTGTCCACTCAACCTGTTCACAAACTCCTCAGCTACCTTCTCATTCTTGAGCTTGCCAACATCCAGCCTAGGTTGGGATGGTATCATTCGCTGGGAATTAAGCTTCATCTTCAGAGTTGCTACCACAAATCTGTGGTCGGTATTGAGGAACTGAGCACTTTGGAAGACCCTGCAATGATGGATCATCCTCCAGCCACCATGAACGAGCACGTGGTCAATCTCCTTTGCCACACCATCAGCGTTGGAATGCCTAGTCCGGTGATGATCCTGTGGGTGCTGAAACCATGATCCAGCCACTCAAAGTCCATGACTTCTTGAAATTCAAGAAACTTGGTGCTATTCTGGTTCACAGTTCCAGACCCATGGGGACCAACACATGTCTCATAATCATCCCTATCAGTTCCAGTCGATGCATTGGAATCCCTTAAGATGAGAAGAGTGTCTCATCTGGGGCACTGGTCAACCACAGACTCAAGCATTGCATAGAATGCATCCTTCACGGTGAGATCACTCACCTGAGTCAGAGCATAGTTACAGAAACTCATTGGGCATGGTAACCATCAGAGCAATCAGACCAATAGTAGGTGTAACCACCCGCCTTGATCTCACCACTATCTGGTCTCCGAACCTCAGAGAGTGCTGCAATACCAATGTTCAAACGCTTGAGCTCAGCTGATCAGAGACAGGTGATCATCCTCTCTTCAGGATAGGACATTCCAGGCTCCCACCCGAAGGGACTGCCTCAGGTTAACCCAAGGAGACGGCCGTCTGGTGAACAACACCTCAGCACACACACGATCCCATGATGCCAACTATGTGTCGAGACTGATGTCAAATAATGGGGGCTAGACGTCGAAGCGACTTGCGACATGGTTGATGCAGCACCAGCAAGTTGTAGCACGCGGAGACGAGCTTTCGCTGGTAGTGGCACATTGTCACAACTTCCATCACACCTTCGCGTGGGAAAACATGGCAGTTAAAGTCTTGGCACCTGGCCGGGCCAGGCGGGAAATTCTCTAAGCATGGCGTTTGGGCACACGGTTGACTAACCTTCACGTCGACCTGCATGCTGCCTATCTAGGATTACGCAATCACCCACAGCCCCCACCTGTGGGTGCGAAGGCCAAATCCAATACACAAATACGGATCAGTCATGGAACACGTGATGCTGAACCGGTGACCCAAACATCCAAACCGGAAGCAAATCCACCTTCCAATCCCACTCTCTTTATTAAATCTGTCCCAACCCTCGCACTCATTGGTCCACCTCGCAGCCCAATTGTGACACATTGCCATTCCCAGCGGACATAAGTACAGCTTATGTCTCTGCAGCTGCACATGCGGTGTATTAATTTTTTTTGCCTCTGACGGAAGATAGTGGTCTTCTGAAACGTCATGATTTGAACAAATAATTTTATTATTATTTTACTTTCCCTCTTTCCCTCTTTCCCTCTTTCCCTCTTTCCCTCTTTCCCTCTTTCCCTCTTTCCCTCTTTCCCTCTTTCCCTCTTTCCCTCTTTCCCTCTTTCCCTCTTTCCCTCTTTCCCTCTTTCCCTCTTTCCCTCTGTATGTGTATATCTATGTATGTATATCTATGTATATCTATCTATATATCTATCTATATATATATATATATATATATATATATATATATATATATATATATATATATATATATATATATATATATATATATATATATATATATGTAACAACAGACCATCTTCCTAGCAAAGGAAGACAGACAGACCGTTATAACCCTTAAAGTGAAGGTCTTTCCTTCAGAGAAATTGCAAAGGAAGCCAAAGTGCCAGTGAGTACAGTTTCCTACACCATCAAAAGGCACTTGGAAACTGGAGGAAAATCTGACAGGAAGAGGTCTGGCAGACCCAAAGCCACAACACAATCAGAAGACAAATTTCTGAGTGTCAACAGTTTGCGTGATAGGCGGCTCACAGGACAGCAGGTTCAAGCACAACTTATCACTGGTCGAAGTAAGGAGGTCTCAGTTTCAACTGTGAAGAGAAGACTTCGAGCTGCAGGTTTGACAGGTCGAGTGGCAGTAAGAAAGTCATTGCTAAGATGGCAAAATAAGGAAAAGAGGCTTTCCTGGGCCATGAAGCACCACCAGTGGACTACTGAAAACTGGAACAAGGTCTTATGGACTGACGAATCAAAATTTGATATCTTCAGTTCATCACGCAGGGTTTTTGTACGCCATAGAGTAGGTGAAAGGATGGTTCCTCAGTGTGTGACACCAACTGTCAAACATGGAGGAGGAAGCGTGATGATCTGGGGCTCTTTTTCTGGATCTAGAGTCTGCGACTTGCACTGAGTGACTATCGCCCCAAACCAAAAGGGTTTCCACAGCATTTTGCAGTGCCATGCAATACCCTATGGTCGATGCCAAGTTGGTCAGGGGTTCATCCTGCAGCAAGATAACGACCCAAAACATACCTCCAGGCTATGTCAGAACTACCTCAGAAGAAAAGAACAAGACGGTAGGCTTCAAATCATGGAATGGCAGCACAGTCTCCAGACTTAAACCCCATCGAGCTGGTTTGGGATGAACTGGACAGAAGGGTGAAAGCAAAGCAACCTACAAGTACAACACATTTGTGGGAACTTCTGCAACAGTGTTTGGAAGAACTTTACGAACAATATTTGATTTCCATTGTAGAAAGAATGCCGCGAGTATGTTCGGCTGTTATATCTGCCAAAGGTAGCTACTTTGATGAGTCAAAAATTTAGATTAAATTTTGTTCGACAAAACGATTCCATGATTTCTTTTTTTTACCTGCAATTGTTTGTTTGTTCTCTGCTTTAATTTCAGAGTACATTGAAACATTAAACTGCTTACATTTTAGCAAAAACTGGAAAAATGGGGGTGTTCTAAAACTTCTGACCGCTCGTGTGTGTGTGTGTGTGTGTGTGTGTGTGTGTGTGTGTGTGTGTGTGTGTGTGTGTGTGTGTGTGTGTGTGTGTGTGTGTGTGTGTGTGTGTATATATATATATATATATATATATATATATATATATATATATATATATATATATATATATATATATATATATATATATATATATATATATATGTCAGATACTGTGCAACTCCAAACCATTGGTGGTGAAAGTGCCGGCACTGATTCCAATCCAGCCCTTGCTACACAATACCTGGAGCGATAAGTGTTGTCTTCCATGGGGAACATTATCAACTGCTTTACCAAACACAATCTGGAGTTATTAATGGTTGGCATTCGGGCACAATGATGGTTGTTATTCTCTGACCTGAGACAAACGTGACTTCACCGCCACAACGCACATACTCTCTGTGGCTCCTGGAGGAGCTATCTCGCAGCTCGAATTACCAAAGATATAATTTCAGATGCTGTCACAAGTGCATGGAAAATGCAGTCACTGACCAGTAACAGCACGTGTGACAAGGAAGAATTGATTTGATTTTGGTGAAGATTCAGAACCGGATCCAGATATGAGAAATTTTTTAATCTATCAAGTGATTCTTCACCATTGAGAGTTAGGACCAAAAACGATATTTAACGTGATATTTCAAAAAGTTGTAGATGAGTTATGACAAAACTAGGTGGATGAGTTGGTTAGGTGACAAGAACAAGCTGATTTGATTGCAGTTCAGGTCCAGATCCAGATCCGACCTATCGGTGGGATACAATGAAACGGAAGACCAAGAAGGAACCCGAAGAAGTAAAGAGCAAAGATGGAGTCATCAGGAGGAACCTGGATATGATTCGGGTTTCAGCAGCTACTCCACGACCCTCAAACCCATTCAGGTGCAGCCAAGTGAGCCTCACAGAAAATTTTCTGCAAGAATTCACTTCTCCTTAGACAGATAGATGAAAGAGAAGAAAAAGCAAGAATTAGAATGAATAAAGAGAATTATAAAAAAAATAAATAAAATTTAGAAAGACATGGGAATGGAACAAAGACGTCGGGAAGAACCTGGAGAGATCGATTTCAGCAGTTACTGCCCAGGCTCAAATGCAGCAACAAAACGTAAGCTGTTCAGCCTCACGGATGTATGCGCTCCTACCTAGTGCCGTTCTAGTTCTTCCCATGTTTCAATCCCTGAGTTCCATTTCTTTCTTTTTATCATTGTTGTCAAATGTCATTATCCCCACAGTTTTGAAAACGGTGAGGGGAGGGTCTTGTAATCGGCGTCTGTCTGTCTGTCTGTCTGTCTGTCTGTCTGTCTGTCTGTCTGTCTGTCTGTCTGTCTGTCTGTCTGTCTGTCTGTCTGTCCGTCCGTCCGTCCGTCCGTCCGTCCGTCCGTCCGTCCGTCCATCCGTCACGCTATCTCCTTGTAAATAGTTTTGCAGAAATTCACCAAGTTTGGTAGTTATGATCACCACTTGACACAAAGGTGCAACTGACAGTATCATTTTTGGCCACACCCTCTGGGGTGTGGTCAAAGGGTCAAATATCAAAAAATGTAATGACAGGCACATTTTCAAAACATTTTTCAGTGAAACTGAATATTCAATCAGCAATGGGGGACACATGAAATATCTGACGATTTTTTTTTGGATTTGACCCCCATTTTCATGCCCCAGGATACTTGAGGTTACAGGGGTCAAATGGATTTATTTTATTTTTCACTCAAAATTTGATATTGGGTCATTCCTGCTGGAACCTTTTGCGGTGTTTCATCTTTGCTCTCGGTCGGAAGTGTGGGGATCTCCGATGGCGCGCCGTCAACTTCGTTCTAGTTAAATTTAGTTTTGTCTCTGATCCAAGGCCTTCTCTTCTTGTCTTTTCTTCTTTTCCTTCATTTTATTATCAATGTGTGTTGTTTTTTTTTAGATCCTCGTGGAGGATCTATGTCTTACTCACGTTGTTGTTCTTCATCTTCTTCTTGTGGATTTTTTTGTTTCACAACCTACAGTTTTCATCGAAACTTCCTGAAACTTGGCATATATATGTAAAAACACCCTGCGCGGACACTAACCATCTCCGATTTTGAAAATTCCTCCTAGAAAAAAAGTTATGACGTCAAAATATCTCCGCTAATGGAAATCGCCTAAAACATTATCTCCGAAACTAGGCAAGCTTTTTGAATTCTGCTTGCGGGAATCGAACGGCATTAGCAGAGATGAATTGCCGCACATATGATACATCACTATGACGTCGTATCAATTTTTATGACGTCATTCCTATTTTTGACTTTTTGTTTCACAACCCAGAG
This sequence comes from Eptatretus burgeri, assembly GCF_056783735.1. Classification (NCBI taxonomy): domain Eukaryota; kingdom Metazoa; phylum Chordata; class Myxini; order Myxiniformes; family Myxinidae; genus Eptatretus; species Eptatretus burgeri. The sequence continues at coordinate 4,217,748 of NC_140967.1, read as the reverse complement.
TTTTCATCGGATCTTCGTGAAACTTGCCATGTATCTGCAGAAAGCCCACGCACAGGCAGTCACCATCTCCGATTTTGGAAATTCTTCCTAGAAAAAAAGTTGACGTCATAATATCGCCGCTATTGGAAATCTACTCCATTATCTCCGAAATTAGGCAAGCTGTTTGAATTTTGTTTGCGGGAATCAAGCCGGGCATTAGCACAGAGAATTTATTGCAAACCTGATACATCACAATGACGTCATATTCGTTTATATGACGTCATCATTAAGAGGACGAGGATCTTAGCTCATTTGAGCTTGTTTTTCTTCTTAGTTTCTTTTATACTCTCTCAGGTTCATGAAAGAGCTGATACATAATTAAATGTATGTCCATGATATTAGGAGATATAGATGTACTTCAAATGAATTAAGACACAAGTAATGACAAATCGGTTCACAGTATATGGAATGTATACCTGAGATCCCAGATGACTAGACAGCTGCTCAGATGGGTACAACAAACAGGGCATCACTTTTCTCAAGGCAGAGCAGTGTATGAATGAAAGGTTTGGTTATGAACATGTTATTTGTCACCGTAAATGATGTTTGAGTTGCTGGTTCTGATGCAAATCAGTTTTCATTTGTCGATACCAAATACCTATGAGAAATTCTGGTCATGCATGTGGAGTTCGTGTAAAATCTTGTGCGATCTCTGGTGTGGGTAGGCACGTTATTGTTGCTAAACATCATCATTCCTGTCTCATGCTGTTATGAACCTGACGACGTCAAAACGATACGATCATTGATTCGAGCTTCCCTTTGAAGCTGCTGAACCACTGATCAAATAGGGAAATGACCTAGCCCTCTCAAGCCCACCAGGAAAGGAAGACTAGAAATCCAAACTTGCAAATGAGAAGTGTGGAGAAACTTTGCGATATTTTGTAATCACCTTTGGAGTTTACCTGGAAATATCACTCAAGCTTTGATCAGTCCCTTCTCATGTTGTTTTTGTTTTTTTAAACCAGAATTGCTTAACGATGGGACAGCTTTAAAAAGAGCAACATTGCTATTGGTTTTGACCAGATATTTCTTACACACAACGATGGTGAGGAACATGCTTGATTTGCCAACGAATGTGCGTGATGAACTTGCGATGAGATTAAAATTGCCAAATGGTTTTCTTTAGTTGAGTACACCAGTAGCCATGTTGCAAGGTCGACTTTCTCTCACGAGTTCCACAAACCTTTGCAAACCCAGACTTGGTCTGGTGGAGTCCGAATTTTGGAGAGGTTTGGAACTGGAACGCTTGTTTTCGAATCCGTAATATTTTGCCCTCGAAGGCTGTTCTCACTGCGCTGATCTTTGCCTGTGCCTCGTGGCCTGCTCAGGCTTGCCTTGCAGCCTGTCCCTTGTGCTTTGTGTGCACATTGCCTGAAACGCATCTGCACGAGATCCTATTTTGATTGCTGGTGTGTCCAGCCCGGTCTCCTGGTAAACACCGAAATGCTGAAATTGGATCCTCGGCAGCTCTCTCCGTTATCCTTCTCGGCAAGAAGGAATAATTCCATGCTGGAATCTGGGATATTTGGGTCATGTTTATATGGATTTCTACAATGTATTATTCAGCTGGAACCCCTCTCGGGCTTTTCACTTTTGTAAAAAGAAGAAGGAAAAAAATAGAAGCTGCTATTTGGCATAGGCTGTGTGCAGCACTTTATAATCCTCATGTATGGATGTTGAAACAGTGGTGCTCAACATGATATATGTTTAGGTACACGATGGGCCTGCCCTTAAGGCACGTGTCCGTGATACAGTATATTCTTTCTTGGAGTGGGGGTGACACAGCTGTGATCTATCATGCATGAATGAGCCAGCACAAGGATGGGACCTGGAATTGGAATCGAGCTTGGGATTTCATCAAACCTGCAACATTCAAGGACAAGGAGGCAGTGAGTGGCACAATCACCACTTCAGCTGTTTTCACCATGTCTGTCAGCAGCTGTAATGTTTGGAAGTTTTTGTGAAATGTATAGGGTGGCTCGTTGTAAACCCACACACACACACACACACACACACACACACACACACACACACACACACACACACACACACACACACACACACACACACACACACACACACACACACACACACACACACACACACACACACACGTTCGATACAATATTGTACTTTGGGTTGAGGTGTCTTTTCCACCCTGCCCCCCCTCCCCCTCGTTTACTTTCCCCAGCAAAGATCGTGTCCGTAAGGTTTTACCGTCGCGGACACGGAGGATTTTGGTGTTATTGGTAAACTGGTTTGAATGGGGTGTATCAAATCACATTTTACAACCTCAGAAGCCATCAAAGTGCGATTATAACAACCAGCCGTGGGGCTTTTGGGACATCAATGTTTGACGTCATGAGTACGCCGAAGGTTCGTGTCTGAACACGCCATCGTCCCAGACTCCCTCAGCTGATGCATAATGCATGGTGCAGTTGTTTGTAGAAATCTTTATCTGTACGACTTCTCTGATCAACGTTTTGGTCTTTATTCATCGTTAATACAAAGATGATGTGGAGTCGACCATTGCTGGACTCCACCGGATAACTGGCTATTCGTAACCAGCGATTATGACTGGAGTGTGGTCACGAGCAGTAATTGTACTATTCAGGTGGAATCCCAATGATACCAGCACTCACTAATTACACACCTGCTTACCTCTATCCAAACAGTGTAGCTTGTACTTGACCTCGATGTTCAATGCTCCATGAGAACTGTATTCTGAAACATTTTCACGAAATATAACGAGAGGTTTTGGTAAAACTTGTACATCTGTATCGTCGTACATTATACGAGTACCGTGTGTGTGCCACGAACGAGTGTTTGGTTTTCAGAAAAGGCCGCAGGTGTCTGAGTGCAAGAGTTGGACTTCCCACCTGGAGATGTACTGTAAGTGGTTACCGATGTTTTGTTTTCATCGTCATCATCTGTTTTTGTTCTCTGTAAGTTACCACTGATGATCAAAACTTAATTTTATTGAAATGCTTTCTTGACAGAGATCTTCTAACAAAGAGAACTGATTGTACGCAAATACTTCAGTGTGGCTCGGCAGGTGTGGAATTGTTTAATGTATTTTGTTTTATATTTGGGCCAATAGGATAGCTCGGGGATGGCGTGCTTGCCTTCAACCTGTAGTAATCTGACTAAAGCTGTCATCCTTGTGTTTTGTACACAAAGCGTTGTGAAGGATGGCCTGATGACAGATACAAGGGATGTTGAGTTGTCCCTTCTGCTGCCATTTGCTCATGGACGTTAAAAATCCTGCTGTACCTTTTTGAAAGAGTAGGCCATCGTGTCCCGGTGATATGGTGAACTTCTAAACCCCCTGCACGTGCTTCCTGGGTATGATGATGATTTTGTGATCTCTAAAAGTAGCTGTTTATATTTGTTTGTTAGAATGTTGTATGTTAATACAGTGTTGTTCATAAAGGTTAAAATACGAGGAACTTCAATGCACGAGGAGCACATTAGTTCATTCAAGCGTGCACAACCGTGCCAGCATCTTCGTGCCGTACTCCCCCATCCCCACTACTTCCCGATACCGATCCAACTCTATTTTTAAACGATTCACTGACTCCACAGTTAGTACCCTTACAGGGAGACCACTGCATGCATTTACCGCTCTCTGTGTGAAAAACCCTACTTGCCTTACTACTGTCATATTTTCATTATTCTTCCCCATTCTGCTGAACAACTCTTCTTCACTTATCTTCCACTCTTCATCCTTGCTATAATACACGGACCGGTGTGTGTGTGTGTGTGTGTGTGTGTGTGTGTGTGTGTGTGTGTGTGTGTGTGTGTGTGTGTGTGTGTGTGTGTGTGTGTGTGTGTGTGTTTGTCACGCTAGTCTTCCTACATTTCTGTGCTGATTACATCCAGACTTGCTATATAGCTTCAACAAGACCCCAGATAGTGTATAGGGGTGTTTTTATCTTTCCCAGTGGTCTGGGAGGTTTTTTTTGGAGGGGGGGGGGAGAGTTGGGGGGGGGAGAATGCAAATTCTCCATGTAAATGTGTATCATGTCACGCCACTTCCAGGTGGGGGGAAGGTATTACAAGTCTTCACCATTTACAGGACAGTATTCCTGTCCCCACGTTTTTCCAGTGCAGTGGGGTGTTTTGAATTATAAACAGTAGGTATGTTTTTTTCCTTCATGCACGTAACCTGGGTTATTTATTTTGCCTGTACACCACCCAAATAAAAGGTATGCCTCAGAAGAACGTGTTGCATGCTTGGAACAAGATCAGGTGCTCTGCTAGTTATCTTAAACATCTCCATCAGATGCCTGGGAAATGACCTCCCTTTTAATGTTTAAAGCCTCGTCTCTTTCAGCTGTTCCTCATAGCTTAGTCCAGCTCGGCCCAGAATCCATTTAGTTGCACTACACTGAGCCCTCTCTTTGGCATGCATGTCTTTCCTCGCATGTGGTGACCAAAACTGTACACAATAGTCTAGATGAAGCCCTCACTGAATTCCTATACAGTGTTAACACTACCTCTTTTAATTAATAATTTATTCCCCTGCAAATACAACTTAAAACCCTGTTACCTTTACCTGTAGCTACCTGGCAGTGTGCTTTCCCCTAAACACCGCCCCTCCCCCTATATCTATTACCAAGCCCGGATCGTTCCTGTGCGACACGCTTACATTATGTAATCTCTATTTTCATTATTCTTCCCCATCCCCAGCAGCCTGCGTTTCCTTGTGTTAACTCCATCTGCCAATCTTTCACCCAATCCATTCAAGCATATTATGTGTATTAAAATATGGAACACTTCACTGTATCTCAGGTGCAAAAGGAGTATTCACAAAACCTTTGTTTGTTTGTTTTCTTTTTCGATTTGCTGTCTGATTTGCTTTATGATCTCATTTATATTGTGGTTGAGGTTCAATTCCCATCATTGTTGTTAAATGGGATGCGTTTACCAAGAGAGCAATCTGTGGTGGGCATGCAGAGGAGCGAAGTAGCTGTGGAACATCTGCTTATTGTATAGATATGTAAATCTGGGCCCGAACCGTACTCTTCCTTTCCCTCTCTTTCCCCCTATTGCCTCCCAAACGTCTTTCCCTCCTTTCCCCCCTCCTCCCATGTTTGTCCTGCCATCCTTCCTTCTATTCCTTAACTTGATTTTAATTTTTATTTGTTAACCATCCACCACTCCCACTCCTCCCATGCAGGTGTAAGAAAGAGATGGGCTCTTGAGGAGGTTAACGATGAGAGTGTGTAATGCGTGCGGAGAGTGGAGGCCAGAACCCACATCGAACTGCAACGACCGTGCAAGTTCTAGAATTGGAAGGTTTAGGAGGTCGTGTTGGCCATTACCATCTTTTAAGTCCATTACAGGAGGAGCAAACACTGTGCTAGGCCGGCTGTTCAAGTGAATTAAAGAAGATTGTCTTATGTGGATGAAGCGTTGAATTGTTTGAACGTACCAGCTGTTGCACACCGTACCACATTCACGATACCGAGGAAATGATCTGTTGGCCAGAACGCTCAAACATCCATGAAACGGAGATCTCGTGGCAATTCCACATTGCTGTTCTCAAAGGAGAGTGTTCTGAGATGGTATTGGGCAAAGTAATCTGAGATATCTACCAAATGACCTTTTTTTTTTCCCCCTCCCACCCCCCATCACCTCCACCCTCTCATACATCACAAGATGTCTGGGGCTTATATGGCAAAGCTTCTCTCCACATGGGCTTCTCACTCACCTCCACCTCCACTTTTCCCAACATGCCCCTCTTGCACTCATGTCAGGATCAGCTTCCCCCACACTCTTACTTCCTCAATAACGTTATCTCCTTGCCGTCCCGAACCTCCTCTTGCACAGTGCTCACCCAGAGTCTTTGTTTGGAGTCAGACACTTGTAAGTTCACCAGCCTTTGTGAACTTTTGTCCAATTCCTGCTGAAAAGATAATCGGGAAAGAGGAAACTACAAGGTTTTTATTTTTTAAACGAATGGAGGGCAGCACTTCAGAAAAATTCAAGATCGTTGCAAAAAACAAATGTTTCAGATATGAGGCTTTTGTTGCAAATAGATTTCCACCAGCAATACTTCATTCCAGCCTAGAGCAGAGCACCGACTGGATTTAAAGAGTGGTGGTTGATGCTCTACTATACCAGACACAGGTTGTAATTTGGTCATTTGGTGCACAGAGTGGTAGTGAGGTGCTGACCTCGGCTGAGTCATTGCAGGCAACGCTGGTCCCAAAATGGGGGTGAGCAGGAAGAACAGGGCTTCGTCCAAAGGAAAAGCCACAAGAAGTACGAGGGTGACGGTCTATCTTCTGTCTGTTACGCTACAGCTGTCTGCTGGATGCTACATATTCAAGCAGCATTGTGTCCAGTCCAATCCGTCACTAGTTCAGCAGTGCCTGCAGCAGAGAATGCACCAGGGCAGTTGTTCATCTGGCCTTGGGGACCACAAACCTCCTAGATTGTCAGGCACATCGGACACTCTTTCACGGATCTTTTTAACATGATTGTAATGAGCTCACAGGTGACCCTGCCAGTGTTCATGTGTTTAGAATTTCTCAGACCGCAAGGTCATTACCCCACCAAGTACAAAGATAGCTGAAGTGTTTCTACCCCGTTATATATGGGCCATGGAACGAGGTGCTTTGTTAGACAAACTTGAACATGGCATTTGGGAAGGGGGTGACAACTGTTCCTGTTTGGGTGGCCAGCACAAATCGTGTGGAAGGCTGTCACATTTGAATGATTTTTACTTCTGGCATGATCTGAACTTGGGATGAGCTTCGGATGTAAAATAATACAAGATACAGCTTGAAGATTATACACCTTCTCGGGGGAAGTCTGGACCCATTCCATCCAGCTTGCCCCGGACGATAAATATTATGTTTGTGGGGTAGATGGAGTAACTTCATAGTCAATGTAGGATTGTATGGTGTAGCATGGTTCGTGGACGGGTCGGAGACATCTCAATGTAATTTAAGTAGGGAAACCATAAGCTTAAGTTGTTACTTGTCACCACACAGGGGGGTGGTGTTGTGTTAATTAGGTAAGGTTTAAGGATAATTTCTCCCAGTATGTGATTGCCCCCTGTGACCTTCTCCTATGTTTTTGCATTTACACGACCAGTGATAAAAAATAGCTCCACAAAGCGGGCGTAACCCCTCAGCCCATGCATTGTAAATGGAAGCAGTGATATCATGATGATGCAGTCAGTTAGAGCACGTTAGACATCATATCGAAAATCAATCACACTTCAAGGCGGCTACCGTGGCGGCTAGTGAAAATCGCAGCGCGCCCATTTTCGAAAGGAACCTTCCTCTACTCAACTCTAACACACACACACTGCAAAAATGCATTTAATCGGACAAGCCAAGCCGTTCTCGAAATTGACGAAAACCAATTTCAAGACGACTGCCGTGGCGGCCACACTGAAAATCGTAGCGTGCCCATTTTCGAAAGGAACCTTCCTCGACTCAACCCCAACACACCCTGCTAAAATGTATTTAATCGGACAAGGCATTCTCCTCGAAATCGACGGAAACCAATTTCAAGATGGCTGCCATGGAGGCCACATTGAAAATCGCAGTGTGCCCATTTTCGAAGGGAACCTTCCTCAACTCAACCCCAACATACCCTGCTAAAATGTATTTAATCGGACAAGGCATTCTCCTCGAAATCGACGGAAACCAATTTCAAGATGGCTGCCATGGAGGCCACATTGAAAATCGCAGCGCGCCCATTTTCGAAGGGAACCTTCCTCAACTCAACCCCAACATACCCTGCTAAAATGGATTTAATCGGACAAGGCATTCTCCTCGAAATCGACGGAAACCAATTTCAAGATGGCTGCCATGGAGGCCACATTGAAAATCACAGCGCACCCATTATCGAAGGGAACCTTCCTCAACTCAACCCCAACACACCCTGCAAAAATGGATTTAATCGGACAAGGCGTTCTCCTCGAAATTGACGGAAACCAAAAGTTAACAGACGGACGGACGCCCGGACAACGCCTGTGACGACAATACCCCTTTTTCAGCCCAATTCGGGCTGAGGGGTAATAATAAAAAGGAATCACGTCCTTAAAACAACCACCACCGAGCTGAACTTTCCAAGCAAGCAAAAACTCCACCTCCAGGAATGACAACGAGCAAACCATTCCCCTGGGGTGGATCATGGATCGGATGACGTGAGAGGAAGGAGAGATGATCGAAGAGAGGAGAGTTGTGTGAGGTAGGCGATTGGAGGCAAAAGGATCTCGCTCGCTGGCTTCCCGTCGGCATGGTGAGGAAGGCTGCACGATTCTCGTGTTTGTGCTGAGACGAATTTGTTCGTGCGCTGCAGCAAAACGCTAGCCATTGACTGTTCGGCTGAGTCGTGAAGCGTGTACGTTTCTGAGGAGGGAAGAAGAGCGTGCCTCGTGGCCTTATCACGGGGCCTCAGAAATCGTCTCGTCGTGTGGGCGATTGTGGTGAACTGACCGGGTGCAAGAGAGGAACGGTCAGCATATTCGCTCGTGAAAAGAAGCTGCACGGCGGTTTCTGAGCCCTGGTGTTGAATACCGCCACACGAATACCTCTCGTACGTTTCCCGCCCAGAGAGCGGCTAAGAGCCATTTTTTCGGATGCGGTTTCCCGCGCAGGACGACGCGCTTTCGACGCACCAGGCTCCTCAAAGATCACTTCTGGACCCGAGGCTAAATGCCAGAATAAAGAAGGGATTTTTCTTTTGTTTTATCTTTTCCCCTTGTCCGTTTTTGCAACTGTGTGTGGAGTTGCCTCGACTTTTGGCTGTAAATTACCTCACATTTCATTACCTCGTGCTTTGATTTATTCCTCTTATGAATACTGTACTTGATTGATGTTCATTAAACCCCAATTTATTAAGATTGCTTGTGTCCGTCTTCATTGTGGGTTCGAGTATAAGCCCTTGTCCTCCGTCCGTGTGCCTCCGTCTGCAATGCGTCCTTGCCGCCCTCCATCAGGCACACGTCATAATCTCCAAGGATCACGTGTTCGCCTCCAAGGTAGAACCGTTCGGCTATCTGTCCAGGTCGGTTTTAACCAGCGTGGACACGACAATATGTTGGAAGCTTGGTTCCTTTTTGGGCTTTGCTGGATACTACCTGAGCGAGAGCGAGACGATGCCCCTCGTGGAGGTTCGAGTCAGGCTGAACTATGAGGCCATCTATTTATTACACGTGTAAATAAATATGGCAGAACTCTTGGGGGTTTTTTTTTAAACTCTAACTACTCCTCACACTCCCAATACTCCATAATTCTCCTTCCCTTTCCTGTCCTGCTAACTCCACCTGAACTTATTTTCCTCTTCTCTCCTTATTTCCTCCCACACTCCCTTAATATTAACCTTGTTTCTGCTGTCATGCTCTCTTCTTCTCTTTTTCTGAATTTTTTTATTTCCTCATTTAACCTCTTCCCTCCTGACCTACCATGATACAAAGGTAATGAACAGATAGCCCCAGAGCACGCGGAGGACATGTACAAATATTTGTTGTCAAAGGGTAGATAATGACCGAGGGATGTTTTGAGTGGTATGAGACGTATCTTCCCCAAACTGATATCCCTTATGTCGAGTAAAGTTTATTCTTATTCTTAACACTTATCGGCAGACTTTGAAGCACATTTTGTAGATAACACATAGCCAGTTTCATGAGACTTCACCAACTACATGACCCTTTGAACTCTCAACACCCTCCATTCCTTTCTCTCGTATGCTTCAGGTTTCCCCCATCAGACAAATGCTTTGCGATGATTCGGCCGATCTTAACTACATTTTCCAGGATGATCCACAAGGTCACCTTCTCTTTTCTGACGGATGCGTGTTTTATGACCATCTTGCTGGGGTGGGGTAAAGCAACTTTCGGGTCACCCCGTACGTACTTTAAAAAAATTATACCTCGGTACTCAGTTGAAAATAATACAACGTGCGATACTAGCTACCAGTGGGTGATGTTTGTGCCCAATGTTCGCACCCTATGTGCAGACAGACAGACCAAAATGCAATACCTTCTCTTCTGTCGATGGTAATTAAAGCATTTTAGGAACATTAAAACTTTGCATGTGAGAATATGGCCTCACGATTTTGGCTTTAGAATCCCAGAAGTTTTGTATTCAAATCCACCTGAAGGCAGCACAAGGAAGCTTCTTGAACCTGAGTGAGTTTCAGGAGGAATGTAATGTTGTTATTGGATTGTCTATTTTAAATCCCGTCGGCTCGTTAATCACCTTGAGATGGGCTAATCTTACTGTCCCACCTGGGCTCATCCACTTGTGCTGCCAGGCCTGATTATTTTGTTTGTTTTACAAACCATAGGCTAGTGAGAGAGTCATGATGTGACAAAGGGTTAAAGGCAATGCACTGACACCGGGCCATTGGGACAACATGGATGCAACAAGCAGGAAAGAGGCAAAACACATCAACCTGCAAGCAGGCCAGGTGTGAGGGTAAAAAAGACGATGGGTGGGGATGAAGAATAACCTGTTGTGGTTTACTGCCAACTAGGAGGCCTGGAGAGAATAATGGGGTTGAACGGACTAAGGCAGACGCTTCTACTCTCGAGGGAAGAGAGGCACAAAGGAGTCCGGGAGTTTCACGAGCAGAATGCTGGAGGAATGTGCTGCTACCTGGAGGGATCGGTGTGGGATAAAGGAGCAGAGGTAGCAAGATGGGAGAAGAGGCAGTATAGAATGGAGGGGCCACCAACCTGTCTCGCTGCGATAGAAGAGCAGCAGGCTCTGTGTTTCTGATTTCTTTGTGGGGGATTCCAATTTTGTGGCAACCGATTGCTAAAATGCCATTTTGTTCAAAAATTAATTTAAGGGCATTGCCACCTGACCCAAGAACCAACAAAATCCATGTTTTTTTTTGTTTTTCTTTGTTTTCCTCTCTACAATGTTGAGGTTTAGGGAAGAGCTAGAACACAGAGCAAAACAGAAACAACACAATGGAAAATATGGAAATACACTAACATCAGCAGGATAGAGGGACACAACAGAGGGATACTTGGAGGATGAATGGGTGAGGGTGAGAATGGAAGCAAGTAGAGGGGGAGGAGGACACAGTGGGTGAACAAGCTGAAACAAAGCAAGAAAACGGCTGAAAGAACAGGAATGGGAAAGCGTCGATGGAGTAAAGGGAGTAAAACATAATAACCTGGAATGGAAGCTCTGATGGGCTTAGGGAGGGTTAATACCGTGTTGCTGCAATACAATTTGACGTTGTATTGAAGGTGCATGACATATGGTTCTTTCGGATCATCTGTGGACCGTGACACAAGCCGGTTGAGTCATGTTGTTGATTCTCCTTCGGCTCCCAATGATCGCTTCCTACGTTTCCCCCGAAACTCTCGCCTTTGTATTACAAATGTAAATCTACGATAATCATATAATCCATTGGGAACATCTTGTGGAGCTTGAAACGTTTGCCTTTCCCGGAATGCAGTTCGGGATTCTCGGCTTGTTTTCGCTATGTTTGACTGGTTGTTGAAGCGTTTGCCACGCTCTGCGTGCTTTGCTGACAACCTTCCTTCGCCGTTGTGCTTGTTCATCAAAGCTGTTTGTGAGACTCATCCTATCCACCTCCTTCTGTATTCCAAACCCATTCCCCCACTGCAAAGTACTCCTTTTCTATTTTAAATCTATCTCAGCATGAGATGCTGTCTTGAACTTTCATTTCTGCTTGGGACTTATTTTCCCATTGTACATCACATGACCATTTGTCGGAATCTCTCTGGTGGGGTTGGCGTTGTCCCATTGCGATGATGGGAGTGTATTAGCTGCTGTTTCTCCGGTGGGATTGACTTGTTCATGATTATTGGATTTGGGGATTTTTATTTGGTTGTTTGGAGGATGGGCTGTTTCTCACAATTACAGGCCATGTGCCGAGACCTTTTTTTGGCCGAGGATCTAGCTTGACACCAATCTCTTGCTTTTTTCGATCTAATCACTTTGTTCTGGCTATGTTTTGGATGTGACATCATGTTTTATTTATTTTATTTTATTTATTCTGCACAAGTTTAAATGTGCCATTGTGGCATCACTTTTATGATTTAAATTTTAAAAGATCAAAAATTGAAACCCCAAAAGCATGTACATTTCAGTGGGCATGTTGTCAAATTTATTTTCAAACGTTTTGGAAAATTTTCTCGGATGGTTTTTGTGTGATGTTTCGAAATTCTCGTCCAATGCAACGACTATTTATGGGTTGATGGGATGATCTGCTGCAGCACCATAAACTTTAACTTATATGGGTTTATCTGTTCACCACAGGGATCCAAGATTCAAATCCGATATCCTGTATGTATTCGTCCTCTGTTTACTAATCTCGTCTCCTTCAATGAGGCCGAAGCACGAGGTCTGACGCTCTCACATCACAGGCAGGTTGGTGGTCTCTCTGTCTTCTACCATCTGCTCTCCAACATTGCTCCCACTACTCTCTCAGTCCTCTGACCCTCCTTATCAACTCCAGGATGAATGCATTCTTCCAGTAATCCCCTCCTGGTTAAACTTTCCAAATCCAGGTTGACTCCACACCAACTCTTTTATTCCTCCATTGTCCTGTCCCCGGAACCGCCTTCCGGAGGCTGATCTCTCTCTCTCTCTCTCTCTCTCTCTCTCTCTCTCTCTCTCCCTCTCTCTCTCTCTCTCTCTCTCTCTCTCTCTCTCTTTCCTCTTTCCTCTTTCCTCTTTCCTCTTTCCTCTTTCCTCTTTCCTCTTTCCTCTTTCCTCTTTCCTCTTTCCTCTTTCCTCTTTCCTCTTTCCTCTTTCCTCTTTCCTCTTTCCTCTTTCCTCTTTCCTCTTTCCTCTTTCCTCTTTCCTCTTTCCTCTTTCCTCTTTCCTCTTTCCTCTTTCCTCTTTCCTCTTTCCTCTTTCCTCTTTCCTCTTTCCTCTTTCCTCTTTCCTCTTTCCTCTTTCCTCTTTCCTCTTTCCTCTTTCCTCCCAGACTTCAAGCCAACAATGTACCACCATCTCTGGTCATTCCTGATTCTGACCCATGATCTTTATTACCCCCATGAACGTTTGCTAACTCAACCCTCTGAGTTGCAAGTTTAGTTTCCTCCCGTCTCCCTCTTCTCTTTCCTGTTCATTCGTTCATTCCCTTCATGTTTGCCCCACTGTCAGTTCTACCTTGCTTTTCCATGAACTTTGTTCCTGTAAATAAATTAAGTTATCCTCCCTCCCACCCCCCCCAAAAAAAATACTGTATATATTTAACACCCTGATGATGTCCCTGTCCTTGCCCCTATGGTATACTACACACTAATCCCTCCCTGTGAAATCAAGTCGATAAACTAGTCCTGCGTGTTGAATTAATGTGGTCTTGATGAGTGCAGACATGATGGGTAAAATGTCCTCCTTTTATGGAAGAGTTCCCTTTTATATCTTTGTAATCTGCTGCCGTCACTGTCCAAGCTAATTCAGTAAAGGCCGTCTCATCTTATATCCTCCATGCAAACCCCTTCCCCACCCCCCACCCCATTCCCACAGACTTCCCTCTCTTCGCTTACCTTGTTTCCCCACACTACCTCATTTGACCTCTCCATGCACAGCTGCTGTCACAGATATTATGTTGTCCCAATGGCACAGCTGCTGTCTGTTTGGTAGAGTTTCTTCGGGTGTGTTTCAAGAAACGCTTGATATCAAATTTTACCCCTGTTTACAATTTTGCATTGTTTACACGTTCTCTGTACAACCATTTATCACGGAATATTTTGACATGATGCTCACCGGATAATCCGCCAAATATGTCTGGGTGTGGTCATCTGTGGCCACGCACACCTGGCTGGCTGTGCATTGATGGTTATTCCATGCTCAACAACTTCTATGTGAATTGAATTGTTAAGGCTCAAATTGCTGTGTGGCTGCCAGGTGATTGCTGAATAGGCCCACTGATATTTATTTTGGTGGTGGGGAACAAGAATGTGTCCATCGCTTGCTGTCTCACCTTTACTGTGGAGTGAAATTGAGGACCCACGTCTCATCACATATCATAATATTCATTGTGGATTCACGTCTTATCACATGTCACAATCTTCATTGCAGGAACTCCGTTTTCTTTTGGGTTTTTTTTTTTGAACATGATATAAGGCTCATTTTGGAGCTGACACACACACATATACAAACACACACACACACACACACACGGAAATACATACGAGAATTTGCGATACAACACAAGATTGTTAGATGAAACAAACACAGCCACTGAGCTTGGGGGAAGTGCCGTCACTTCCTGGGGAAGGCTGGGTACCAGCTACGTCACAACTGCGCCGCCTTTGTTTCCGCACTCAGTGGGGCATTTTCGAAGAAGGAATTTCCTCCTCTTTATGGATGCCAACCCATGGGGATCGTCTGTGTTCTTAACCTTGAAACTGCTGAGCATCAAGCAAGGAAGCAGCATATACCATTTTTAGCTCACCTGGACTTTAGCCTGGTGAGCTTATGTGATCGAGCAGTTTCCATGAGTCAGTCAGTCAGTCAGTCCATAAACACTTCAGTCATTATCACTTGAAGCAAACACAATTTTGATGAAACTTGGCCACAAGCTTCATATCTGATGCCTAACGAAGGTATATTGACCGCATCAAAATCTGCACTCATTAAGGGGGTCTAACGGGGGTGTTTTGCCCCCTGTAAAAAAAAAGGTATTTGCGCTCTTCTCCAAAACGACACAACTTCGATGAAACTTGACCACAACCTTCATCACCCATGATGTACCTAAGTTTGTTCATGGCATCAAAAAATTCAGGGTCTGAGGAGGTCTGCAGTGGGGGGGGGGGTGGTTTGAGTAACTTGGTCCTGATCCAGGTGAGCTTCTCGGCTTGTTTCGCCATGTTTGGACAGGGGGTCCTATTTTTTATTTTTTTTCCAAGTCTTTGTTATGATTCAGCCTGGGTTTAAACCGCCGACATCCCATACTCAGAGTGGATCCTCTAAGTAACTATTGCACCACCAAGTCTGTTGTTTTAGTCAAACGTTTGTGCCATCGGTAGCTCTCTTACACAAACCTTGAGTGAATTTCAAGTGACGATGAATGTCTCCACAGTTCCAATAACGAACATCCTTTTCTTCAGCAATTTTATGTTCAAGGATCCAACAATTGTCCAAAATTCTTTGTTCAGTTGGTTTTGATGTTTGCTCAAATGACAACAGTTGGTTGCCTGTGAGAATGGTCAAAATCACCCAACTGTCCATGGCCTTACCATATAAACATACAGCAATGTGAAGGAGATCCATTTTCCTTTACTCGGATGATGCCTCTATTTCTGCTGAATGTATAACTGAAGTTATTGTAGCAGGAATGGAGGCTTATATCCCCTTCCCGTCCATGTCTATCTTTCCAACCAATTCTTGGTTCAATAATTCCTGCTCTGTGGCCATTCATGCAAGGAATGCCGCCTATCGGACATGGAAAAACTCTTCTTCCTCCGACTCGCATTCAGCTTTCATATCTTCCAGAAATCATTGCAAACATAGTATTCGTGAGGCGAAGCATTCCTTTATCCAAAATGAATCTGCCAACCTCTCATCTTCTTGTACATTAATAGATCTTTCTGGACCTTAGCTAAAAGTGTCTCCAACAACTTCTGTCGCTCAATCTTTACTTCACTTATCCATTCCGATGATACCATCGCTGTCTCTCTGACTGATAAAGCAACCCTTTTTGGTTCTCTTTTCTCGTCTATTTCCACACTGGATGACTTCAACATTCCAACTCCCCCTGATGCACCCCTCACCAATCCTGTGTCGCTCCCTATAATCTCTTTTCATGCAGTCAAAAAAATACTCCTCTTTCTGGACACAAGCAAGGCCTATGGGCAAGATGGCATTCCTCCCCATGTCTTGAAGGAATGTGCTTCAGAACTTGCACCAGTGCTTGCTTGTTTGTTTTGTTTTTGTTTAAAAACCTAAACATTTCCTCTTACCTCGAAACATGCTATAGTTCAGCTTATTTTAAAGAAGAGTGATCGTTCAAACCCGTTTAACCACCTTCCTATTGCGCTAACATCTACTATTTCCAAAGTCTTTGTCTTATCAATTCCCGTTTCCTCAAGCATCTTCAATCTCAGTCTTCTATCTGACCATCAATACGGCTTTCACAAGGCCAGATCTACCTGGGCTTCGTCTCTGAGAGACTTTGGGAAATCCTTTGTTGTCGGTCTTGATCTCTCAAAAGTCTTTGACAGAGTTTGGCATCGGGGTCTGATATCTGAACTTCCCTCTTTCAGCTTTCCTCCATCACTCTTCTCTCTCATATCAAGCTTTCTCTTCTCGAGGTTCTGTCCTGTTTCCAACACTCTTCCTTTTTTTTTATTTTTTTTCTCACTGATCTTCTTTCTTCGACAAATAACCAAATGCACTCGTATGCTGATGACAACATTACATTCCTCCATGTTTTCAACATCTGCTCCATTTTCCCTCACTCGATGGACATCTCGTTTCATCACAGCCACCTCTTTAAATTCGGATTTGGACAAGATTCCCCAGCTCGGTAAATGTTATCAAGTTAAGTTGAACGTTTCTAAAACTCAATTTCTTCTGATCTCTCTCTAAAAATCCTCTCGACTCTCCAATATGCCTGGTGTTGGCTTAATTGTTAGCGTGGTGGGCTTGGAATCTTAGGATCCTGAGTTCAAATCCCACTCGGCTGTTGAATTAATACCAGGTGGGGTTGACTTTGCCTGTCATCCTTCCGAGGTCAGCAAAATGAGTGCCAGCTTGCTGGTATCCTGTGTCGGAGTGGCGACCCGTTCAGGATTGTGCCCAATAGCCAAGGAGACTGCTTAGGCAGCACCAATGCTCTGCACAGAGTATCGTCTCAATGAATGGTTGGACTCTCCAATCTCCTTTGAAAGCTCCACAACTACACCATGTGATACACTAAACCTCCTCAGTATTACCTAAATATCAAATTTCTCCTGGAATGCAGTCATTACGCAAATGGCTAAGTCTGCCTCAAAGAAATTAGGAGTCCTGTTCAGATGGAAAATCCTCTATTTCTCTTTGCCGATGACTCCACCCTCTGCCGTACCATCTGTCATCCCTCAGACCGGCAAGCAGCAGCTTCTTCGCTCACTGCAGATCTGGATAAAATCACAAACTGGTCCAACACGTGGAACATGTCTTTCAATCCACACAAATCTCACACTCTCACTATGTCTCTTCGAAAGGACCGTTTACAAAACCCCCCCATCCACTTTCTCAACAATCCACTGGAAGAAGTCTTTTCTTTCAAGCTTCTGGGTCTCACTATCTGCCATGACCTTTCCTGGGAAAGTCACATTTCCAACCTTGCCTCAAAAGCCAGTCGCCGACTGGGAATCCTCCGTCGTGCAAAGTCCTTCCTCGGCCCTCTTGAGCTCCTGACTACTTACAAAGCTTTTGTCCGTAGCCTGATGGAGTACTGCTCTCCCCTCTGGGCTGGTGCTCCTGCCTCCCACCTTTCTCGACTTCACGCTGTCGAAACCAGGGCTTTTAAGATCATTGGCATCTCCCGCAATGAAGCTGAGTCTTTGGGCCTCTCACTCAATCACCGCAGGTTGGTCGGTGGTCTTTCTGTCTTCTACCGACTCCTCTCCAGCCTTGCCCCCCTGCTCTCTCTGCGATTTGTCCCAACCACATTTCCACAGGGCGCTCAAGGTCCGCCAACAACCCCCTTCTGGTAAAACTACCAAAATCACGAATCACTGCTCATCTTCACTCTTTCATTC
This sequence comes from Eptatretus burgeri, assembly GCF_056783735.1. NCBI lineage: Eukaryota > Metazoa > Chordata > Myxini > Myxiniformes > Myxinidae > Eptatretus > Eptatretus burgeri. The sequence goes on along the minus strand of NC_140967.1, from coordinate 4,199,999 downwards.
CTCTTTTTTTCCCGCCTTTGGAATAAACTTCCTCACTCTATTCTTTCCCATTCTTCCCTCCAGGCTTTCAAAACAGCTGTTCACCACCACCTCTTATCTTCCCCCATCCAAATCCTCGATCTTTTCTACCCCCGATAATCCACCCATGCCCACTTCCTTCAATTCTCCTGTTTTCCTTCCTGAAAGTCCCTGTAATGTCCATCTTCTCCTCGCCATGTTCCCCGTCCCATCCCCATCCCTCTCCCTTCCACAGTTCACCTGTGTCTGTTCCCCAATGTTTTGTCCCTTCCACTCCCACCCCTCTTGTCTCATGCCTCCTTGCTGTGAGTTGTGTGTTAGCTCTCATACGAGCCTCGACCAAGGTATACAAAAAAAAAAAAAAAAAAAAAAAAAAAAAAAAAAGATGGTGAAGATTCTTCTCCTCTGAACAGTTTCTTCAACAATTATAAAGGATTGATTCGTCCTTGTATAGAGTACTGCTCTCACATCTGGGGAGGTTCCATGCTCCACATACTAACTGGACAGAATTAAATCCAAAGTAATTGACTTATCAACTCTACCAATGTGGCCTCAAAACTCGACCCACTCAAATTACGCCACAAAGTTGTCTCTCTTTCTCTTTTCTGCAGATATTACTTTGGTTTCTGTTCCCGATAACTTTCTGCTTGTGTACCTTCTCCATTAGTGAGTCCGCCAAATACTCGACAAGCCGATACATTGCACGATCATTGCGTGACCATCGGCAACTCAAGGGTGAGCCATTATGATGTTTGTTTCTTCCCCTCCACTGCCAAACTCTGGAACTCTTTACCTTCTCATGTCTTTCCAAATACGTATAACCTTCCCCTTTTCTAAAAGCAGATTTTTTTTCTTTTTTAAACTTCCTCAAAAACTCTTTTCTCTCTTTCTTCACTCTTCCATCTATGCAGTTCTTTTATTGAAGGCCTAGCCTTGATGAGGACTATATAGTCTGTGACTAGAGCCTTTAACATTAAAATATATATATATATATATATATATATATATATATATATATTTATTGTGATGACTGTCTCCTGTGAACATCAGGCAGATTGGTGTCCTTCACAATAACTTGACTTCCACAGCACATTACTCCATTTGATGGCATTGTGGTTTTACTTGTGCTTTGACCAACATTGGTTCCACTTCCTATACAACTTGGTCATGGTGGACATTATCATTGCACAAAATCTGAGCATTCAAGTATTATTATTTTTTTTCCATGTTCCACAACACTAATAAAAAGCCTTATCAACGTTGAACCACCCTCGTATGATATGGGGTTTAAATCTCCGAGCTGCTTTTGCTAGCAGGTAGCAGTTGTTTTACTCGTTTAATTTTAACTGTAAGTGTAACTTCTGCAGTTTATTTCTGTACTCTCTTGAGTGACCTAATTTTTAATTCCCGTTAATCTACCCATCCTGACTTTAAAAAGGTTTAAATGTGACCTTTTGACCTTGGATTTGCTCTGTCGGGAAGGTATAATCTCCAGAAGCATGGCTTTCGATCATTGGGAAAGAAAATGAAGCTGCACCTGCTATCTGAAAGATGTTTTTCTCATTATTACGAATGCACCAAGTTCGTTTTTATTTCCTGGTTAATTAGAATGAACATTTCCAGTGACAGCAATACATTAAAATATCATGGCATTTACACTGTATCAAAGCACATTTAAAATTGTCTGTACAGTCGTGTGTAAAATCTGATTGTTCCTGGTTTATAGGTAATACAACGCGAGGTGATGCACCTGTTCACGTAACTGCTAGGACGCACTCGTGGGGTTTTGTGTTTGGCCAAATGTAATCGTTTGTAAGCGTAGTCAGATGAAGTCATTGCATTTGCCGTGCTCAAATGTGAACTACAAATGGAGCTCGGCCCAAGGAAGCGGCAAATCCCCAGTTTTGAGGGTATTATGGGGGATAAAGGAAGCGCATTAGACTATAAATGAACTAAGTCTCTCTCGGGTGACACTTTAGAGATTTCATCACGGCCACGGGAATTGCTTCCTCGGACCAAGGTCACTGTGGCGCTAGACTGCGAGCCCGTTCAAGCATTGCGTGATCAGAGAAAACTTCACTGGAGTGCATAATGACACTCTTTTTTTTCTGCCCATAAAGTGCGACATATTCTCTGTTTGCCAGCATTTATCTGTATCTCACGGCAACACGGAAATATACGTATACGTATCTTGAGCTTTCGGCTGGTTTGCAAAACTACTTTGAAGCAATCATGATGGTTCTATAATGGATTTTTAAAAAGTTTTTTTTTATTTCAACAATGAGATGGTTTCAAATAAAGGCAGGGCAGTAGGAAGGGACACAAACTGACATACAGCTTAATTGAGCAGAAGACTACAGTTAGGTAAATGAGGAACCTGGCAACAAATGGACCAGCCGACCACCATCTAAAACGTACAGTAAACGTGACAGGTGGACATAAGGGAAGGGCCAGTGAAATGGAAAAGGTCATTGGGAGACATAGGAGACAGCATGGGATGGGCAGTTGTCATCACCTTAATGGACTGGAAAGAAGAGCATAATTGGATAAGAGAAGAGCATAATTCCACAGACGGGGTAAATGAGTTACAAAAGATTGAAGGTGAGACTATATTTAAGAAGGTTAACAAATTCAGAGCTATTGGGTAGTGTGTAACCTTGCAGGGCTGAGAACACAAAGTGCAAAGGGGCAAGACCAAATTTGGGCATTGCAGGACTGCAAGGCTATTGGCTGGTGAATAAATAGCAGCAGGGAATCAGTTCCTGTACTTCATCCTCCTGCCAAGAGACACCAAGTACCCTTGGGCTGTTAAATGCAACTACCTCCTGGGTCCTAGATAAGATGCAGAAGTACCAACACACACAGGGGAGACATACTTCATAGCTCTGTAAACTATCAAGCCTTGCACACCTTTTCTCCCCTTGATTCACTGAGAGCTAACCACGTTGCTTTTTTGCAAATATATAGATTTTTTTTTGTTTTACCATTTATTTATGAGCTTTAGTTATGGTCTGTAGATTATTTAATGTCTACTGTATAATAAAGGTGCAAAAATTACTATTTAAATCTTATTACTGACCACCCTTTATGGAGATCCTCTATTGTTAACTTAAATAAATTGAAATCTTCTTGGTAAGAGCTCCGGCTGCCATTGACATTTAGTTAAACAAACAATATAACCAGGGTATACCGTACACAGAGGTTAAGAAGAGTGCATTTGGCTCGGTATGCACATATTGTATCCAGTACAGTACTTACTTTGATTAAACAGGTGAAGTCGTGGGAAAGTACGCACACGTTGTATCCACTAAAGAACGTTGGACAATCCGAAAGGTATAAGAAAAAAATAAAAAACATACAGGGATGAAATCTTAATAAATAAAAAAAACCAAACAATGTAGGAATCGCACCACATTACAATGCCACAATGCGACACCACAATCCTCTTATTGATTACCATCACAACATCTTTTGATGTTGTTCCATCACAATCCTACAACAAAAGTGAAAAGTCAAAAGATATCGTGATGGTAAAGGCCCGGTCACACCTTGACGTTTTAGCCAGCGATGGCAACGTGTTAAAATTTATGTAAAACGCTGGCTTACGTTGAACTTTTGATGTTTTTTTTTAAAGATTCGGACGTATTCATAGCGACTTGGTCTTATGTGTAACGCATTGGTAACTACACAGAACGTTTCGTTGTGTTATAGATAACTTATACCAACAAATGCTGAACCTGTTGTCGGCCTACACAACCGATGTCCAACGATAGTCTAACTCAGGCATAGCGCGTTGCACGCATCGCTGACGATATCGTGACGTAGCCGATTAAAAGGCTGACGCACAACGATTCGAATCATAACTGCCGTAGAAATGGAAGGGTCAAAATCGCGGTCACACCTTGGCGATCTTGCCAGCGTATGCCGACGTAACAAAAAGTGTGTCTAAAACGTTGGGGCACGTCGAATACGGTATGGGTAAGTTTGGTATACGTGAGTACAACGCTAAATACGCTATCATAAGTCGTAGTAAGTAGAGTACGTCGTAAAATTTTGAACATGTTCAAAATTTTACGACGTACTCGGCGTATGACACACGTTCCGCATGCGATGGGGATAAGTTTTACACACGATATGTGGACGCTTACACACGTCCACAAAGGCTACTTATAAGCTACTCATAAGTAGAAACACGTCGCGGAAATGTCTTTTTTACGCGAAACTTATTTCTAACTTATGTTTGACGTGCTTTGAACCAATTCTTTACGTAGTCCCAACACACATCGACGTATGTAGACGTATTCCAATGACGTCTTCCGGTCGACAAAAAAAAAAAAATGAATGTGTTTCTCGCTTACAACTGCCATATAAAGACGTGTTCCCAGCGGTTTTGGGAATTGGTATATAAAAATGGTGTTCATAAAAGGGGAACCCAACAGTGTTTTCGAGTTCCTTTTTGAGTTGGTGTCCATGTCAGCAGTAACAGTATCAGTATCAGTATCAGTGTTAGTATGAGTATTAGTAGTAGTTTGTTCATGTTGTCAGTAGTAGGTGGGTGTGAGGGGGAGGGTGTGGGTTATGATGGATCGTCCTTGCGTCCGCGTGTCCACGGGTAGGTTCATAGGCTGCCACTCAACGATTTAAATGGCTGCATCTCCACTATTGAAAGTAGACGCTTGCGCTCAACAATTGGATTTTTTTTACACTCAACGACTTTTAAACGGTACCACTCAGCTAGTTTCATTGTTTACAATGAACGATTTAAATTGCTGTCACTCGCCTTTTATTTTTTTATTTATTTTTTTTTTTTTTGACGCTGGGGTTTGGAAATTTGAAGCGTTTCTTCTGAACGTGTTAAAACGCTCAAACTCGACTATTTTAAATAGACGCTGCCGATAGACAATTGGAATCATAGCCAAGCTCGACATCGAAGTGTGAACATCCTCGTCATGCCGAAGAAAAGTTTGAAGAATGCTGCAAATAAGTGTCCTGGCCGTGGCCGTGGACGCTGACGCAAGGACGATCCATTATACCGACGTCTTTCAGCCTATGAGTAACTTAAAAGTAACGTCTGTCGACGTGTGGCAACGATCGCGTAACGTGCCAACAACACATTAATCATAGGTTAGAAATAAGTTTCGGGTACGCTAAACATTACCTCGGCGTGTCTCAACTTATGATTAACTTACAAGTAGCATGTGTTGACGTCTGTCAACGATCGCAGACCGTGCCTACAACTTGTGGCCAGCGTAGCGGAACGTGTGAGTCATACGCCGGCATACGTCGTGAAATTTCAAGCATGAAAAAATTTGAGGACAACCGAAAAGTACAACGTTTAAAGCCAATGTACAACGACTTATGGCAACGTACTACGACGTATGCCAGCATGCTCTTAATGTTATCAAAACTTACCCATAACGTATTCAACGTTTGCCAGCGTTTTAGAAAAAAAAAATTCAAAAATCGGCATACGTTGGCTAAAACGTCAAGGTATGACCGGGCCTTAAACCAGAAGAGGATTGTTGTGTCGTGTTGTGGCATCGTAATGTGGTGTCATTCTTCATGGTTATTCTTCTTCTTTGTTCTTATTCATTCTTCTTCTTCATCCATCACAATCCCAAAACAAAAGTAAAATGTCAAAAGATGTTGTGATGGGAATTCATAAGAGGATTGTGATATCTTAATGTGGTGTTATTCCTTTGTTGTTTGGTTGGTTTATGAGATTTCCTCCCTCTATGTTTTTTCCTTTTTTTAAATGTTTTTTTTTTCTCATTTCTGCCAAAAAAAAAAAATTAGTCATAAAATGTTTAATATTTTATGCATTTTGTTATTTTGGAATGGATTAAATCCATCTATGTTATGAGATTGTTTTAATACTTGTTTCAGTTGATTTGGGAGATGGTTTGGATATGTATCACTTTTGGAATGGTTCTGTCCATCCTCCTTCCTCCCATGAACCTGGCTTGGTTTGGTTGAGTCCACATTTACGTGCAATTTCTTTTCTTAATAAAACGATTAATGTTTGATATTTTTTTATTTATTTTGGGTTGCGTGCACTAGCCCAGAGACAAAGTAACTTCCTTGCATTGAAATCAGCATCATGGGATCAGCAGTTATTGAGAGAGGTCGGGCTACAGTTTTACATTGTTTTGAGAACGGAAGAAGCAGCAGCAGAAGAAGAAGTACAAATTGGCATTTTAGCAATCTCTCGATGTGGTAAATTAGCGATGTATTCTGGCATCTTTTAAAATATTGGTAGTTCAGAAAACGTTCAAGAATAAAAGTTATGGCTTTTAAATGCTTATGACTTCACTCTCTAGTAGTTTATCAGCAAGCGTATCATTGTGTACACATTTGAATGGGCGGCCATGTTTCCCCCACCGTATCATTCTTCTACATGGAGTACTACCCGACTCCGTGATCCCGTCATATCCATTTTCATAACCATTTTACCCTTCTTATATTTCTACAGAAACAGGAAAAAGCATTTGTACTCTGTTCTGTAGCTTTCTCAACATTATTGCCGCTGATGCTACGACTACCACTCCGACTGTTTTAATTTTAATGGTCACCCTGTATGAGATTTCCTCTGTGTGCCCCTCTAGCCTCGCATCCTCTTTATGCTCCTCACCTCTCATGATGAATTTTGAATCGCCTTGCAGAGGATGAATTTTCGAACTCTGTTGAGTGACACCGAAGGAAAAGACGGGGAGTGGGGGAGGTGTTGGTGGACTGGTCATCAGATGTAACTAAGCATGCTCTTTGTGCACCTTGGTGAAACTCTGCTTCCCATTCTCATCTTCATGTGCTATTGCATTGTTATTCGACCCACTCTCCCAAGGTTGTGCTAATACAAGGAGCAATTGTGTCATTTGAAACCTTATTTGTATCAAACTATATGTGTATCATCACTCCGAGGAGTAAATTATAGCTTTAGAGCACAGTGCCTGTGGAATAAGCAGTCGACCATTGTTTCCAATAAATATTTTTCTCTTCTGCAAATGAACTGTTAGGAACCGCCTATCACAAGGATGTGCTCTTAAGAGTCGTGACAGGCAAATCCAGTCGTTTTCATTTGTAGATCGTCAGGAATGTCCGCCGCCAAAATTCCCCACCGTCTGTGTACTTCTCCAGTATGTTGGAGGGTATTTTGAGCCAGTTATTACACCTGCTTTCATTGATGCAATCTTCCTGTTTTGATGAAAATAATTGGTCATCATCGTGGTGTTTGATATTCCAAGATGAGGTGTACATCTCATTTAGCAGGGACTGCATTGGGAAGCACATGTGGTTCACATCACTGGAGGATACCAAGTGCGAGGTAACTCGTACCAGAACCTATCAGAATTGAACTTGTCCTCCATAAATACTGGTCACCGGCAGCATTCGGAGTGGACATGTTATTGAGAACGAGAATGGGAATTGCTTTGCGTGAAACGTTCTCTCCCGATGTGATATTTTCTCAGTCCAAAAAGGTCATAACTCTGTGAAAAATAGATGGAACACCCAGAAACTCGAAATTGTTCTGTAACTTATCATAATATAGCTATGTACCAAGTTTCAGTTGGATATGTTAAAGGGTTGGGGGAAAAAAGTCAGAAAAACCACAGGTGGGACGGACGGACAGACGGAGAGCAAACTCCTAGTCTCCTCTGGTGAAACCGGAAGGTGACTAATGATTTATTTGCCAGAAGGAGTTTAAATGCACAACTATATTCCTTCTTGGATTTGATGATCTTTTTCTCAGTCAGTATCTTAAGAATGGTGCAAATCATCGATCATGTGTGCACTTAAAACTATTCTTTTTCGACTTCTAGGTGCATCTCTCGCTTTACTGAGCCTCCTTTCGAATACAAAGCCATGGGGCTTCCAAGTTGAAAAAGATTTTAATCATAAAAAAAAAAAAAATCAGCCATGTGACATCGGTCGGTTGTGAAGGTTTTGTACACAAGTCCTGGTGATGATTGATGATGCTATTTCAACTTTTCTTGGATTAAGATAATTATCTTTTCACCAAGTCTGAACATGAATGAGAAGATCGAGCTCAATGAACCGGGAGCCTGTGTGAAGACAGGAATCGTAAGACGTGTTTAAGCATTCGTATTCCTTATTATCGTGATCATTATACAAGGCTGATGCTTGAGTTTGATCAAATCTGCTTTATATAGAGGTAAAGGGTTAGTTTCACAGTTCAAATAGAGATTGTTTGTTGTTTTTATAGATGTCTTTTGGATCGGCATGTTTTGTGAATCCTCTCCATTTATTGTAGAGCATTCTCCCATTTTACAACAATAACTTGTTTTAGGAAACCCGCACAGCAACTTGTCCACTTTGTTTTGTGGAACTGGACAGTTGGAACTTTACCCTTTCTCCTTTGACACGTGACTTTCTTTCCTGTCCCACTTAAACAGTTTAAAGTAAATCAATGTGGTTGTTTTTTTCATTTTTACCCCACGCACGGGAAGCGAAAAGCGGGGTTAAGCAATGGTTCACTTTATCTGCCTGTCTACAGACATCTGTCCATGTTCGAGAAACAACTTGATTTGAATTGAATGTTATATTTTCAACACAAATTAGAAAATCAACCTGCAGTTCAGCAGTGCTTTGGCTCTGAATTTGGTAAATAGTACGGAATCTGACCCCGATTGAACATGCACAGAGGAGTAAGATAATTTTTTTTACTCTGTCTACCTGTCTGGCACTAAAACAAAATTGAAAATCATTCCAAAGAGGGAATTTACTGTTTTTAAGGACCTTATAAAGTACACAAACAAGCAAGCACGAAAAACGAATGTAACATGTTCGACAAGGTCATGTAAAAGACATTAAGTGAGGTGGTGTAAAGTGTTCATTTCTGAAAAATGTTTGCTTTGTGTTGGTTTTTTTTTTTCGACCTGGTTTTAAAACTGGTTTTTGTTTTTCAATTATTCATCTCTCCCTGTCAAGGCTGGAGTATCCCAAGGCAGTGTTCTCGGCCCCATAATATTCCTAATCTTCATCAACGATCTCTATGACAATGGAAAATCCTCCTTATCTCTTTGATGACTCCACCCCTTGCTGTGACATCCCTCAACCTTCAGACAGACAGGCAACAGCCTGTTCCCTCTCTTCAGACATTGACTCAAACACTTTGAATATGTATTTTAACCCTGATAAATCTCTCCCTCTCTCTCTGTCTCTCTCTGTCTCTGTCTTGCCTCCAAAGCCAGACGTCGTGCAAATTCCTTCCTTGGCACACCTGAGCTCCTATCCACCTATAAGACTTTCATCCGCAGCTTGATGGAGTACTGCTGTCCCTTCTGGTCTGACTCCCCTGCCTCACATCTTGGTCACCTCGACCCTGTGGAAACCAAGGCTTTCAAGATCATTGGAATCTCCCGGGATGAAGCTGAGTCGATGGTCCTATAATTTTGCCATCGCCGACAGGTCATTGGTCGTCCACCTCCTTTCTGGCCTTGCACCCTTTGCCCGAAACCTAACCCCCCCCCCAACCTGTGGAACCACCTGCCATACTCTCTTCAATGTTATTCTGTTATTCTCCCCCTCCCCAGGGCTTCAAGACACGGAGAATATTGAGATTCAGACGAAATGGCAGCTTGTAGGAAATATCGATCATGCTTGGAAATGCAAAGCGAGAGTTTAAAAACATCCTTCCCATAATTTCCTTGTTTCTCAAGGCTGTGTGGGGTAAGGTGTTCTATGAACTCTCGAGTTTGATCGAAAACAGAAATCGAGTTTTGGTAATAAACAGTAGTCTGAAGTGATTTTTGCTTTCACGAACTATGAATCGCCATTCTCTCCCTCTCTTCTTCTCTCCTCTCCCTCACAACCATTCTTCAGTCCCAGGAGAGACAAATATTTTTTGCTTTGTCATTCATTGGTCAACAAAACCTTGCTCTGACTGATGTTCAACTGAAAATAGTTCCTTGGTGATTCTTGGATGTATTGTACAGGGTGGCCTGAAAGTCACTTTAGCCTTCCCCAGTAAACCATTCGTTCATCAACTCTTTTAATATTCATGCTTATTGTGCAGCACTCACAATAATTTATCGGTCATTACCTCCACCACTGAAGGTGTGCGTGCGACAAGGACAGATTGGCTCGATTTTAATTAAGATCCAGATCCAGATAATCTAATTTTTAAAGTGATTCTTCACATTTGAAAGATCGGTCCAAAAACTATAAAATATTGCAGCATGATATATCAAAAAGGTATGGAATGGTGTTTTTGACAAAAATTGGTAGATGAGTTGGGTAGGTGACAATGAATAAGCCGATTACATTTTGATCAGCCATATCTGCATCCATATCTTTACCAGTGGGATACATAACGTAAACTGTTCAGCCTGCTAGAGGTATATGCTCTATCAAGTGCCATTCCAGTTGCATCTGCATGTGCTACATCATCCTACTCTGAATTTGCAATTGGTCATGGCTTTGACACAAACACAAATTTTTATTACGGACGCTCAGCATCACCAAGCTAAATGTTACGAGAGAGAAAGGCAACTTAATGCTCAAGCTACTAGAAAGAAAGGCAACCTTACGCTCAAGTTGTATAGCTGGCAGGTATGCTACAAGGCCATGAAGACCAATGAAAATTTTGTCCAGTGGACCAACGGACCCACTAGTAGTCAATAAATCACTTAAAACTGGTGTCGTGCCATCCTCCCTCAACTTGCAGCAATTTTGATTCCAACCAGCTTTATGAGATTTCAGCACACAATACTGATGTTGCAGGTTGGTGCCTTCATACTTTCCAGATTTAAGGGTAACTTGAAGACTGGGTGAGCTGTTCTTCCTCCTGTCAACAGTGTGGCAGCAATGCCCAATGATGCCACTGCAAGGGCAATCATGTTTCTCTGCTGGATTTTTGCCAACGGAAGATTGATGAGAAAAGTTTTGCCAGTTCCACTGGGAGCATCCAGAAAGAAAGTGCCACCACTCCCATTGAAAACTGCTTGTGTAATCTTATTGAAGGCTTCTCTTTGGTCTGGAACCAGACATGGCTTAGTATGTATTCAGCAAGCTGTTCCATATTGTAATTGGTCTCTCTCAAAATTTCATTTGTGATCTCATTGTCATTGTCTTTCAGGATCAGGAAAGCCAAAAGTTTTGAGGTCAGAGCCACCCAAAGCCTTGATCTTGTCTTCAGTGATAATGAGAAATTGATTGAAGATGGCAACACTGTAGTCCAGTTCCAGGTTAGGATTTTGCACTTGTGCATGATGCAAAATGTCCTCTGCCATTGCGGTTGTCCCATAGTTGTTGAGGATTTGACATGGCATATGTCTGCAACATGATGGCAAACAGGTTTTGCAGCTGCCTCATCCAATGTGATCTTCCAGTCTGTATCATCCTCCAGGAGTCCTCTGAGCTGGCAAGCCTGTTTGTAAATTTCACAGATTGTGGCATCCACTGTTTGCCAGTCCTCCAATTATGAAGGACCTTTGACCTCGTGCAGAAGCAGTCTCAGGTGAAAACATTCAAAATTATTTGGATGGACAGTGTACACATGGCCAAGTGCATCACTGACTTTGATGCCTGGCTGGTCTGGTACAGTTTGTCCTGCTTTGCGGCGAGCCCGCTTCTTGCTGCTAACATTCTAGTTCTTGGGTATCTGATGATACAACAGTGTCTTCGAAAATTCATCATCTTGGCAGACATTGAAGAAAGCAGAGAGAGTTGTATCTTGTGGGACTTGGGTGTGCTTACATACATTCTCCTCAGTGAAGTACACTCTCTGGCCATTCTCAAGGTGCACACTGAGATGAACCACAGTGGGATGTCGCTCATGAACTGGGAAGCTCAGGATCCTCCAGATGGCTTCATTGCTGCTGATGTATCTTCCCATTTCATATTGCCGAACCTCATCATGCACAGTCCCATCCATTGTCAGGCCAAACATAGCCATGTCAGATTCTTTGTTGACAAACTTGCACACATATTTGATGGATTTCACAGAGTGGCAGTACTCAACATTGATGTGTGCATTGAATAGCTGTGTGAGGAGTGGACAATATGGAGTAGCAGGGACCACCTGTGAAACTGGAAGGCAAGATGACCAATTGGCCAACATTGGCAGCATTTCCATCATTGTTCATGGCATCCCTGAGGTGAACATAGTTTTTGACTCGGAGTTTCTTTTGGTTCTTTCGAATGAATCTCAGTCTTTCTGCCTCAATTTTGACATACATGTCCACAACTAATTGGTGGAAGAGATCTTTGCAATGCAAGATGTGATTGAAATCACCAGCTCTCAGCATAATCCTGAAGGCATAAAAGTCCATGGCAGAAATGATCTTTTCACTTTGCAGTCATGTTGCTGGGTCTGGTTGTTGCAGTTTAATATCGTATCTATCGTCACCCTGCCAGAAAATTAGTTGATACTGAAGTGCATCATATGATGGGTGTGTCTCAGCAATTCTCTGGAGAGAGTTGTTTCCGAGTTGCAGCACAATGTCTCGATCGCCATGTTGTTCACCAGTCAGGATGACAGCCACTTCTGATGTGGAGGGTGTAATGAAGCACCGCTCATGCTCCCCAGCTGGAGTTTTGTCTGAACGAATGACAATTTTATACTCGGGTGTGATCTTCTCCATGGCACACTTGAGACTCCGAACATAGTGGTTTTCCTTGTGGAGCACATCTTGCAACTACAACACCACTTCCAACTTGGTTTGAATGACATTGTTGCAGCGCTGTTAAGCCTGCTTTGTATTGTCACCAATGAAGTATATCTGAAGGAATTTTGGCTCTTCATTTGGTCATGGCTGTCGACTGCCAATCTGATGATAAACGTGTCCCTGCATTTTAAATGTGGCCATGTCGCCAGATTCTCTGATCTCGTTTGTGGTGCCGAAAGATGTCATGTTGAAGCATGAATTGTAACTTCTGATGTTGCTTTGGAAATGACTTGCATTTGGAGTGTTGACTGTCAACAATGTACAAATAGGTTCAGGAGGAACATTCATTTGGGGCAGCCGAACCTTGCTGCTGTTGCAGCATATCCCTAGAGCTTCTCCTGTCCATTTCATTGCATCACAGTGCCTGGAAGTAATTGACATTGAGCCAATAGCAACTATTGATCACAAGGATAATCCAAGGCTAGATTGTAGGATAATGCAGATTTTTCTTTTTCCATCCAGGGCTGTTTCCTGGATGCAGCCATTCTTGTTGCATTTTCCTCGCATCTTCTTTCTTGCTCTTCAGGAGTTAAGGCTGCTCTGGATGCAGCTTTTGTTGCGGTATTTTCCTCTCATCTTTCTTGCTTTTCAGGAGTTTCAGCTGCTCTGGATGCAGCAATTGTTGCCGCGTTTGCTTAATGTCTTGCTTTTTGCTGTTGAGGAGTTGAGGCTGCTCTGGATGCAGTTTTCGCAAGTCGTTTTTTGTCATTTGCTTCTTGTACATTTCCTTCTTTTAGTAGGAGCCATCTTCTTGCAAAATAAAGGATGGAGACATGAGGAAGGGGGAAGGAGAGCGATGCCTTACCACATGTCGCAATACGCTCCGGGAGGGAGGGGTGTGAGGGTGAGAGAGTGAGAGGAGAGAGAGACATATTGAGAGGGATAGAGAGTGCTGTATTGTATTCGGAGGGGGTGGAGCGAGGATGGGACAGAGAGAGGTGGGGGGCAGGGGGGGGGAGTTAGCAGAGCGAAAATGTTATGTTTCATCAACACACACACACACACACACACACACACACACACACACACACACACACACACACACACACACACACACACACACACACACACACACACACACTCACACACTCACTGGAGTCAGTGTGATTACGGAGTACAGTATGTACTGTATACAACCCAAAAACTTGTGCCACATTCACCCTTGTTTTGGGGGAATTTTAATAAATGATTTAAAAAAAACAAAGTTGCATTAAAGACAATTCAAGGTGTGCATAAACATTATTATTTATAAACAGCTGCCAATCATCGTGTGATGATATGCATGGCAAGTTGTGGGTGACAAAAAACGGGTTGGTGGGATTCAAAACCGGGTTATTTATTTATTAGACGTGATCGGAAGTGATACTACGTGTGGAATCCTGGAGGATGGTGACGTGCCTTTCCGTGAGAGAATGCTCATGATGTCACACAGCCAATTTACTCGAGGGATACATTGCGTATCGGCTGCAGGTCACTCCAGGGTGTGTGTGTGCGTGTGTGTTTCATTACCAATCAGCTTGTAGAGCGCTTGCCATATGGCTTAAGCAATCAAGCAAGCACCCCAACGAAATGCTGGCTGCTTGGTAACTGAACAGACCTCGGGTGTGTTCCATTTATACCCCAAGTTATCAATAATTTATAACATTATCAATAAGCTTGCCTAGCCAGCCGTTCCTAATCAACAGTGTCACATGGTGGAATGCTTGTTTGAGTGCTTAAGCCACTTTATGAGCTCTCTACGAGAAACTTGGTAACTGAATGCATCCCAGGTCTAACAGTCTGTGTGTCAATCCTTGCGAGTGTAATGAAAGCGAAACATTGCATTTTTGAAATGGATACAACTTTCCATCCACTACGGGTTTTGACGGTACGGAAACGGGTCTGCGGGTTTTCACAAACAAAACTGGTCAAATGCGAGAAATCCAGGTCACTTGCCATCTATGGTAATGGGTGCAAAAAAATTGGCTCTGCAGTTTAGAAAACATGTTGATGCGTCAAACGGCTCGGAAATCGTGTGTTATCAGCTTTGAAAGTCACAAAAAGAAGCTCTTAACGATTCTGAGAGCAAACCCAGTTCATATAAAGATAGCCAACTGCTTTAGTAACAGCCATGAGGACCAAGGAGAACGTGATCACTCGTACGTTGCTGAGGTTAGAAGTTAAACCCTACTGTACTTCTAGTGTTACCCGAGCATTAATTATTGACGTCATGTGTTCCAGCTGTACCCAACTCCATTAAAGTATCAGTGTTGGTTTCCCGCTAAGCTTGTAAAATCAACGGGTGAGTGCAAACACAGCCTGTTCCAAGTTCCTTGCGAAGTTCTGCATGGATAAAGTACACAAAAAGGAGCACCACAACGGCTTACTTTTAAATATGGAATTCAAGTGAAAAATTAACAAAATTATATTCAAAGATATAACAATCCAAAGAGAACACAAAATGTTGGCACACGCTTTTCACAGCTCAAACCAACATGAAGGAACTCAGAACAGGAAGTCCGAACAAGAAGTCGATGGAGGTTTTTTTGTCGCAGGTAGGAATGTCGAAGTGACGGGTTGATAATGCAAACACATCACACAAAAAATTTAATACTGTAAATAAAAATGAAATTCACAACATTTTCAGGAGGTGAGGCACCACCCGTGAGAACGCCCGCGTCCGCGCAGCTCTGTTGATGTGAGATGTGTACTTTAAAAAAATACGTATCGATGTCCAAGTGAGGGGTCATATCATGGAAGAACGTAGAAAAAGCGGAGCGTCGTGGAAAAAATAAAATTTCACATTTTCAGCCAGCCAGCCACTGCCTGTTGCACCGCAAAACCGCACATGGCCAATGCAGGCGAGTGATCCCTGTCGACCGATTATTCAGTATTCAGTGACAGTGCAAATATTTTAGAGCACACGCCAAGTGGCTTAAGCACTCCAACAAAACGGTTGATGAGAAACGGCTCCCTTGGCACCCACCTCTTGGTGACGCCCGAAATGTCAAATATGTCCGAATTGGCAAAATGAACAATTTTCTAGGAGTTGGAACTGCTTGTAAGTTCGATTCTGGAGCTTAAGTTTTGTAATTCTCCTTAGTTTAAGAGATACTCATGGCGATCGCATGTGCGGAAATGAAATAAAGCCACAAATGCTGACACCTCCGGATGTTTATAAGCATTGCAATGTACCCAGCGGTTTGTAGCTATGATGAACAGGCATTTGATAATATGAGCGAAGAAAGTGAAAAGAAAACTATCGTTAAGAAATCATTGCGGCCTGTTCCAAGTCAAGGCATGGTTGAGCAGGCCAAAAAACATGGCGGCTTCAGACCCCAGCGAGGTTACCCAGGAAACGCCTTGAGACCCTCGACAGCGAGGTGGCACAGGATCACCTGATTAAGGATATAATTAAATACAGCCGTTAATTATGCTCAAAATGGGTGTTTTAATAAACCCAAACACACAATTTTCACTCGTGCACTTCTTTGGAGTGTTTTTTTTAGTGTGCATGCAAAGTTTCAGGTTGCTAGGTTTTATAGTTTTGCAGCTACAGATACAGACTGACACACACACACACACACACACACACACACACACACACACACACACACACACACACACACACACACACACACACACACACACACACACACACACACACGCATTGTATTGACATTTATTAGTATAGGTTACCATCGTTGCGCCATGAGTTCTATTTTTTGAGTAATTATGGTTTCTGGACTGGGAGGTTTAAAGTGTTTTTAGTCTTGGTATCTGCGAGAGTTGGCTACACCAGGACCCATCATTGATCTCAGATCTCCAATCGCAGCCCCCTAGTTTGTTGATGACCTTTTTCTTATCTTGCTATCAAGCCCTGAAAGGGCTGCTGTGATTAGTGGAATTGTTTCCTCCTTTGATGCATGCTCATATCTGGTAGGTCACAATCCCCGAGCACATGACAATATTATATTGAATTATTCTTTATTTTCTTTGAACAATGTACTCATAACTGATTTTTGGCTTCTTTTGTTCGTATCGTTACCTCACTATTTCCCGCATTTCATCTCAATTTGCAACGCCATTGGCAGTGTGTGATAATCATTCTGCAGTGGAACACATGGCTCTAAAATGCTGATCGTTGAACATGGACTGCGAGCCGAGTCTTTAGAAAATGCATTTCCATTGTGCATTCTGTGTGAGTACTTCAGATTTCTTCTGAAGAAAATTTGGGTTGCTCGGGTATATTTCTTCCTTAGCAACGGAAATGAAAAGTACCCTTTAATGTATGATTTTTTTATGTACGACTATGAAAATCCACAATAATTGCTTATTTTACCTTTTCGTGCACTAGTCATGGTTTAAATTCAACAAAAACACTGTTATGTCACCGTTGCTGGGGGAAACAGGTCCTGAGAAACCATTCTCGCTATATTGCTATGTTTTGGGCCAGTTCTCATTAACACTAAATTTTCAGACTGAAGAACATATGGTTAAGGGACTCCCAAGATGGGGACTACGAAACTCAAAATTTATGCAAGAGAACATGCCAAGGCCCACAAATTAATGAAATTTTGATAAGAGCAACTGAATCTCATGGAATTGTGAAACTTTCTTTACCCAGGGCCTGTTTCAATCCACTACGCTTGGCATTCTCCGCAGAAACTTGCACAACCTCTTTGCTTGAGGACTTATTACTTGTGCTTCCAGTGGTGGTAAAAGTGTCAGCACGGGATACATGAGAAGTTTTGTGCTGTTGGCTTTGTGTATTAAGACCCAGTGGCAGCTTGATTATTCTCTCTCAGAATGACCTTTGCTGCATGCCAGGAGTTCTGTTTCATTACCTGTGCTGAAACTGATCATGTGGAATTTTTTTCCAGGTGTAATTAGTAGATGGAGTAATGAGTTCATTGACAAAACTTTTTAAATTTATTCCCTACACTGTTCCTTCTCACGTTTCCTTGCTACAGATCTGGAATGAATGTCCCACTAAAGGTCCGGTCACACCTTGACGTTTTAGCCAGCGATGGCAACGTATTAAAATGTATGTAAAACGCTGGCTGACGTTGAACTTTTGATGTTTTTTTTTTCAGATTCGGACGTATTCATAACGAGTTGGTCGTATGCATAACATATTAGTAATGGACACAGAACGTTTCGTTGTGTTATAGATAACTTATACCAATGAATGCTGAACCTGTTGTTGGCCTACACAACCTATGCCCAACGATAGTCTAACTTCGGCATAGCGCGTTGCACGTATCGCCGATGATGTCGTGACGTAGCCTATTAAAAGGCTGACGCACAACGATTCGAATCATAACTGCCGTAGAAATGGAAGTGACAACATCGCGGTCACACCTTGGCGATCTTGCCAGGGTATGCCGACCTAAGAAAAATGTGTCTAAAACGTTGGGGGCACGTCAAATACGGTATGAGTAAGTTTGGTATACGTGAGTAGAACGCTAAAGTACGCTATCATACGTCGTAGTAAGTAGAGTACGTCAAGAAATTTTAAACATGTTCAAAATTTTACGACGTACTCGGCGTATGACACACGTTCCGCATGCGATGGGGATAAGTTTTACACACGATATGCGGACGCTTACACATGTCCACAAAGGCTACTTATAAGCTACTCTATAAATCGAAACACGTCGCGGTAATGTCTTTTTTACGCGAAACTTATTTCTAACTTATGTTTGACGTGCTTTGAACCAATTCTTTACGTAGTCCCAACACACATCGACGTATGTAGACGTATTCCAATGACGTCTTCCGGTCGACAAAAAAAATAAATGAACGTGTTTCTAGCTTACAATTGCCATATAAAGACGTGTTCCCAGCGGTTTTGGGAATTGGTATATAAAAATGCTGCTCATAAAAGGGGAACCCAACAGTGTTTTCGAGTCCTTTTTGAGTCGATGTCCATGTCAGCAGTAACAGTATCAGTATCAGTATCAGTAACAGTATCAGTATCAGTATTAGTATTAGTATTAGTAGTAGTTTGTTCATGTTGGCAGTAGTCGGTGAGTGTGAGGGGGAGGGTGTGGGTTATGATGGATCGTCCTTGCGTCCGTGTGTCCACGGGTAGGTTCATAGGCTGCCACTCTACGATTTAAATGGCTGCATCTCCACTATTGAAAGTAGACGCTTGCGCTCAACAATTGGATTTTTTTACACTCAACGACTTTTAAACGGTGCCACTCTGCTATTTTCATTGTTTACAATGAACGATTTAAATTGCTGTCACTCGCCTTTGTTTTTTGACGCTGGGGTTTGGAAATTTAAAGCGTTTCTTCTGAACGTGTTAAAACGCTCAAACTCGACTATTTTAAATAGACGCTGCCGATGGACAATTGGAATCATAGCCAAGCTAGACATCGAAGTGTGAACATCCTCGTCATGCCGAAGAAAAGTTTGAAGAATGCTGCAAATAAGTGTCCTGGCCGTGGCCGTGGATGCTGACGCAAGGACGATCCATTATACCGATGTCTTTCAGCCTATGAGTAACTTAAAAGTAACGTCTGTCGATGTGTGGCAACGATCGCGTAACGTGCCAACTACACGTTAATCATAGGTTAGAAATAAGTTTCGGGTACGCTAAACATTACCTCGGCGTGTCTCAACTTATGATTAACTTACAAGTAGCATGTGTTGACGTCTGTCAACGATCGCAGACCGTGCATACAACTTGTGGCCAGCGTAGCGGAACGTGTGAGTCATACGCCGGCATACGTCGTGAAATTTCAAGCATGAAAAAATTTGAGGACAACCGAAAAGTACAACGTTTAAAGCCAACGTACAACGACGTATGGCAGTGTTTTTCAGCGTGCTCTCAATGTTATGAAAACTTACCCATAACGTATTCAACGTGTGCCAGCGTTTTAGAAAAAAAATTCAAAAATCGGCATACGTTGGCTGAAACGTCAAGGTGTGACCGGGCCTTAAGACAAAGTGAAGTGATACATCAGGGTAATCTCATTTGCTTTTCAATGGTGGTTGTTGTTTTCTTCAAATGGTGAAATGTTCTATCGTTCATCGTAGTAGCATGATGTTTGCACAATGACCTTTTGAAGAATACCTCAACTCGTAGCTTCAGAATTGTAGTGAATAAATTGCTGTAGAAATATATATTGTATCGATAAATATATATATCAATAATGCACTTATTTCCACCCTAATGTTTCCACTCTTTTGAACCCACAATACTAATAAAGACTTTATTAAGGAATGAATTTTCATGACTACATTAGCATATACAAGGGAGGAATGTGGTCACAAAAATGACATTATGTTGTTTCTGACAGGCAATGAAATCGTAAAGTTGAAGTCAGATCACCGTGCACAGCAACGGTAGCAATGAGCAACTCTGCGTGTTGTCTGACCTCGAGGTTGTCATGGATAAATAGTTCTTAATTGATTCAACCACAATTTATGACTGCCTTTTAGCATTCTCCTCTCTGTAGTAGCACACACCGTGCTTCCCTCATACATCCGTCGATCACATCCTTTATTTAAAGGGTATAGAAAAGCTACATCACGCTCCGGGGCAGAAGACTCCTCCGTCCAGCTCTGGGACGGATGAGAGATCATGTCCCTTTTGCTTCCGACTTTGCAATAGCTAGTTGTATGCACCCAAGGGAGGGGGTGAGGAGGAGGGGGTTTAAACTAAAATGGGCCACAAAGCTTCTAAAAGAAACAAAAAAAAATACTTGGAAAAGTACCATAGAGAAAGGGATGTGCTTCTGCGCAACAAAAGCGTTTGAAAACTTTCATCGTTCACCCAAAGAACTGAGATCTTGCAACTTTTCTTCCTGTATTCTACTTCAGGTACTTGAGAAAGCAACTATCAAATGTATATATATATGTATATATATATATATATATATATATATATATATATATATATATATATATATATATATATATATATATATATATATATGTATATATATATATATATGTGTGTTTGTAGGCGCCACTTGGTCCTGAACTGCTTTTTCAATATCCGCAACTAACCTGTAATCAACAGGCCATTCCGCTATCCTCATCCACCTGGGGACTTGTCTGGCCAGAGATGGTCGCTCCAAACCGAAACGTAAATCGCATGTAGAACAACGACATTAGTCGACATTGTTGTACTTTATTGTGAAGTAGAAAGACTTTCGCAAACGGTGTGGGGAAAAAAATCGTACCTGGAGTTCTGAACATCAGGCAGAGCCATTGGGCCTGTTGAGAACACTGAACAGACTAACCTGAGGTACAACAGGTACCATGGACACATCAATGGTGTTCATTCCCACATATAATATCTTGCATTTCGATTCAGTCATTCCTTTCATTTGATCATATGATACAAGTTTGTTCATCCATTGCAAAGCACCTAACTTGCATTTTTCATTGAAATAAGAAATCTGTTTTCTTTATTTTGTGCTGAGAGTTTATTTCTTTATTTTATGTTTATTTCTTTATCTATTTCGTTATCTATTTATCTCTATTTATGTTTATTTCTGTTTGTTCATGATGGTTAAAGACTCGTTTCTTTCACAAGTGGCCGATGTTGGTTCGATTCCCCGTGGCCACTCAATCTCGCCAACCCACACTTATCAAGCGGTGCGAGTATGCCAAACACCCCTGAACAGTCAAATGAAGGAATTAATCCAACTTATTCACTGCTTGCCATTCACTTATTATTAGGCTTTTCTTTTTCCCTCCTTTCTCCCACCTCTTCGACTTGTTCTTCCTTTCATTTGAGGTTCCAGGTTTGATCATGTTGTTGTCTGTTCTAGCTTATAAAGTGCATTTTCACTGAGATGTATTTTGATACGAATCGGATGATAAGTCCACTGTTCTTTTTATTTTTTTTTTGTGTGCGAAGGAACGAACCTTTACGTTGTGTGTTGTTCATGCCTGATCTTTATCAACAAATGATTCCTATCTTGCTGAATGACTCCATTTCTGCCTGACGACCTCCGTACGGCCCTGCAGTCGCAGCAATGATGCACGATTTTATTCTTTATTTGTTTTTGTTACCATTCATCGTTGCTGTTTGATCAGCATCCAAAACTAAACAGCAGGTGTATAACCAACACCTATTACTTCTCCATATAAACACGAAGCCCCAACGTTGGTACCGAGCATTGAAAATCAAATGAAAGAACCTTTGGTGTGTAAAACTCCCTGTGCACCGTAAAAGTGTTTCTATGTCTTTTGTAATTAATTTGTTTCATTGTTGTTCCTTGCAGAGAATGTTGCTGAAAAAGACCTCTGTGCCAAGAACGAGGGTGGTGAAGATCAGGGTGAGTGGGTTCCATTTCTTCTTCTTCTTCTTCTTCTTCTTTGTAAATTTGATCTTACTGAGATTCATTGTGTGTCTTTTGAAACTATTTAATTTCAATAAGTTTGTTTTTTTTTGTTGGAGCTTAACCTACCGGAATGCTTTTCTGCGAAAGCTTGACCGACTCGCTATTCCCAGGTTTGCTATTAACCTCTTTATCTGCATTTCAAATGTTTGTTTTATACGATGAAGTGAAAGAATGACTTTGAGGAGGTAAATTACATGTGCCATGCAAGACGACGTTCGATTGTGGATTCACGGTGGAGTTGATTCGCTTTATTGTCGTTCACTTTGAGCGGTTCATCATTCGACTGAGCTTAGACGTGTGGAAGCTCAAACATCAAAATAGCGAGAAAATGGGTTTAAAAAAAAAAAAATGATATTGCAACAATAATTAGGAAACAAAATTAATTTTATCTCATCTCACTTGATATGTAATTTATGCATTCACAACCACTCGCCCATGGGATGCTGCCATCAGCCCAACACCAGGTGCTGTCTGACACCATGAAAGGTGGAGCATCGGCACTGACATAACGTTGGGCACATTGTGAAGATTGTCGGAGGGTGAAGCAGTATTACATGTCACCTTGGTCTTCACTGAAAATGGTGTGCTCCACTCTCGTTCATTCTCTGACAATTAGTTGAAGCTACTGCGTAGTTTAGATACAGCGGTATTTGGGTTGTGAAAAGCGAGCGGAATGGAATGAGGCGTTGGGGCGAGGGTGGGGGGTGAAAGGGATTGTGTGCTCATGTAAATCCGTGCAATAGGTGCTTGGAGAGAAATATACATTGCACTTGAAACCAGGTCTGAGAGACTTTATAATCACTGATGATGCAACTAATTCTTATTTACTTGATCTAGTTAGCATTTTAGTGGCTGCCCTAAGTTGCTTGGTGGTGTGCAAAGGATCGACCCACAAATATTGGACTGGAAATCACGTTTAGGGCGACATCGGGTGGGGTAGGCAGATTACCTCCTCCCTGATTGGTCATTAATTAACCGGCTGGGGGTTTTAAACGTGCTAATTCTTTTGGAGGTTCGCTCAATTTTCAGAAGCTTGCAATCTAAATCTTTAATCCTGCTTTTTACGGGATTTCAACCCTCGACCTTTGGGATACGAGTGTGGCGTCTTAAATACAAGGAGCCCACTGGATTATTTGCTTGTACCTAAAACAAACAACATGTCTTTGTCCAAAAGGCAAAACCCAACCGTGTGTATTAGCTGTATGTATTTTTTTGCTCAAGTTAAAAATAAATGGGACCAATGAGAAGAAAAAACAAACAAACACACACGCCACTTAATTTCCCAGTCACGTCTGTGGAGGCATCTATATCTTGCCTTTGTGTGTTCATGAACGGCTGTGAGGCACATGTGACGTCGATGAACAACCTTCCCTTCACTGGAGGTTCGGTTTGTGACTTTAACAAAATCCCTGCGTTGACAGCTATCTCGGTAACCTGAATGCCCACAAGTGAAAGCCAATGAGACGGCTATCTTTGTCCCCTCCAATAGACGATGAGCTCTATGATGCGAGCTCCTTGGCACCGTGTCATAAGTAGCCTTTTGATTTCATGTTGTCCACCCGAGTGGGTTTAACCCTCCAGTGATGTGTATAGTCACTCACAAGCATGGTATCCACTCAACGATTCCTTAACCGGCAAAGCAAGATCACTATTCCTGATCTTTTGGTATCATTCTGGAAGCTTCTTCCAATGCAATCACATTTTGATCAAACCGAGGCCGTTTCGTCGGAGCACTTACCCAGGCCATATAGCAAAAATAAATTAATTTTAAAAAAACAGTGAGTGATCACCCCGGCTCTATTTTATAGTGGGAGGGGAGGATGGTTGATTGGATGTGGGACTGTGAGAAAGGCCCTTGTGGTAACTTGGAAGACCCAGCTGGATTTTGCTTGTGATGGGCAGTAGCTTGACAATGAGTGCATCCCACTCCTTGCGCTTTCCAGACTGTTCGGCTTTGCTTCCACCCTCTCACCTTGTCCGTTTTATTTTAATCATCCACTGCAATGCATATGAACATGGTTTGGGCACAACCACAGTATATGTGGAGTGAATATACCATCAGTTGTGATGTCCTGGCAGGCCAACCAAGTGGCTGCTGCATAAGGCGGCAAGATTATCCAATCCACAGTGATATATGAAGACATTTTTGGTGGGGGGGGGGGGTTTGCCAGAAAGGACATTTTATCCATTGGCTTAAAGTAGAATAACACATTATTGCTTTATTGTGATTCTTCTGTCTGTGGACTGTGACACAGTACATTGTTAATTAGAGAATGGCATTTCTTGTGAAGTAATGAAAGGAATACTGTCACGAGCTATGTTCATGTAGATGGCATGCTTGTCCGAACAGCTAACTCGTCATGCCACTGCTGTGATGATGCATGTTGTATTTTGCTGCCAGCAATGACTTTCCACAACGGAGAAAGGAAAAACATTATATCAGACGTGGGATCAACCACATTTCATCATAGGCTGTTTTTCCAAGACGAACACGTTCTGCACATGTTATACAAAATTTAATCCTGTTGATCAATGATTTTGAGAAAACAACACATTTGGATGTCTGCACAAACACACCACATGACCAAAAGTATGTGGACACCCCTTCTAATTGTTGTAGTCGGATATTTCAGACACATCCATTGCTGACAGGTGTATAAAATCAAGCACACAGCCATGAAATATCAATACACAAACATTGACAGTGGAATGGACCATAGTTGAAGAGCTCAGTGGCTTTCAACGTGGCACCATCATTGGATGCCACCTTTCCACCAAGTCAGTTCATCAAATTTCTGCCTTCCACAGCTGCCCTGGTCAACTGTAAGTGCTGTTTTTGTGAAGTGGAAATGTCTATGAGCAAGAACAGCTCAGCCACGAATTTGTAGGCCACACGCCGAGTGCTGAAGCACGTAGCACGGAAAAATCATCTGTCGTCGGATGCAACCCTCACATCCGAGTTCCATATTACCTCTGGAAGCAACATCAACACAAGCACTGTTCATCGAGAGCTTCAGAAATGGGTTTCCATGGCCGAGCAGCCGCATACAAGCCTAAGATCACCATGCGCAATGCCAAGCGTCGGCTGGAGTTGTGTAAAGCTCACCGCAATTGGACTCTGGAGCAGTTCTCTGGAGTGATGAATCACGCTTCACCATCAGGCAGTCTGACGGACGAATCTGCGATTGGCGGATGCCAGAAGAACGCTACCTGCCCGAATGCAATGTGCCAACTGTAAAGTTTGGTGGAGGAGGAATAATGTTCTGAGGCTGTTCTTCATGGTTCGAGCTTGGCCCCTTCGTTACAGTGAAGGGAAATCTTAATACTACCACATACAATGACATTGTAGACGATTCTGTGCTTCCAACTTTGTGGAAACAGTTTGGGGAAGGCCCTTTCCTGTTTCAGCATGACAGTGCCCCCGTGCACAAAGTGAGGTCCATAGAGAAATGGTTTGTCGAGATCGGTGTGGAAGAACTTGACTGGCCTGCACAGAGCCCTGACCTCAACCCCATCGAACACCATTGGGATGAATTGGAACGCTGACTGCCAGCCAGACATAATCACCCAACATCTGTGCCCGACCTCACGAATGCTCTTGCGGCTGAATGGAAGCAAATCCCCGCAGCAATGTTCCAACATCTTGTGGAAAGCCTTCCCAGAAGAGTGGAGGCTGTTATAGCAGCAAAGTGGGGACCAACTCCATATTAATACCCATGATTTTGGAATGAGATGTTGGACAAGCAGGTGTCCACATACTTTTGCCCATGTCGTGTATAAGTATATATATATATATATATATATATATATATATATATATATATATATATATATATATATATATATATACTTGCAGGTATACCTCGATTTACGTCTTGGATGTGTTCTTGAAAGCTGTGACTTGAATCGAATCATTTTTTTTACAACAGAATACAGTAATGAAGTAAGGCTGTGTGGGGAGGGGGACGTCGTAATTTTTACCTGTAATATTACCTTTTTGGCTTAAACAGAGAGTTATTTAAACAGAGTTTAAATTTAAACACTCAATGTAACACATGCTTTGACAGTAAAAAATTGAATTTAAATAATTTTGTTGAAGTACAATGCAGTAAAATACTGTGGAAAATATGCGGCGGTGGTGGAAGAGAAAGGGGGGAGAGAGTGAGAGTGAGTAATGATCAGATTAAGAAGGATGGACGGCTTACTACTCCTAGTCCTGGCAGAGATTTGTATTGTGTTAAGGGTGCTGGGGATGACCTGCCTCGTCCTCGTGAAAGACACCATTAGGATCTTTAACATCCATCAACTAATGCTAGCAGATGGGACACCCGGCTTAACGGTGTGTACCTCTAGGCCATCCTGTCCGTACACACACATAAACCTATCAAACCAGCCACGGCTTGCAGTCAAGGTCACTCTAGCCATGGCAGCGGAAACGGAACTCTTACTCTCCTTTTTTAAGCCATCATACAGACTTTTAGCTTTCTGCTGTGTGACGGCTTGATTCACAGGTGTCCTCGTTCTATTGATGTCCTAACACATGTCCAGCATACGTTCCATCTTTTCCATGCAAGAGCTCCTTCGTTTCATAATTAACTTGGATGTTAATGGCGGAGCACGCTTAGCACTTTCACAAATTTGTTCTGCATTTTTATAAATTGGACATACAGTTGTTGGAGGCAAACCTCAATGCTGACCAACATCGCCAGCATGATCACCACTTACTATTCTGTGTCCATCCATCCATCGGGCCCATACTCTGTGCAGAGCATTGTTGCTGCCGAAGCAGTCTCCTTTGCTATTCGGCACTATCCTGGAGGGGTCACCACTCCGACGCATGATACTCGAATGGCTCAATCAATTCCAGCTGAGTCAACCCCACCTGGTATTAATTCAACAGCTGAGCAGGATTTGAACTCAGGACCATAGGATCCCAAGCCCACCACCCTAACCATTAAGCCAACACCTGGCATATATTGCACATATAACATCCAATTTCACCTCCAGATTTACAGTTTTCCACACTCTCTTAGACACAGGGTCTCTCTTAAGGCCCGGTCACACCTTGACGTTTTAGCCAACGTATGCCGATTTTTGAATTTTTTTTTTCTAAAACGCTGGCACACGTTGAATACGTTATGGGTAAGTTTTGATAACATTGAGAGCACGCTGAAAAACACTGCCATACGTCGTTGTACGCTGGCTTTAAACGTTGTACTTTTCGGTTGTCCTCAAATTTTTTTATGCTTGAAATTTCACGACGTATGCCAGCGTATGACTCACACGTTCCGCTACGCTGGCCACAAGTTGTATGCACGGTCTGCGATCGTTGACAGACGTCAACACATGCTACGTGTAAGTTAATCATAAGTTGAGACACTCCGAGGTAATGTTTAGCGTACCCGAAACTTATTTCTAACCTATGATTAACGTGTTGTTGGCACATTGCGCGATCGTTGCCACACAATGACAGACGTTACTTTTAAGTTACTCATAGGCTGAAAGACGTCGGTATAATGGATCGTCCTTGCGTCAGCGTCCACGGCCACGGCCAGGACACTTATTTGCAGCATTCTTCAAACTTTTCTTCGGCATGACGAGGATGTTCACACTTCGATGTCTAGCTTGGCTATGATTCCAATTGTCCATCGGCAGCGTCTATTTAAAATAGTCGAGCTTGAGCGTTTTAACACGTTCAGAAGAAACGCTTCAAATTTCAAAACCCCAGCGTCAAAAAACAAAGGCGAGTGACAGGCATTTAAATCGTTCATTGTAAACAATGAAAATAGTTGAGTGGTACCGTTTAAAAGTCATTGAGTGTAAAAAAATCCAATTCTTGAGCGCAAGCGTCGACTTTCAATAGTGGAGTTTGAGCGATTTAGCACGTTCAATAGAAATGATTAAAATTTCCGAGCGCCAGCGTCAAAAAACAAAGGCGAGTGACAGCAATTTAAATCGTTCATTGTAAACAATGAAAATAGCTGAGTGGTACCGTTTAAAAGTCGTTGAGTGTAAAAAAAATCCAATTGTTGAGCGCAAGCGTCTACTTTCAATAGTGGAGATGCAGCCATTTAAATCGTTGAGTGGCAGCCTATGAATAGCAAACCCTACGTCACCGGCAAAGATAAACTGCCGCACGATATGGATAAGTTAGGCTATCGTTGGGCATAGTTTGTGAACGCCGGATTCACGATAATTATTCTTTGGATAATCGTATCTATAAGTAATCAAAGCGCTGTATGCTCCTTATTAGTTCATTGTGCATTTGTCCAACCCGTTATGAAAAGACCTAAATCGTAAAAACAAGCTATAGCTCATTGTTGAAAAAGCCGCACAAAAAATTAGCCGCGAAGAACTTCGAACAATGGTGAAAAGATGTCTCCTACCCGTGGACACGCGGACGCAAGGACGATCCATCATAACCCACACCCTCCCCCTCACACTCACCTACTACTGCCAACACGAACAAACTACTACTAATACTAATATTAATACTGATACTGATACTGTTACTGCTGACATGGACATCGACTCAAAAAGGACTCGAAAACACTGTTGGGTTCCCCTTTTATGAGCACCATTTTTATATACCAATTCCCAAAACCGCTGGGAACACGTCTTTATATGGCAGTTGTAACCTAGAAACACGTTAATTTGTTTTTTTGTCGACCGGAAGACGTCATTGGAATACGTCTACATACGTCGATGTGTGTTGGGACTACGTAAAGAATTGGTTCAAAGCACGTCAAACATAAGTTAGAAATAAGTTTCGCGTAAAAAAAGACATTACCGCGACGTGTTTCGACTGATGAGTAGCTTATAAGTAGCCTTTGTGGACGTGTGTAAGCGTCCACATATCGTGTGTAAAACTTATCCCCATCGCATGCGGAGCGTGTGCCATACGCCGAGTACGTCGTAAAATTTTGAACATGTTTAAAATTTCTTGACGTACTCTACTTACTACGACGTATGAGAGCGTACTTTAGCGTTCTACTCACGTATACCAAACTTACTCATACCGTATTTGACGTGCCCCAACGTTTTAGACACATTTTTCTTAGGTCGGCATACGCTGGCAAGATCGCCAAGGTGTGACCGCGATGTTGACACTTCCATTTCTACGGCAGTTATGATTCGAATCGTTGTGCGTCAGCCTTTTAATAGGCTACGTCACGACATCGTCGGCGATGCGTGCAACGCGCTATGCCTAAGTTAGACGATCGTTGGGCATCGGTTGTGTAGGCCGACAACAGGTTCAGCATTCGTTGGTATAAGTTATCTATAACACAACGAAACGTTCTGTGTCCATTACCAATGCGTTATACATAAGACCAAGTCGCTATGAATACGTCCGAATCTTTAAAAAAAAACATCAAAAGTTCAACGTAAGCCAGCGTTTTACATACATTTTAATACGTTGCCATCGCTGGCTAAAACGTCAAAGTGTGACTGGGCCTTTATCACCACTATCACACTTGCAACTCATGATGAAGATTTTTGAAGGACAGTATGTCTGATCCACGCAAATGCAGAACATAATACAGAGTGCACTTTACACACCGAAGTTACGTCATTCCGAAGTTACGTCATTCAAGTCACGTGCTTTGGCTTTTCCGTCGCCAGTTTTCCTTATCCACCCAGTCAATTGAATTGAATTGCCAGTGGAAGAAAAATGTCCACGTTTTACATGGACAATAATAAAGAATGTTCATGCAGTATGAGCAATGGCCATGGTGGTGTAATGTCCTACTACAATGCCGTCTAATCAGTCAAAATTTACATTACGTACAGTACGACAGGTACAGGTACAACCCGCCAAGGGCACGGGGCACAGAATGCAGAAATGTTCTTCCATCCATGAAACTTGTCTTTGCCGGCACGTACACAGGCACGCACGATTTGTCGTTGACTCATCGTCATTGAGGTATGACGGAGGTTTAATATAATTGGTGAGTAAAATGTTATGATCATTCTGCAAAGATTTGACAACGTATGATGATTTTGAGCTTCCAACACGATATTTCCACTTTTCAGATCTGGCGACACTGTCCGAAGGCTTGCGGCCCACACAGAGCAGCACGGTTTGCCGTGTCGTCATTCTCAGTGTGATGCCGACTCGTCTTGAAACGCCAAACCATGTGTGGCTGTGTGCATGCCAGCGAGCTTCATCATGAAGGCGCTTCCAACCAAAAGTAAAATCTATCTACTCTGCTGATTTGAGCAATAAACAAGAGCAGACCCGGTAGGTCTGTTGGCCTGAGGAAGCCAGCTGTGAAGCGGGTGAAACATCGTCTGAGACCGGGTTTGCTCTTGCTTATTGCTCAAATCAGCGGAGTCGATCGAGTTTACTTTTGGTTGGAAGCACCTTTTTCTTTTTCTTCCTTAATAAACAAAAATATACACACACACACACACAAAAGCTGGGTCAACCAATCAAAATGGGGTTCTTAAGGGGAGTAAAACATCAAGAAGATCATTGTTTAAAGCTGTGGAAACAAAAATTAACTCGGGAATGCAACACGGCAATGATAGCCTCCTCGGGTCAAATGGCCTCCTCATTTCCTTGTTTAAGCTCGTGCAGGAGGATGTGACCACTCCTTGCACTCGGTGAAGTCCCACAGAGACTCTGGATCCTTTGTATGTTATGTACTAACAAATACCACCCATCGCTTCGCTGATGGGAATACTGAAAGGGAGATGGAGGGGTGAGAGGGGCGGGGGAGAGTGATGGGGAGGAGGGGTGGGAAGGGAAGCCAGCTTGAGGTAAGAGGAATGGAAGGCAGACATGGGGTAAAGCATTAATTTCGTTTCATACTGTTTCATCAAAATGATTCTGCATAGAATGAGTGAAGATGGAAACAAAATAATGTCTGAAATCCATTTTCTACAGTCATACAATAAATACCGTCTGGAGACAAACACCGCCAGGACACGTCCGGTGATAAACACCGTCCAGAGACAAGCACCGTCCCAACGCATCTGGAGCCAATCCGTCTGGAAACAAACTCCCGTACGGACATAAAAGCCACCCAGACACGTCCGGAGATGAACAAGCACCGCCCAGACAGGTCCAGAGAGAGAGAGAGAGACGTGTGTGTGTGTGTGTGTGTGTGTGTGTGTGTGTGTGTGTGTGTGTGTGTGTGTGTGTGTGTGTGTGTGTGTGTGTGTGTGTGTGTGTGTGTGTGTGTGTGTGTGTGTGTGTGTGTGTGTGTGTGTGTGTGTGCGCGCGCATGCTAAAGAGAGATGTCAACAATTCCTTTTTAATTAAGGAATTTTTTTTCCATAAAGGTAGACAGGTAAAAAGATATGTACAGGCCATGAAATCCACAAATGCAAATGGGTAAAAAGATATGTACATTGTACAGGTCATGAAATTGATATTTATAAAGTCATGAAAATACACATTTTTGAAACGGTTCACATAAGACCAATAAGAAAGCATTACGGAACTTATAAGTTTATTGTGAGGACTCCGTCAGTTAAACTGCACAAGAAGCACTGTGCACACTCTCGTTTGTGGAAATGCCCATAGTCATCACAGGAGAATTCCACGTACACTCAGGACGACACCAAGGACCTAAAACAAAAAAACACAGCATCATCCACTGGAAGCAGACTCTTCAGATTTTTTCTCTTCCTGTTTAAATATACACGTATAACCATTTTTGCCTCAGTGATTAAAAAGTTGGTAAAACAACATTCATCCTTTCATCTAGGTTTAATACTAAGACCAAATATAAAAGCACGTGGCACGTGCAAAGTGGTGTCAATCTTGGGCACCCAACAAAGGCATGAAAAAGGGTTTCTTGGGCATCACAAAAAGAGCACTTTTTGAGGGTATTTGGACACATTCGGGGGTAAAATGTGATGTGCCATCCGCCACTGTAAATCTCTGGTACGTTTAGCGATGGGTGTCTTGTACATGGAAAACCACTGGATTTCTGTATGAGGTTTAGCTTCGGAGCAACCCTCTCCAGTGAGCTTGTGGCTCCACAGGTTCAAGAGAAATGAGTGTCTTGATTCGCAATAAATACATGAAAGGTTTTTCTATTTTCATAAAAGAAGTAAAGCCATGAAAACAAACAAGGAAGTTGGGGGAAAAGAGGAGAAGGCTGAGGTGAAGGTAAAGTGGCCTCTGTCTGTGGATCCCATTTCAAGCCAGATTTTTTAAAGACACTAAGAAATGGCAGAGAATATCTTCTCTATGTATCGGATGGACCGAACACCGGTAGTTACGTGCGAAGAATGTTCTCTAAAATGTTTGACTTTCGTGAGCCCGGCATCAATAAATGGCTGCATAAAGGAACGGTCGCTACAAACCCCTTCAAAGATGGGATTTAAAGAGATTGGTTCTTTTAAATACCAGGGGATGGAACAAACACTGGCATCACAACGAACGGTGACCGCCTGCCGAGCTTTGAGCATACTTCTGTTGAAAAAATTGGGACCGGCATTGAATCCACTCTCTCCAGCTTCAGGAGAAACAGTTCTTGGCTGAAACCAAGTTTTCTGACCTGCTTGAGCAGAACATTGGCAAAGGCCTTTCACGTGGTTTCAGCGTATAGTAGTTTCCGAAGGGAAAGGAGATGGAAGGCCATCACTTTACAGGAGACGTCAACCAGTCCCAGTCCACCTTCAGCAGTTCACAAGCTGAGAACACCAGGCCAGTAACAAAAAATTAACAAAAATGCTTTGAATCTTTTTTTAGAATACCGGAAGGGGGTTGTAGCACCATGGACACCTATGCCATAGCATTGATGTGACCAAATTGTTAATCACAATCCTTCTACCGCAATATGGAAGTTTCCTGAGCAGGCTCTTCCAATTAGAGAGTCGCTGCTCGATTTTGAATACCTATGAATCCCAGTTTTATAATGTATAATTCTGAGTACCAAGAAAAACACCAAAATAGAAAATGCTGTCAAAAGCCCAGTTGAGGTCTCTTGGCAGAGTTGAAGGCGAAACATTTTGTGGACCCAAGTAATGGGCCTTGCTTTTTCCCCCAAATTGATTTTGGTGGAACTTGCCAGACATTTTTTTTTAGTTAACTGCACTAAGGTAGAGACATCATTGTCCAAACGAACAACTGCACACAGATCATCTGCATAAGCAGTAGCTTTTACAGGATCGGGATGAGGAAGGAAACCATGAAGCTGTGCTCACAAAGAAATGAGCGAAGGTTCAATGGAAAGGGAGTACAAGGAACTGGATATAGGACACCCTTGCCGAATGCTCACTGCGAAAGGCCTGGCATAGTATATTGTTGATTTTAATAGGACTATAAGTGTTTGTGTACAATAAGCGAACATAAGAAATAAACAAGTGTCCAAACCCAAAACCCCGTAACACAGAGAAAAGGTACCGGTGGTCGTTGATGTCGAAAGCTTTTTCTTGATCGAAAAACAACAATCCAGCATTCCTCTGTTCAATGTTGCAAATGTCTATGATGTCACACACTATGAAAATATTGTCTTGTATTATTCTTCTGGGATGTGATAGGATTGATGCGGATGTGCGACTTCTCCGACGACGTTTCCAAGGCGATTGGCAAAGAGCCTTGGAAAATATTTTTTAGTCCGTGCATAGCAAGGAGATTGGACACCAGTTTTCCACCTGCTGCAGGTCTCCATTCTTTGGTATTCGGGCAAATACTGCCCTCTGGCAGCTGAGTGGCAGTTGGCTGGATTGTAAACTGTCAGAAAATATTTCAAAAAGTTCCATTCCAAAGAGGTTCCAGAAAACTTTGTTGAACTCTACAGGGAGTCCGTCTAGGCCAAAGGTTCTGCCGTTCGGCAAGGCTTGCATTGCACCAAAGAGTTCATCTCCATTGTACAGAAAGATCTATACTGCTGACAAAATATTGCGATTTGTGCCTTTGTATTATCTCACCATTGGTTGAGGGAAGAGAAAGAAGGCTTCCGCAAAAGTAGCATGTCCCAGAACACCCGAAAAGCTTCAAGGAAAGCTTTTAGAATCCTCTAGACCTTGATCCTCGAGAAGGCCCACATTAAAAATGCAATGTGCAGTGCCAAAATTCCGTATAGGAGAAAGAAGAGAAAAGGTGACCATGTGATGATCGGAAAAACCAACCGGTAAAATTTGTATATTCCCCACAATGTTAGATACTATTTACATAAACACGATCTAGCCTATTCAAAGGAAAGTCGACCGTTGAGACAGCGACACCATGTATTTTATCGTACAAGGGGGTTGTGAAGTCTCCACATATCAACGAAAGAAAATTTGGTTAAAATTCTTGCCAGCGGGACAGTCCCAGCTGGGTGAGGTTCTTCAGCATTCCGGTCCATGGCATAGTTCAGAGTACAATTTGAAGTCCCCACACAAACAAACAAGACTATTAAAATCTACGTGAGTGAGTGATGTTTCCAACTGTGTGAAGAAGGTGACCCTGTCAGTGCTGTCACTGGATGAGTAAATATTGAAAAAAAGTGTGCTTGTAACTGTTGTCGGTGAAAGACAGAAATTAGGTGTCCCTTAATTATGTCTTCAAAAACGATGTCATTTGGAAGAAAATAAGATCGCTAAAAGAGAGCTATATCGGCTCTCAGGCAAGCCAAACTGCTAAAAAAAATTAACCATTGGCCGTTCATCAATCTTTCGCAAGAAGGACGTACATCTCGTTTCCTGTAAGAACAAGCTGTCAATCTACTTTTGCTCAGCAAAGAGTTTGACTTGGGTCTTACACAATGGGGACCACCCCCCGTTGATATTCAGGGAAGCTATAGAAAAGATCACGATGTGAGGGGGAAAAAAAGGAAGAGGGTTATACAGCAAAAGATTGATCAACTTGAAGCTCTTCCTTCGCTTGAAGAATGTGCTTTTTAAGGCGGTGCATTTCTCGTTCCCCAACTCCGAGTTCGCTGGACTTTACGACGATGTGTTTCACAGAGGTTATGAAGATTTTTAGATCTGTAAAGAAATCTTTCACTTTTACTCACTTCTTTCGAAAAGTGTCTGAGGATTTTTAGGATTCCTGCAGGTGTTATGGTCGGCTTACCCTCCACCTCATGGGGCAATAGGGACTCATTCTAGGCCTCAATGCTGATGCCAGAAGTGAGTGATGAGGCTCCATCGGAGTCGTAGTTTAATTGACCTGGGTCAATTCCACTTTCTAGAGGGAAGGCAGGTGCTGGGGCAGTAGATGCTGCTTGTGCCGTTCTGTGAATGTCTGCGGTGGTTTGACGCATCTGTGTATCAGATGCTAATGCCACGGGAGTTGTGAGATTTACTTCATTACCCACTATCGTGGAGTACATGTGGCGTTTCAACGACAGAGACTGTACATTCCATCTTTGTACAGTCTGAGATGCCGTGTAGAACAACCTCCTCAAGAACAACCTTGAAAACTGGAGCCAAAAATCGTGTGACAAACAGACAGACAGACATTGCAGACCAACATACTTGGCAAAAAAGTTTTTTTTGTAACACACAAACAAACAGACAGAGAGGGATGAAAACATAACCTCCTTCACCTTCGGTGGTGGAGGTAACAATTCATGAATACATCAAAAAGAAAAATCAAGTGTTCAATTTCTTGCACAACAAAGAAGATTTTTCACACACCACTTGTCAATAAAGTATTGCTCTTTCCCTTACTTGCTACAGTCAAGGTACTCCAGCTGGATTCGAGAAACAATTAAAGTTCTAAAAGTCAGTAATATATTACAAACAGAAAGATCACCACTTTCCAGCATCTTTTTTTCCTTGTTTTATAAATTGACATTTTCGCCTGAGCAACCAAAAAGTTAGCCAAAGCAGTTTCAGGTTTACGTACAGAGGACATAGGGTAACCACAAATAAATTTCACAGAGGAAAAGAAAAAACTCAGTTTCAAAATGTTATCATGTAAAAACTTAAACAAGGGAACGAGTCTTGTGCACCGAACATATGCATGATACAGCGTTTCACGATTCTTACAGAAAGGGCACACTTCAGAAATTTCATGGGAAA